>NW_012267235.1:5150482-5171140 GCF_000151885.1 Dipodomys ordii
GAGCGCTCGCCTTGAGCTGAAGAGCTGAGGGACAGCGCCCAAGCCCAGAGTTCAAGCCCCACGACCGACAAAAAAAAAAAAACAGAAAGACAAATCATTTCAGCGGGTTGCCAGGCACTCATGTCTGATATCCTAGCTACTCAGAAGGCTGAGATGTGAAGATCTCAGTTTGAAGCCAGCCCAGGCAAGAAAGCTCATGAAACTCTTATCTCCAATTAACCACCAGAAAACGAAGTGGCGCTGTGGCTCAAGTGGTCGAGCACTCACCTTGAGCTGAAGAGCTGAGGGACAGTGTCCAGGCCCAGAGTTCAAGCCCCATGTCCACCACCACCACCAACAACAACAATAAAAACAAAAACAAAAGATTCCACATGAATGAGCTGAGGTAGTTTTTCTGCATTGGTTTATTTTACTCCATATCCTCCACTTTCACCCATATCATTGCACGACAGGACCTCCTTCTCTTTATGGCTAAGTGTATTCCATTTGTACATATACCACACTTTCTCTATCCATGCTTCTATACGTAGACAGTAGGCTGCTTTTAGGCCTTGGCTATTGTGAATAGTGCTGCACTCTACGCTTATATGAGAAGGCAGCGGTCCCAGAGAAATAGTCACTGTCTCTTTCTTCCAACCAGGGATCCTACACAAAGGGAATAGATCCTAATTATGCCAACAAGCTTCTTATCCCTGTTCCTAAAATGACAGATGATGGGAAACGCATGCGTGCGAAAACTCCAAAGTGGAAACTGAGAACAAAGGTGGGTCTCCATGGCATCTGGGGTGAGTAGCAGGGAGTGTTGTGTTCTTATTGGTCATTTCAGGCTGACACCCAGACTCAGCCCACAAGTCAGGACACAGGCTCATGGGAGATACCAGTCCTTTAGGGAGAGCTCTGTATCATGCAATCTACTTAACCTTGATGTCTCCATCTGCTGGATGAGCAGATTAATTGGGTTGTCTTCTTAAGATTCTATGTGCAAGGCACCAATTGGATACTTAGTGGAGAATTCAGAGGCCAGGAATGATGTCAACCATAGCTGGAATTCTCCTCAACCCAGCTCCACTCATCTTGAGGTTTCTTGAGTTTGCTGCTCAGAAATGAGAGTAGTGCATTCTGCTTATTGGATGGAAGAGAAACATGAATTAAGTGTAGATCTTCCCAGCAATGCTTAGGCAGTAATAGAGTAATGAGTACACTCTTGGAACATTATGCCCTAATTGCCCAGCATGGCAATGATTCCTAAGACCATTAGATTCCCACACCCTCCTCTCTGCTGAAGATCCTTTTACTTTGGCATGTATTCTCTTGGTTGGTCACCAAAGGAAACTTAATGAGGGATGGTTTAATTTTAGTATCCCATAAGAAAGATATGTAGTAACACTTAGAATCTGAGCAAGGTCACTTAGCTCTTATATCTTTGGAAGCTGAGCAGATCACGCAGATAAGAGATTGGTTGGCAGTGATCAGTAAAAGAAAGTGGAGTATGAAGTACTGAAGAACTTGCAGCCTGTCCAGAGAGTCCAGTTGCTACACCCATTTTATATATAAAGAAACTGAGTCTCTCAGCCAGTTAAATAGCAGAGATACAAGCTGACCAGAAACACATTCTTTACAAATCTGTCAAAACTAATATCATACCTCCCTGTGTGATGGAATTTATAACTACTCAACAAAATAATCTCAAGACTTGGCCTTCTAGGAATGTATAACTTACAGAAAATGAGAGACATGGATGGGTACTGAAGCAGAACATTGGAAATAGCAAGATTAAGCAGTTCCGGGTCTTTTAGGAAAAGATGGAGGTGGGTAGAGATGGGTAGGGTGCTACTCACCATGATACCTCCTACTGATTGCTCCTAGTGTGTCAGGCTCCGTGCTGGCAGTCTTTTGTACATTCTTTTTTTTAAAGGTTTTTATTGTAAAATTAGTGTACAGTTTTGTACACTCTTGATTTGATTTCCACTGTAAGTAGTTATTACTCCTCTCCAAGTGGTATCAAGCCTACCCAAGGCCTTACAGTTGGTTAGTGACACAGCAGAGTCTTTTCCCTCACAATGATTTCACCCCTATGGCTTTATCTCTAAAACTTGGAAGCTGAGCCAGGGACAAAGAATTCCCAGGATCCTTTGTGTCAGGAGAACCTAGGAAAGCCTCATTTAACTCAAACTGGGATATGGAAAGCCACTCGTACCCTTTAGAGGAGGTGGGTTAGCAGATTCTTCTTGGAGACATCTCAACTTGGTTAAAGATGAAGAAGAAATGATGTGTGGTGACACGTGTCTTCATGTCAGCACTTGAGCAGCTGAAGCAGGAGGATCATGAGCTAGAGGCCAACCTGAGCTATTCAGGGAGATCTGTCTTAACCTCTACCCCACCCCACCCCACCACCACCAAAAAAAAAAAAAGAAGTGTGAGTAGAGGAACAAGGGCATCTGAGGACAAGTCAAAGGCATGGAGGAGAAGGCTACAGTTGAGAAGGAAACTTTAGAAGAAATGTTCCCAGGACTCTGATGCAAACAAGATGAGGGCCTCAAGAAAGTCATGCTGGCTTTTCTTTCCTGCCATTTGATGTGATTTGCTATTTCTGGCTCTTTAAGGGTCGAGTACAGCTGGGAAGAATGAAACTGGGAAGTATAGTTCAGCCATCTAGATCAGAATTTATCATGTCTGGCATGGCCATAGCTGCTCAGAAACTGTGATGGACAAAGGAAGGAAGAGAAGAAAGGAGGGCAGGAGGGATGGAGGGAGGGATAGAAATGAGGGAGGGAAGAGAGGAGGAAGTAGGAAGAGCTGGAGGGAGGGAAGGGAAGTAGGGACAGAGGGAGGGATGGAGAGAGGGAGGAAAGACTGTGCAGCAAAGAGACTTGATGATGTTTCCTTGCTCTCCCTAAGCCTCTGACAAGTCCTTTGTAAAATGATAGGAATATTTTGTGGGTAGGTAATGTCCTTTTCGAGACAGCTTTCAGGACAAGTGAAGGTTATAGGTTTGTGAAAACCTTGAAATGAAAGTGTACCCAGTGCATCAGTAATCTCATTGATGGCTCAAGTTCTCATCAGTGGGCTTTGTGCTGATTTCAGTCATGGGTCTGGGCATGGGGTACCTGTGGTTTTATGTTGTGAACATACCCTTTGTGTAGTCATTTTCAGAAAAGTGTTCTGGGCATCATTTGAAATCCACCCTTGAAGGTTTATCGAACCAGAAGGTGCAGAAAATGCAGAGGTAAAAGATGAAGTAGGACTTTTGATTGAGCTAACCATGAACAGGTTACTTTGGTGCCTATTCCTGAGTTATTCCCTATCACTACAAAGCAGCAGCCAACACCTTAAAAGGAAGAACCCTCCCCTGCCACACACACACACACAACCACCATGCTTGTGCCCATGCCAGGGGAGCCTAATGGGGGTATATGGTACCCTGGGTAAAGTTAAGGCCATACTTGACTTCATCTATTCCCTCATTAGAGTGACTACAGCCTGTGGACTGCCTACCAGAACCAGGAAACGCAGATGGTCCAGATGGAGGAGAGAAATGTTTTCTGTGGCACCTACAATATCCGCATTATCTCTGACACGTGGGTACCAGGCTCAGAAGCTAGGGCATCAAGAACTCTTGAGTCACCCTCACTGGCAATGTAGGGTTCTCCAGACACTCCCCCCAGCCCCCTGCCACTGACTTGGGAAGGCATCCCTCCCTTGTCCTCAAGATCCTTCTAGGAACTAGAACAGGGTCCTGATTGGACAGCAGGGGTTTAATTTAGTATCATCCCCTACAGCTAGAAGAGGATACTCCTGCCCCTTATACATTTTCCATATTTGGACTAAGAACTTTTTTTTTTTTTTGGTCCGGTCGTGGGGCCTGAACTCTGGGCCTGGGCCTCAGCTCTTCAGCTCAAGGCTAGTGCTCTACCACTTGAGCCACAGCGCCACTTCCCACTTTTTTCTTTTTGCTTATGTGGTGCTGAGGAATCGAACCCAGGGCCTCAGGCATGCAAGGCAAGTGCTCTACCACTGAGCCACCTTCCCAGCCCCTGGACTAAGAACTTTTTACACGTGTAATCATGCCCAAAATCTTTCTTTTTTTGAAACATTTTTTTGTTTTTTTTATTCCAGTTTGAAAACTAATATATGCTTATGGGGGGAGAGGAGTACAAATGCTAGAAAATATGTAGAGAAAAGCAAAGATCTTCTATAACTCTGTCAGCTAGAGCTAAACACCCTTAACATTGAGGTCTACCCTCTAGAACTCTCATATTTTAAGCAGAAATGGGGTTTGACCATGCATCTTAATTACCCAAACTAGCAAAACTGTCTGTAATAATTGGCTTTTTTGTTGAGTACTGGGCCTTATGCTCAATTAACTTGCTTGCCTGGCTCTACCACTTGAGCCATGCCTCCAGCTTGACTTTTTGCTGGTTATTTTGGAGAGGAAGTTTATCAAACTTTTCTGTCTTAGGCTGGTTTCAAATCCTCCAGATCTCAGCCTTCTGAGAAGACAGGATTACAGGCATAAGGCACTAGTGTCTACCTGACTTTCATTGTTTATTCACAAGATTATTTAGTTTTGGTTATGGACCAGTTGCTATGGGGAAGTCTTACGGGTTATAGGGTGGTAACTGCTCTTTAGGTGATGAATAGTTAAATTCTAGATATAACACATGGGATGAGAACAAAATAACAAGCATTTCTCCTTATGTTTGGAATGACTGTACATTCCTGCTTCCTAGAACAATTCCACTTTCCTCTGTGGTCATAATGTATTTAGTAGTAGTATCCCCCTTTACAATAAAAATGTCTCAATTTAGCTGGGCACTGGTGGTTCATGCCTATAATTCCAGCTAGTCAGGTGGCTGAGATCTGAAGATTGCAGTTTGAAGCCAGCACAGGCAGGAAAGTCTGTGAGACTCTTATCTCCAATTAACCATCAGAAAACTGGAACTGGTAGAATGCTAGCTTTAAGTGAAAAAGCTTGGGGACAATGCCCATGTCCTGAGTTCAATCCCCAAGATCACCACCAACAACAACAAAAAGTCTCAATTCAGACAATAAATCGTTTGGTTTTCCTGCTCATATTTTACCTATTTGCATAGGATTACATATAATCTTATGATTGGAAAATTAAGTCAACTCACATGGTTTTATTGGACTACAAGCTTATTGTGAGCAAGGTCCATATTTTATTCATCTTTGTATTTCCCATAAAACCCACTAGCACAGACCTTTGAACCTAAAGAAGGCAACTTGGATCTTGGTTAAGCAAAAAAGAAAAGAAAGGAAGAAAAAGTAAAAGATATGCAGTGCACATAGGCTTTACATCTAGGTTCCTCTGGGGTTTTACATGAATAAAGATTTCTGTGGCCAAATATTCTGTGTGCCATATATTCTACCCTCAAAGGTTTAGCATAAGCTAGTGGCCTGCAATCCTAGCTACTCAGGAGGCTGAGATCTGAGGATCGCAGTTCAAAGCCAGCCCTGGAAGGAAAGTCTGTGACACTTTTATCTCAATAAACCACCAGAAAACCAGAAGTGGCGCTGTGTCTCAAGTGTAGAATGCTAGCCTCGAACTGAAGAGCTCAGGGACAGCGCCCAGGCCCAGAGTTCAAGCCCCATGACCAGCAAAAAAATAATAATAATAATAAATTATATATTATTTATACTTTCTTTTTTTTTTCTTTTTTTTTTTGGGGGGGGGTCCGGTCGTGGGGCCTGAACTCTGGGCCTGGGCGCTGTCCCTCAGCTCTTCAGCTCAAGGCTAGCACTCTACCACTTGAGCCACAGTGCCACTTCCACCTTTTTTCTTTTTGCTTATGTGGTGCTGGGGAATCAAACCCAGGCCTCATGCACGCAAGGCAAGCGCTCTACTACTGAGCCACCTTCCCAGCCCCTCTTTATACTTTCTATTATTATTATTACTATTATTATTTTGTTGGTTGCAGGCCTTCAACTCTGGGCTTGGGCATTGTCCCTCAGCTCTTCAACTCAAGGCTAGTGCTCTACCACTTGGGCCACAGTGCCTGGTGGTTTATTGGAGATAAGAGTCTCATGGACTTTCCTGCCTGGGATGGCTTTGAAGCATGATCCTCATATCTCAGCCTCCTGAGTAGCTAAGATTATAGGCGTTAAGACACTGGCACCCAGCAACACTTTGTGTTATTTTTATTTGCCCATTTTTAAATTACTTTATTTACCTATATATTTTTTAGATTTTTTTTGGGGGGGTCTGGTTGTGAGGCCTGAACTCTGGGTCTGGGCGCTGTCCCTCAGCTCTTCAGCTCAAGGCTAGCGCTCTACCACTTGAGCCACAGTGCCACTTCCCGCTTTTTTCTTTTTCTTATGTGGTGCTGAGGAATCGAACCCAGGGCCTCAGGCATGCAAGGCAAGCTCTCTACCACTGAGCCACCTTCCCAGCCCATTTTTTAGATTTTTAATCTACCTGAAATGGACTTTTGTCATGGTGTGTGACCTGTTAATATTTGGTTTTCTTTTCTGCAGTCTCACTCATGGAAAAGAACAGAATTTTCCATTATTTCATTACTGCAGGAAAAGTCAGGTGCTAGGTTAAGTTCTGGCAACTCTTTTTACTTGTGCTATCCACCTCTCCCCGACCCTCCAAACTCAGGTGGGACCGAAACAGAATCATCCACTATTCGGGGGGAAATCTGATAGCTGTGGCATCAAATCGGAAGATGTACCTTCTTGATATCTTACAAGTCAAGGAGCTGCGCACCGAGTTCCGAGGCCATGCTGGGAGCGTCCGGACCATCTTCCTCGCTGAAAAGGAAATGTTTCTCCTCAGTGGGAGTTATGACCTAAGTATCAGGTGAGCAGTCCAAGGAGTCAGGATTGTCTTCCCACCTGGGGCCAAAAATCAGTTCAAGGAAGAAGTGTGTCTACTTCCTCCATTTTGTATTTGTCGAAAAGTTATCCTAAACGTTACTTCTAGAATATGTTTAATGCTTTCTTTTCCCTTTTCTTTTTTCTCCCCCCTCCCCTCCCCTTTCCTCTCTCCTCTTCCCCCTTTTCTTCCTCCTTCTTCCTTTCCTTCCCTCCCTCTCTTTTCTTTTTCTTTTTTCCTCCCCTCCCCCCTCTCCGCTCCGGTCTCCCCACTCCCCTTCCATTTTCTCCCTCCGCTTCTTCTCTCCCCCTTCCTCTCTCCCCTCCCCATCTTCCTCTTTTCCTCCTCTTCCTTCTTCCTCCTCTTCCTCCTCCTCCCCCTTCTACTTCCTCCCTCTTCTGCCTCCTCCTCTTCCCCTGCTCCAGCATAAAGTAATTTTTATGGGTATGAAACATAATATAGCGTAGAACAAAATGGTATGCTAATCAGAATACATTTATACATTATATACAATATAATAAACACACATCTTCCCTTTGCTCAGACCAATACATGTAACATTCCTTCACCCTAATCCCCAGTTTCTTTCCCTCATTGCTTCTTTCTTACTTCCAACACCTTGTAAAATTGCCCTAAATTTCATACTCTTATTCTCTTGGCTTTTTTTTTTTTTTAGTGTGAGTACTGAGGCTTGACCTTAGGGCCCGGGCTCTGTCCCTGAATTTTTTTACTCAAGGCTAACACTCTACCACTTGAAACCACAGCTCCACTTCCAGCTTTTTGGTAGTCAATTGGAGAGAAGAGTCTCATGGAATTTCCTGTCCAGGCTGATTTTGAACTATGATCCACAGATCTCAGACTGAGCCAGGCACTTGTGACTCACGTTCTATCTGCTAAGGAGGCTGAGGTCTCAGGATCATGGTTCAAAGCCAGCTTGGGCAGGAAAGTCAATGATACTTATCTCCAGTTAACCACCACAAAACCAGAAGTGGTGCTGGGCTCAAGTAGCAGAACATTAGCCTTGAGCTGAAGAGCTGAGAGACGGTGCCAGGCCCAGAGTTCAAGCCCCACAAAAAAAAAAAAAAAAACACACACACACACACAAAAAGGCATATTGAGCCACTGACTCCTGGCCTGATAACTTTTTAAAATATGATTCCAGCTGGGTACCAGTGACTCACACCTGTAATCCTAGCTACTCAGGAAGCTGAGATCTGAGGATCAAAGTTCAAGGTCAGCCCAGGCAGGAAAGTCTGTGAGATTCTTATCTCTAATTAACCACCAGAAAACCAGAAGTAGCGCTGTGGCCCAGGTGGTAGACCGCTAGCCTTGAGCTGAAGAACTGAGGGACCACGTCCATGCCCAGAGTTCAACTGACAAAAACAAATAAATAAAATAAAATATTATTTCATTTATGTTAAATTCAGAAAAAGGCAAAAGTAGCTCATATATTTTGAAAAAAACTATAAAGAAATATAAAAGAGCTGGGTACTGGTGGCACAAATCGGTAATCCTAGCTACTCAGGAGGTTGAGATCTAAGGATCATGGTTCAAATAGTCTGGGTGTGAATGTCCATGAGACTCTTATCTCCAGTTAACCACCAAAAATCCAGAAGTGAAGCTGTGGATCAAGAAGTAGAGTGCTAGCCTTGAGCAACAAAGCTAAAGGACAGTACCCAAGTTCTACGTTCAAACCTCAATATCAGCACAAGAAAAAGAAGTTATCAGTACCTAATTTTTCCACTGAACCCTGTTGTTGACATACCTCCCTATCACATAGTAACAGTCATTAATTTATTTTCCAGAGATACAGTAATTTATTAGATGAATATGTCATAGCTCACTCATTCTTCTGCTTTTGGACATTTACATCATTTCTAGTTTATAATTCTTTCCAGGGATGCTTGTTCTTTCCTGAGTCATTTGGTAGCCACATGCATGAGGATGTTTTTGGTTGGTTGGTTGGTTTTGGTTTTGGCAGCATTTGGGGGATTGTTCTGTGCTTTAGCTGATGTTTAATAGCATTCTGGACTAGCTTTTCTCTCCCTGCTTGTAACCACCAATAATCTCTTTATCTACTTCCAAATTTCTCCTGAGAATAGATATCATCTCTGATTGACAACCACTATTTGTGCATTTAATTATTCACAGAAAAAAACTATAATGTTACTACTAGTAGTAGTAGTAGTGCCAATGTGGACGTGGAGTTGACACAGAAATTAGACAAATAGTGCTGCAACAGGGAACTTGGCTGCCTTTTAAGCAACTATTGATCTAAAGGATTTTTTGGGCTTTCAGAAAATTCTCAATATTAAAAAAAAATTCCTGCAGATACTGGGATCTGAAAACTGGGAGTTGCATAAAAATCTTCTATGGCCACCAGGGGACAATCACTTGCATGGATGTCTATAAGAACAAGCTTGCATCTGGAGCAAAAGATGGCCAGGTGAAAGGTGAGAACTGCTTTAAATTTTCTAAAAAATGTCTCCAAAACTTTGAGTTATCAAAACCCTTTCTCCATACCTTTTTCTCTCCTTTTCTCTCCTTCCCTCCCTCCCTCCTCTTCCTCCCTCCTTCCTTCTTTCCTTGTTTTTTTCCTTCCTTCCTCTCTCTCTCATTCCATCTCTTCTCTTTTCTTCTTTCCTTCTTTCTTTTTTCCTTCTTCCTTCCTTTCTCTCTCCTTCATTCTCTTTTTTCTCCTCTCTCTGTCTCTCTCTCTCTCTCTCTTTCTGTCTCTCTCTTTCTCTGTACATAAGGTTTTCCTACATAACCCAAACTAGCGTCAGACTTAGTATGAGGCTAGCCTCAAACTTAGTATGCTGGCCTCAAATTTATGATCCTCCTGCATACAATCTCCTGAGAGCTAAGATTACAGGTGTATGCCATCACTCTTGGCTTGCATTTTGCTCATTTCCTTGTGTAGTAATTTATTGCTTTATTTTTTCCACCCATCTATAGATCTATCAATCTAGTCATTCCATTGAAGATCTACATACTAGACTTTGTGCTAAGGGCTGTTGAGGAAAAAATTATATGGTTCTTTAAATATGAAATTTTATTTCCTCAAAGGCTCTTGGAGTTTTAATGGTAGAAAACATGTAACTGTATGATGAGGGTATAGTAATTATGTGAATGAAAACAGTTGTTTTGGAGTATCAATTTTATGACAGGCAACTCTCTCATATATATAAACACACAGAACATGATGCTAGCTATGTGACTGTTTAGCCGGCTGAGGGGAAGGGAAGACAAAAAGAGAAAAATTGAGCATAACAAATTTTGAAATACATTATGACTACCTATGAAGATAGCACAAAGAACCTTGATGGAAACTGTTGATCAGGATTGAGAAGGAAGGGAAATGAGAAAGCAATAGAGAGTATTATTCTGAGAAATATATGTGCATGTCTGAAATATCAAGGCAAAAACCCTTGGTGTACTTAAATGCATACTAAAGAAATGAATGCCAGGAACTAACTGGGAATGTGGCTTAGTGGTGGAGTGCTTGCTTAGCATGCATAAAGCCCTGGATTCCATTTCTTGGTACCACATAAACAGAAAAAACTGTAAATGGTGCTGTGGCTCAAGTGGTAGAGTGCTATCTTCGAGCAAAAGAAGCTCAAGGACAGTGCCCAGGCTCTGAGTTCAAAACCTCAGGCAAAAAGAAAGGGAGGAAGGAAGGAAGGAAGGAAGGAAGGAAGGAAGGAAGGAAAGAAGGAAGGAAGGAAGAAAGGACAGGAAAAGAAAACAGGCTCAGATACAGGGTGGGTAAAGTGGGAGGGGGAGGGCTAATGAAGAAGGTTAATGAGGATGAATATGGCTGATGTGCTTTACCTGCATGTATGAAAATAGAACAGTGAAACCTGTTGAAATTGTTTTAAGAAGGGAGAGAGTGAAGAAGGGGTTGTGAAGAAGGTTGATCAATATACATTGTATGCATGTATGAGAATGTCACAAGTGAAACCTCCTTGTATAACTAACATATGCTAATAAAAATTGATTTACAGCCAGGCACCAGTGGCTCATGCTTGTAATCCTAGCTACTCAGGAGGCTGAGACTTGAGGATTGTGGTTCAAAGCTAGCCTGGGCAGGAAAGTCCATGAGACTCTTATCTCCAACAAACCATTCAGAAAACTGGAAGTGGCGCTGTGGCTCAAGTGGTAGAGTGCTAGCCTTGAGCTGAAGAGCTGAGGGAAAGCCTAGAGTTCAAGCCCCATGACCAAAAACAAAAACAAAAAAAAAAGATTTACAAAAAGGATATCTGAAAACAAGCAAGTGTGAAGAAACAGGCAGACATGATTTATATTCAGAGGTCCAGGCCAATAGGAGATGGAAAAATCAACAAGATTTAACCACCAACTTGGAACAAAAAGTGAGATAAAGAGCATGTGATAGGCCATTTAAAAAATCCACTCAGGTCATAGATATATGGAAATGCCATAAGTTGAAATACTAAGACTACAAGGGAAGAGCAGAATAGGAAAATGGATGGGGAAGAGGTCACAGGTTCCGTTTTAGACATGTTAAGTATGGTATGCAGAAGAAAGGCCAAGCAAAAGTGTTTACATCCTAATCCTTGAAATTATTTTGTGCTAAAATTGAGTAATATTTTCATGTGCTGGAATTTGATCTCCAGTGTAATGTAGGACATGATAGAATCTTTAAGAAGTGAGTGCTGAAAAAAAGAAAAAAAGAAACCAACCCCTAAGGGTAAGTGGCATGGCTTGGTTGGTAGAGTGCTAGTCAATGAGTCAAAGCATTAGGTACCAAGTTCAAGTACTGGTCTCACACCTAAAAATTTTAAAAAGAAAAAAAGTGGGCTCTGGTGGGAAGTCTTTTTTTGGGGGAGGATGGGGGGTCCGGTCGTGAGGCCTGAACTCTGGGTCTGGGCGCTGTCCCTTAGCTCTTCAGCTCAAGGCTAGTGCTCTACCTCTTGAGCCACAGTGCCACTTCTGACTTTTTTCTTTTTGCTTATGTGGTGCTGAGGAATCGAACCCAGGGCCTCAGGCATGCAAGGCAAGCGCTCTACCACTGAGCCACCTTCCCAGCCCCTGGTGGGAAGTCCGTAGGCCAGTTGGCGCACTGCCTCTAGACCCCAATCTTTTTCTGAATTCCTGGTTTGGCAGTGTGCCTGCCACACATGACATGTAAAGGTCCTGTGACACAGCAAGAGACCAGAGCTGAGCCAATGCCAGCACCATGTCCTTGAACTTACAAACTTTCATAAATTAGACTTCTTCAGATACATTGTTAGTGTAAAGCAAAATAGACTAACATAATTTCCATGGCAAAAAGAGCTTTGAAAAGAGGTTTAGTGACTCAGGTCTCTAATGCTAGCTACTTGAAAGGTGGAGATTTGGGGATTATTTTTTAAGGCTAGCCAGGACATAAAAGTTCAGATTCCTTCACAAGCAATAGTTGAATGTGGTAGTGTGCCCCTGACATCCTAAGCTACAGGGAATCACAATGGTTGTCATTAAAAAAAAAAAAAGAAGCTTTGCAGATATGATTAAATCTAAAACGCTAAAATGAGGAGATTACCCTGTATTATTATTGTGGTGAGCCCTGTGTGTTTACTTGGTACTCAGAGAACCATTCTTGGTGTGAACAAAGTGAAATGTAGCTATGGAAGAATGTTCAGAGATACACAACATTGCTGACTGTGTGTGAAAGTAAAGGAAGGGGCAACGAGCCAGGGAATGTGGGCCTTCCAGAAAGTCACATGGAAGGGCAAAGAAATTAACCTCCAGCCTCATCAAAGAGCAAATTCCTACTGACACCTTGATTTTAGCCCTTTGGCATCATATCAGACTTCTGTAAGATGGTATATTTGTGTTGTTTTCAGTTGCTATGCTTGTGGTAATTTGTCCTCGTATCCATAGAAAACTCACACAAGGAGCATGAAGTTCTGAGAACACACAGGGAAGAGTATCCTGGAAGCGGATGCAGGTGTGAATATCCCCATCCAGGGCTCCAGATACATGCATTTGGCAGTTAGTATATAAACACAGTCATCCCTCTGTGTTCAGGACTCCATAAATACTCAGAGCCCTTCTATAAAATGGCATAGTATTTGTGTACCCACATTCACACTTTTCTCCTGTAATTTAAACATCTCTAAATTACTTACAATGCTGAATATAATGCAAATACTTTTTGAATGGGTTCTACACTGTACTATATACATATACATACATGTGTGTGTGGTATTAGGATTTGAACTCAAGGCCTCATGATTGCTAGACAAGTACTCTTTCACTTGAGCCACATCTTCAGCCTGATACTGTCCTGTTTCCCCCAATATTTTTTTAAATCTATGCTTGGTTGTATTGGAGGATGTGATCTAAGCCTGGGAGTCTACACCTATAGTCTCTGCACTCTAGAAGCTGAAGCTGGAAGATCATACATTCTAGGATAATATGGGCTATATAATGAGATCCTGTCTCAACAACTGTTAAAAAAATGTAAACATGTGGAACTCATATCTATGGGTTCCTCCAGAAAAGCAGGAAGGAAGATTGAAAAGAGAAGAGAAGCCAGGGACCTGGGAAGCTACAGTATGTCAGAGGCAGATGGGGGAAAAGTAGGAAATGATCAGATTTGCTAGGGAAATCCTACCCTTGAATTTCTTATCCTTCTCCCTGATTGCTTTAGGGAATGCAACAGCTGGGGTGAAAATGTCCCAGGTGAGGGTTTGAAGGTATGGTTCAAGTGGCAGAATACCTGCATAACAAATTCAAACCCCAGTGAAGATAAACCACTTTTGTATCTTTTGGTGATCTTAGGTATGGATAAGGAAGAAATAACACTAGACATCCCCCATGAATTCCATTTAGGCTTAAAGAGTAGGCTTATTGGGCTGGGAAGGTGGCTCCAGGGGTAGAGTGCTTGCCTTGCATACATGAGGCCCTGCGTTCAATTCCTCAGCCCCACATAAACAGAAAAAGCTAGAAGTGGCGCTGTGGCTCAAGTGGTAGAGTGCTAGCCTTGAGCTGAAGAGCTCAACAACAAAAAGCAAAGTCTAGATGAGCCCAGACCCCAAAGACCATCTCTGCAGGCTCACACAGAACTCCCTGGGTCATTGGAGCTAGCATTACAGACGACCTTGGCTCTGACTCTGTAACTTAGTCCTGGGACCTAATTGATAAATGGTTGATGTCTAATAAATCTATTCTTTTTTTTTTTTTGTCAGTCATGGGACTTGAACTCTGGGCCTGGGTGCTGTCCCTCAGCTCTTCAGCTCAAGGCTAGCACTCTACCACTTGAGCCACAGCGCCACTTTCAGTTTTCTGGTGGTTTATTGGAGATAAGAGTCTCATGGACTTTCTTGCCTGGGCTGGCTTTGAACTGCTAACCTCAGATCTCAGCTTCCCGAGTAGCTAGGATTGTAGGCGAGAGCCACGGCACCGGGTTTAGCCTTTGCTTTTGTGATAGGAAAATACCACTCTAACCCTCCCTTATCCCTTTCCTCCTTGCCTTCCCTCTCTCCCTCTTTCATTCAGAGTGGGAATTAGAATCTGGGAAGTGCCTGAAGACATTTAAACACAAAGACCCCATCTCAGCCATCAAGATAAGTGAAACCTACATTATAAGCACCTGTGAGAAAGGGCTCATCAAAGTGTGGCACATTGCTAACACCCAGCTGGTAAAGGTGAGCAGGCAGAAGGCTGGGAGCACTGGTGGTGAATGATGAGAAGAGATGGATGATTTGTCCTCCTCCCTGGAGCTCCCCAGACCAACTTGAAGCAACTGAGTTACAGCCACTAACAAAAGCCAACAACAAAGCTTCCCCGGGGGGTTATTCTCAGTTAGTAGTACAAGTCCCCCCTCCATCATGACCATATTGGCATGGGATAAGTAGAGGAGGCTACATTATAACTCAGCACCCTATATGAATCGCAGGGCTTTTTCACACAGGTAAAGTACCTTTTTCTTTTCCAGAATATTCTACCTTAACCCTAGCTGGGGCAAGGAGAAGATGAACAGGTTTCTTCATCGTTGTTGTCTTCTTTCCCTTTACATTTTTTTTTTTTTGGTCAGTTGTGGGGTTTGATCTCAAGACTCTGGGCACTGTCCCTGACCTTTTTCACTCAAGCGTAGTGCTCTACCACTTTGAGCCACAGCACCACTTCTGGTTTTCTGGTTTGATACAAAAGTCCCACGGGACTTTCCTGCCCAGACCAACTATGAACCATGATCTTCAAATCTTAGACTCCTGAGTAGCTAGGTGCCACAGGTACCCAACATCCTTTACTCTTTTGATAAGGAGAAAACATTGGATGATTGGCTCGTTTCCTCACTACCCTCTAATGAAGAAAGAACATTGGCTGCCTTAAAGTGATTGGAAATTACTTTCGATCATTTTCTTTCTTTTTTGCCAGTCCTGGGGCTTCAACTCAGGGCCTGGGCACTGTCCCTGAGCTGCTTTTGCTCAAGGCTAGCGCTCTACCACTTGAGCCACAGTGCCATTTCCAGCTTTTTCTGTGTATGTGCTGTTGAGGAATCTAATCCAGGGCCTCATGCATGCGAGCCAAGCACTCCACCACTGAGCCACATTCCCAGCCCTAGATAATTTCCTTTTGCATTAACAACATACCTGAGCTTGGGTAATTTATAAAGATTGGAGGTTTATTTGGGTCATAGAAGACCAAGACCACAGCACTGGCACCTGCTTGAGGGATTCCTGCTAGGTCATGTCATGGAGGAAAACACCAGACAGTGAGATAGAAAAAAACACATGAGACAGCACTGCTTTTTTTTTGGTAACAAAGCCACCCACTGCTGTGATAATCCATGAATGGATTAATTCACTTGTGGGGACAGAGCTTCACTTACAGCTATCTCCCCAAGGCCCTACCTAGCTCCAGACACCATTAGCATATGATTTATGAGATTAAATTTTCAACACAGGAATTCCATAAGACACACCAGACAACTGCAGACATTCATTACCTTGCTTTTACTGGATTCGAACCCCTTGATCTTGGTGGACTAGGAATGTAGGATCACAGTAAAAAGTGGTTGGCTTGGCTTGTGGGTTTTTGTCATTGTGGTTGAACCTCAACTGCAGGAACAGTAATATCCCCTGAACCCACTAGGCCCGGGCAAGGAGGAGCCCAGGGTGGGACCCTTCCTGGTCCTATTCCTCCTGAGCTGGGGAGAGAGCTCTGCAGAGAGGAGGCAGGGACTGACTCCTCTGGCCTTCTTTGAGCAGAAATAATCAGCTCAGGGACATGCCAAGCAAGTAGCAGTCCTGATGGGTAGGGTGGCTTTGGGATTCATTGAACAAAGGGCCTGAACTTGGAGGAGTTAAAATCCAAGTTAAAGAGGGTCTGAAAACAGTGTCCTCTTTTCTCCTAGACTCTCATGGGGCATGAGGGAATTGTGAGGTGCCTGTTCTTTGATGAGTGGCATCTCGTCTCGGGAGGTGCTGATGGCCTGGTCATGGGCTGGAGCATGGTGGGGAAGTACGAGAGGTGTCTGATGGCCTTCAAGCATCCAAAGTAAGTGCCAGGGAAGTGGGGACCGGCAAAGTGACATTCCCTATCTTTCCCAGTGTGCCTTAGACTGAAGTCTTCAGCAGAATAGTCCCTGTGGCTTCTGGCTGCTCTCTGGTCCTCTCTGCTCATTTCATATATTTCTGCTTTCCTCCTCTTCCACTTGACCCTCTTTTCCTCTCCCACTCTTCCAGCCATTTTCTCTCTTACCCTCATTTGATACTTTTAAGAAATAATATGGAGAAGTTATTTAAAAAGACCTGGGGGTGGGGGGAGCATTGAGACAAGGTCTTGCTAATGTCGATCAGGCTAATCTAGAGCTAATCTAGAACTCATAATCTTCCTGCTTGGGATAATAGTCTCACTAACTTTCCTGCTTAGGCTGGCTTTGAGCTGCTATTCTCAGATCTCACTCTTGGATAGCTAGGATTACAGAAATCAGACACCAGTGCCTGGCTAACAGAGGTTTTTTGAAAAGGTCATACTTCCAAGTCTGAGGACTAGATTCTATTTCAGCAGAGCAAATGGATTTCATTTTTCATTCCAGTTTAAATTTAGTGGTGGTAGCTGCCTGGAACCAATTAAGAAATATTCAGAGGTCATAGTCTGGTTTGTTTAGAAAGGATGTTATGAATCTGTCATGGACACCATTTCATAGGCTCTGCTCTATGCTATTCTTAGATTATATGAATAATATGTCTTACCCTGAGTGCATTATAAAAAGTTCCAGGAGGGCTAGGAAGGTGGCTTAGTGGTAAACTGCTTGCCTCGCATGCATGAGGCCCTAGGTTTGATTCCTCAGCACCACATAAACAGAATTGGTGCTGTGGCTCAAGTGATAGGGTGCTAACCTTGAGCTGAAGAGCTGAGGGACAGCACCCAGGCCCAAAGTTCAGGCCCTACCACCGACAAAAAAAAAAAAAGTTCCAGGAAGTTAAATGCACATTCATAAAATTCAGGCCCCACCACCGACAAAAAAAAAAAGTTCCAGGAAGCTAGATGTACATTCATTGATGACAAGAATATGTGGATTTCCCACGAGAATGTACCAGAGGACAGTTGTTTAATATATTACAGTTTTCGATGTCTTCATAGGAACTTTTTTTCTTACTATAGTATTGGTGTTGGAACTCAGGGCTTCCTATTTGCTTGGTTTGCTTGATTAGCTGACACTCTCCCATTTTAGCTATGACTCTAACTTCGCTTTCTGTTGGTTATATTAGAGATGGAGTCTAAGGGATTTTTCTACCCAGGTTAGCCTCAAACTGTCATCCTTAAAGATCTCAGTGCCTGAGTAGCTGGTATTACAGGCATGAGCTGTGGCTCAAGTGGTAGAGCACTAGCCTTGAGCTGAAGAGTTGAGGGACAGTGCCCAGGCCAGAGCTCAAGACCCATGACCAAAAAAAAAAAAAAAAGTCTTACGGACTTTCCTGACCAGGCTGGCTTTGAACTGCTATCCTCATATCAAAGACTCCCGAGTAGGTATAGCTGGGATTACAAGCATGAGCCACCAGCTCCCAGCTGCCCTGAGCTATTTTGCTCAAGGCTAGCAGTCTACCACTTTGAGCTACAGCATCACTTCAGATTTTTCTGGTTGTTAATTGGAGATCAGAGTTTCACAGACTTTTCTTCCTCGTCTAGCTGCCTTTGAACCATGATCCTCAGATCTCAGCCTCTTGACTAGCTAGAATTATAGGCGTGAGCTACCAGAGCCAGACTTGTCTCTCTTATTTTCTTGGTCAGTTTAAATAAAGATTTCTCAATTGTGTAGGTAAAGATTAGTTGGTCTTTTCAAACAATCAACTTTTTTTGTTGTTGTTGTTGGTTGTAGGACTCGAACTCTGGCCTGGGCACTGTCACTCAGCATTTCAGCTCAAAGCTAGTGCTCTACCACTTGAGCCACAATGCCACTTCCAGTTTTCTGAGTGGTTTATTGGAGATAAGAGTCTCATGGACTTCCTGCCCAGGCTAGCTTTGAACTGCAATCTTCAGATCTCAGCTTCCTGTGTATGTTAGGATTATAGGTGTGGGCTAGTGGTGCCTGGCCAAGAATCAACATTTCGTTTCATTGATTTTATATACTCTCTATTTTGTTTATTTTGCTATAATCTGTATTATTTCTTAACATCTTCTTGATTTGGGCTTGGATATATCTTTTCTTTCCTTTTTTTTTCTTTTGCCATTTTTGGGGCTTGAGGTCAGAGACTGGGCACTGTCCTTGAGTTTCTCTTGCTCAATCAAGGCTAGCACTCTACCACTTGAGCCACAGCATCCCTTCCAGCTTTTTCTGGTTATGTGGTATTGAAGAATCAAACCCAGGGCTTCATGCATTCTAGGCAAGCACTCTTACCACTAAGCCACATTCTCAGCCCCATAGATCTATCTTTTCTAGTTTCTTTTTTTTTTTTTTTTGGTCAGTCGTGGGGCTTGAACTCTGGGCCTGGGTGCTGTCCCTCAGCTCTTTAGCTCAAGGCTAGCACTCTGCCTCTAGAGCCACAGCGCCACTTCCGGTTTTCTAGTGGTTTATTGGAGATCAGAGTCTCACAGACTTTTCTGCCTGGGCTGGCTTTGAACCATGATCCTCAGATCTCAGCCTCCTGAGTAGCTAGGATTACAGGCTTGAACCACCAGCGCCCAGCTTCTTTTCTAGTTTCTTAAGGTAAGAAGTTATTGATTGGAGTCTATAAAATTACCCAAGTACTAGTGCAACTGTATTCTGTGTGTGTGTGTGTGTGTGTGTGTGTGTGTGTGTTTGTCTTTGATACAGGATCTTGTGATGTAGCCCAGGCTGGTCTTGAATTCAAGATCCTCCTGCCACCGCTTCCTGAGTACTGGGATTACAGAAGTCAGTCAGTACATTTTGATATGTTCTATTTTTCTTTATCTTTGTCTGAAAATATTCACTAATTATCTTTCTGATTCCTTTCACCTGCTTTAGCCCTCCTGCTCAGAACATCACAGTTAGGCAGGAGTGACAGTTTATGGCTTCCTCAAGTCTTTCCTAAACATGTTCACGTCCTTGGATATATGTTGGCTGTCTAGATTCTTAGGAATATATCTGAGATTTTCATAGCATTATGTACACTTCATTCCCCAGCATTTCCTCCAAAGATTTCTGTTAGGTGTATTTGCCCAGGTAGATTTCTATTGCCTTAGGTAACAGGGACTGAAACTTTGCCTGTTAAATATTTAACACATGCCCTTCAGGTAGCAGCTTGAACACTGTTTCAATTCTTAGGCAAAACAAAGACAAACCTTTTGAGCCAGTCTTCCAAGAAGCTACCAGACAGAACAAATAACTCATTGTGAATGGATCTGTTCTGCTCTGTCTGGGGCTAGGAATGTGGGTTTTATTTTCACAGTACCATTGAACTTGGAAGTGGTATATGGGATTCGGTCAGTTAACAGGCCACACAAAGCATACTGGTTGTATGTGTGTGTGTGTGTGTGTGTGTGTGTGTGTGTGTTGGTATTGGGGCTTGAACTCAGGGCTTGAGTGCTTTTTTTTAAAATGCTCAAAAGCTTTTCTGCTCAAAGCTGGCCCTCTCCCACTTGAGCCACAGCTCTACTTCTAGATTTTTGGTGGTTAACTGAAGATAAAAGTCTCATGGGCTTTTCTGCCAAGGCTGGCTTTGAACTGGGATCCTTAGATCTCAGCTTCCAGAGTAGCTGGGATTACAAGTGTGAACCACTGGCAATTGGCCTATACATACTGTTTTCACTGACACCAAGACCATTTTGCCTGTCTAAATGCTCCTTGACTTGTTGCAAGCCTTCAGTTATTTTCTAGAATTCTGAAGAAGTTTATTCTGGCAGTTTTTGTCCGTTTTTGTGGCTGTTGATGGTAGAATTTTGTAGTTCTTTACTCCAACATTTTCACTAACATCATCCTCTGAGGTAAACAAAAGGCAAAAAAGGAGTCAACTTATTTCTAGGACAGATAAAACCTGAAAGGAGACCAGTTTTTTCCAAGACTATTGTGTCAGGTACTGAGCTGCTTACAAAACATGTTCATTACTTTAATCCTGTCAGCAATCTTGTAAGGCAGAAGTCACTGTTGCTTTTCATAGAAAGAGAAAACTGAGGGGTTTAACTGTAAATAACAGAGTCATATTTCAAGATCTGGTTTTCTTCCTCTTCATGGTCCTAGGAATTGAACTCAGGGGCTCAAACTAGCTAGACAGGTTCTACCACCAGAGCCATTTAAGTTTTGCTTTAGTTATGTTAGGGATAGAGCCTAGCATTTTTGCTCTGGCTATCCCAAACCATAATCTTTCTATTAATTCTCTCTCTCTCTGTGTGTGTGTGTGTGTGTGTGTGTG
>NW_012267235.1:5171190-5178377 GCF_000151885.1 Dipodomys ordii
GTGGGTGGGTGTGTGTGGGTGTGTGTGTGTGTACTAGGGCTTGAATTCAAGGTCTCTAGCTCTCACTTGGCATTTTTTGCTCAAGGCTGACATTGTACCTGAGCCAGACCTCTACTTCTGGCTTTTTTGCTGGTTTGTTAGAGATAAAAGTCTCATAGATGCTGGGTATCAGTGGCTCACACCTATAATCCTAGCTACTCAGGATGCTGAGATCTGAGGATCACAGTTCAAACCCAGCCTGGGCAGGAAAGTTTGTAAGACTCTTATCTCCAATTAACTTCCAGAAAACAGGAAATGGCACTGTGGCTCAAGTGGTACAGTGTTCGCCTTGAGCTAAAGAGCTGAGGAACAGTGCCCAGGCCCAGAGTTCAAGCCCCACAACCAATTTAAAAAAAGGTCTCATGGACTTTCTGCTTGTACTGGCTTTGAACTTGAATTGTCATATCTCACCCTTCTGAGTAGGATTACACATATAAGCCACCAGAGCCCAACATTCCTATTAATTCTTCCCTGGGTAACTGGGATGACAGTATGTGCCACCACATCCAGCTATTGGTTGAGATGGATTCTTGCTATGTTTTTCCTAAGCTGGACTTAAGCCTTGATTGTTCCAATAATGCCTCCTGCTAGATGAGATTATAGACATGAGCCACCATGCCTGGCTCAATCCAAGATTTTCTGATGCCAAAGCCTGTTCTTTTCATTAGTAGTCTTTTCAATGATAGAAATTAAATGACCAAATATCACAAGATCCTATGTAAAGTATAGGCCCAGCTCAACAAAGATGAAAGAGACACACAAAGAGTTTAACCCTTCTTTCCCAGGGTGTCTCTTTCCTAGTACATGACTACCTCATAGGAAGAATAAGCTGTCCTTAGGAAAGGTACCAATTGCTGGGCATTGGTAGCTTACCCCTGTAATCCTCACTATTCAGGAGGCTGAGATCTGAGGATCATGGTTCAAAACCAGCCTGGGCAGGAAAGTCCATAAAATTCTTATTTTTGGGGGGGGGGTCCGGTCGTGGGGCCTGAACTCTGAGCCCGGGCACTGTCCCTCAGCTCTTCAGCTCAAGGCTAGCACTCTACCACTTGAGTCACAGCGCCACTTCCGGCTTCTTTTTTTCTGCTTATGTGGTGCTGAGGAATCAAACCCAGGGCCTCAAGCATGCAAGGCGAGCGCTCTACCACTGAGCCACCTTCCCAGCCCATTCATGAAATTCTTATCTCAAATTAACCACCCTGCCAAAAAAAAAGAAAAAGCCAGAACTTCTATCTATCCTATCTATCTATCTACCTACCTATCTACCTAAATATTTATCCATCCATCCATCCATTACATAAGGAGGATTCAAGCCACATTGTGCTTCTTGCTATATATATATGGATTTGGCAAGGCCTTGGCCACTAACAAGAGAGAAAAATCAAAGACTGCAAGACAGAGAATGCTTAGTATGTGCCTTGCCAAATCCTTATCTGCCTCTGAAATTTGACTAGCGCTAAAGCCAGTGGTTTGAGTCAGATGCCATTCTTTGTTGAACACTCTGTACCAATGATCATATTCTGTAAACAGAAACAATCACCTTCTCAATAAAGTTATATTGAAGCCTGCTAACAAGTAATAATATTGCTGAAAGCTAGGGGAGCTTAGTGGTAGAGCATTGCTTAGCATATTTGAGGACCTGGGTTCATCTCCAGAAATAGTTATTAGACTTGTCAGGATTGAATAAGCCATATATCTGGGTCCCAATTTGCATCCAGCTGTCATAAGGATTTTATTGAAGACATCTTTCTAAGTCTTCTCCTAGTCTCTCCCTTTCCTACAGATCATCTCAAGGGGACACCCATAAATCTAATCTGGGGTACAATTTTTCTTATTAATATTTATTTGCTGAAAGAATTAAAGCCACTAATTTAAGTCCAAAATGATACTACCCAGTTTAAGATTTTTGTTTTATATAATCCTTTTCCCTACTGTTTTCTTTTTTAATTTCTTCTTCTAGGAATCCTATTCAGAAGGAATCAAAACACTGAATGAGACAGGCACCAGTGGTTCTTATCTGTAATCCTAGCTACTCAGAAGGGTGAGATCTGAGGATAGAGGTTCAAAGCCAGCCTGGGCAGAAAAGTCTGAGACAGGCGCTGGTGGCTCACACCTGTAATCCTAGCTGCTTAGGAGGCTGAGGTCTGAGGATCGCGGTTCAAAGCCAGCAGGAAAGTCCATGAGACTCTTATCTCCAATAAACCACTGGAAAACTAGAAGTGGCATTGTGGCTCAAGCGGTGAGCGTATACCTTGAGCTGAAGAGCACAGGGACAGTGTCCAAGCCCAGAGTTCAAGTCCCACAACCAACCAAAAAAAAAAAAAAAGTCTGAGACTCTTACCTCCAATAAATTACTCAGAAAAAGACAGAAGTGGAGCTGTAGCTGAAGTAGAGTGCCAGGCTTGAGCAAAAAGCTAAGAAACAGAGTCTAGGCCCTAAGTTCAAGCCCTAGTACCAGCACAAAACAAAAACAACATTGAATGATTCTTCATATGACTTTTTGTGTAAGTAAATAGTTAGGCATCAAATTTGCCTTCAAACAATGACAGCAGCCTTTTTTGCTTTGTCATCTGTGTCCCTATGACTAAGTTTGCAGAAATGGGGTAACTACAGAACAAGAAAAGGTCTGTCTGAATGTGAATGGTTTATATCTAGTTTGTAGAATGTGAGAAACACCAGTTCTGTGGCCACTATCTCCCAGCCACATAAAAAAATACTCAAAGTACAAGCAAACCTAAGCAGCTTACCAGAGGTAGGTACTGCCTAAATGTGTTGTTCCCTGCCAGGGAGGTACTGCAAGTGTCCCTTCTCTATCTCCGGGTTATCAGCGCCTGTGCAGATGGCAAGATACGCATTTACAATTTTCTCAATGGAAACTGTCTGAAACTGATAAAAGTCGAAGCCAAAGGTGATCCTGTGCTGTCCTTCTTTTATCATGGCAACAGGTGAGTGGTAGTGCAAAGGTCAAAGCCATGATCAATTCTGGGGGATTTTTTTCTCTTCTGGGACACTAGTCTAGAATCATCAGCTGAAGCAAGGTATCAGTGTTTCCTTTTGATTTTGTCATTTGGGAGACTATTGTGCTTTGCACAAAACTTACTGGAGTTCATTTTTGATTCTGAATTATTTCTGGGTGTTCAATCAATGAGTGTATAATATAGTTCTTCTTTAAAGACCATAGTTCTGCTCAGAGGCAGCCTCTGAATACTCTTTGATCACATATCAAATAGCTCTGAGTGCCATCAACTGTCTCTGATGTAATTTCTAGTTGTGTCACAGTAGCGGGGAGTCAAGTGAGGGTGAGCTGAGCAAGTAAGTGCGCCAGTACGATGGCTGAACTTGTTTATGCTTCTGTGTTTGTTTTATAAGGATAGCTTTTACAAGCCAGGATACCAGTGGCTTACACTTGTCATACTATCTATTCAGGAGGCTGAGTTATGAGAATAGCAGTTCAAATTGGAGATGAGAGTGTCCAGGATTTCTCCCAGGAAAATCCTGAAATAGCCAGATTTGGAGCTGTGGTAGACTGCTAGCCTTGAGCAAAAAAGTTCAGGGACAGTGAGGCACAAAAAGAGAGAAAAAAGAATAGGTTTAGCATGACAGTATAGAAAATAACCAAACAGAATTACAAACTCTTCTCCAGACTCACCTGAGTAATCATTTAATGTCTCTAAACCATATTGCCTAACCTTTAATGGAAGTTCATTATAAGTTCATCTTAAAGGAAAACAAGATGCTGGCAATAAGGCTCAGCAAATGATTGCTTTTCATTTAAGAAGTGATAATCCTACAAAGGGTTGTGGTAGATTGCATGCCTACATGTCTGAGGTCCCCGGGTCTATCCCCAATACCCAAACAAAATGAAAACAAAAACACTTGGTTCTCACCCTTTTTCATCCAGAGAGATGATTTGTCTTAAAAAAAAAAAAAAAAACCAAGCCGGGCACTGGTGGCTCACGCCTGTAATCCTAGCTACTCAGGAGGCTGAGATGTGAGGATTGCGGTTCAAAGCCAGCCCAGGCAGGAGAGACCGTGAGACTCCTATCTCCAGTAAAACCACCAGAAAACCGGAAGTGGCGCTGTAGCTCAAGGGATAGAGTGCTCGCCTTGAACTGAAGAGCTGAGGGACAGCGCCCAGGCCCAGAGTTCAAGCCCCACAACCGACAAAAAAAAAAACAACAAAAAACGGGTGGGGGCTGGGAAGGTGGCTCAGTGGTAGAGTGCTTGCCTCTCATGCATGAGACTCTGGATTCAATTCCTTAGCACCATATAAACAGAAAAGGCCAGAAGTGGCACTGTGGCTCAAGTGGTAGAGCGTTAGCCTTGAGCTGAAGAGCTCAGGAACAGTGCCCAGGCCTAGAGTTCAAGCCTCACAACTGACAACTCACAACTCACAACTGAGAGCTAGAAAGGTGGCTCAGTTGTAGAGTGCTTGCCTTGCATGCATGAGGCCCTGGGTTCGATTCCTACCACGTTAGCAGAAAAAGCTGGAAGTGGCACTGTGGCTCAAGTGGTAGAGTGCTAGCTTTAACAAAAGAAGCTCAGGGACAGTGCCTAGGCCCAGACTTCAAGCTCCAGGACTGGCAAAAAAAATTTTTTTTGAGACAAAGTGTCAGTATATACCTCCAGGCTAACCTTGAACTCACAATCCTATTGCTTCAGCCTCTGCCTCTCAATTTGGATTATACTCCCACCTGAGATGATTTCCTTTATACTAAAGTACAAATAAGTGTGAAAGAGATCTCTTTATTGGTTTCGATTCCTTGAGTTTTATTCCAGAATTTCCAACCTAAATACAAACTTTACTGGGGTATACATTCAGGTCTTCAAACGGAAAGTAACTTCTATAATATTTCAATTTCTCTCTCTCTCTCTTTCTCTCTCTCTCTCTCTCACTGTCTCTCTCTCTCTCTTTGCAATTTACATTTTGGAGGGCTCCATGTGCCTTTCTCTTTCATGGGCAACTTGTTTTGGTTCTAGGATGGTGGTAAACACAGTGAGCAATATCCTCATGTTCCACTTTGAGAATGTGAAGTGGCAGTACTCCCAGGAAAGAACTAAAATAAAGAAGAAGGAGAAAGAGGAAGAAAAGGAAGAAATCAACCTTGATATTGTTTCCAAGTCTAACATTCGTCTTCATAACGTAAAAGAGTCTGGACCTAGTAAACACACAGAGATCCAGGAGTTACAGTCAAAAAAGACTTCTAAGTCCCGTGTTCTGGAGAAGCTATCCAAGTCAGCATCAGGTAAAGGAGATTAGTGATAGCTATCAAGTAGGAAAGGTGGTGCTAGATTGGTTTCTTTGTTGTATAGATTGACTGAGGGTTTCTTTGCATTATAAATATTTTAATTTTTTATTGTAAAGATACTATACAGAGGGTTACAGTTACATGAGCAAGGTAATGAGAACACTGCCTATTGAGCATTGTTACCCCCTCCATTGTTTTCCCCCTACTATCCCTTCCCTCCCTACCTTCCCCAAGGTTCTTTTTTTAAAAATTGTGATTAAGTGATTACATAATTTCCCAAATTTCACAGTATTATGGAATAATGATGCTCACTTAAAGTCACAAGCTCATTCTAACTTTCCTGGCGCAAATTGTCTGTCACGGTCTATAACATATAATGGTTTTCACATATACCCCATACATGTGATCAGCAGCATGGGGATTTTTAGTAGTGGTTCGACCAGATAAGTGGAAGTTCTTTGTTTCTTAAGTCCTGTTAATTTTGTCGTAGCACCTAACATTTTGTATTTAACATCCACTTATCAGGGAGACCATGTACCGTTTGTCTCTTTGCTCTTGGCTTACCTCGCTCAACATGATTTCATCTAGCTCCATCCATTTCCCTGCAAATGCCATTATTTTGTCATTTCTAATGGCTGCATAATATTCCATTGTGTATAGATACCACAATTTTTGGATCCATTCATCTGTGGTGGGGCATCAGGGTTGTTTTCATATCCTAGCTATTGTGAACATGCACTATAAATCTTAATCTTTTAGGAAAGCAGATGTCATTCCCATTAATTTATAGCTAAAGGAAATCTGATTTTCACACCCTACATTTTCAAGTTTATTCAAATCTTTATATGTTAGATAAGAATAGCCTTAATGCTTACCATTAAAACAATAACAAAACAAAAAAAGCAGCCATAAACTGCTTCATTTGGAATGGCAACTCCTTTATATTACTTCTTTTTTTTAAAATAAACTTTATTTCTTTCAAATGGGATAAGGGTTTTTTGTTTTTTTTGGGGGGGGGTCCAGTCATGGGGCCTGAACTCTGGGCCTGGGCGCTGTCCCTCAGCTCTTCGGCTCAAGGCTAGCGCTCTGCCACTTGAGCCACAGCTCCACTTCCGGCTTTTTTCTTTTTGCTTATGTGGTGCTGAGGAATCGAACCCAGGGCCTCAGGCATGCAAGGCAAGTGCTCTACCACTGAGCCACCTTCCCAGCCCTCCTTTATATTACTTCTTGAAGATAATTTTTAAAATCCTAAGCAACCAATACCGTATCCAAAATTCAACTCTCTCTATATATAGATACATAGAGTTTTTCCTCAAGATAAAGAAAAGAAGTAGGTGAAAATATAAGATTGGAGGTGTGGCTCAATAGTAGACTACTTGCCTAGCAAGCATAAAGCCTTGAGTTCACATATTAGTACCACAAAAGGCAAAACCAGAAAACTGTAGGTTAAAACATGCTCTAAGAATGTATTAGAGAATGTTTTCTCTTTGTATCTCTGAAACATAATGTATGTACCTGGAAGATACCAGTTATAAAACAGGTGTGTATGTATGTGAATGTATAGGGAAGGTCAGGGCTAAGGTCTTGACCACATGATTTGTTCCATTTATGGCATCTAAAGAATGAATTAACAAGGCTGCTGGTGGCTCATGCCTATAATTCTAGCTACTTAGGAAGCTGAGATCTGAGGATTGCAGTTCAAAGTTAGATAGGACAGGAAAGTCCATACACTAAACTTCAGTTAACCACTAAAAAGCCAAAAGTGGAGCTGTGGCTCAAGTAGTAAGCCTCAGAACACACACACTGTCACAGGCCGAAATTTTCTTAATAGAGACCCAGAAACACAACAAATCAAAGAAAGGTTGGACAAATGGGATTGCATGAAATTGCAGAGCTTCT
>NW_012267235.1:5179177-5183271 GCF_000151885.1 Dipodomys ordii
CCTTTATAAGATTATTTCTTTGTTGCTTTGTATGTCCCTTCCCCAAGGTATAACCCCTGCTTTCACTGTATTTGAAGTTGGTATAATTTGTGGAGGGGAAGGGAAAAAACAAATCGTTTAAATAGGGATACAGATGGACCCATTGCAACAATGAGATGTACAAGTTGTTATGTCGGAAACGAACTTTACAACTTTGGTGGGGGAGGGGGAAGAAGATTGGGTGGGGAGGGGGAGGGGAGGATGGGAAGGGATGGGAAGGGGAAACAAAGGAGAAGGCTACAATGCTTGGTAAGAAATGTACTTATTATCTTGCCCATGTAATTGTAACCCCTCTGTACAGTATTTTCTTTCTTTTTTTTTTTCTTTTTTGGTCCCGTCATGGGGCCTCAATTCTGGGCCTGGGCGCTGTCCTTCAGCTCTTCAGCTCAAGGCAAGCGCTCTACCACTTGAGCTACAGCGCCACTTCTGGTTTTTTTTTTCTTTTTTGCTGATCTGGTGCCAGAGGAATTGAACCCAGGGCCTCATGCATGCAAGGCAAGCGCTCTACCACTGAGCCACCTTCCCAGCCCTGTACAGTATTTTCACAATTAAAAAAAGAACACACACACTGTGTCTCTCTGTCTTTTGTCTCTCTGTCTCTCTGAATCTCTCTCTCTCTCACACACACACACACACACACATACACACACACACACACAAACTGAATTATATGTGGCTTACATTACCAAGAGTTTCTCCTTTGACCTGCCCTATATACTGCATGAAATTGGATCCACAGATCTATAGAAAACACCAATAGATGATCTGCAAGCATATCACACTATAAGTAGTCAGTTGTTACTTGAGGAACCAAGAGTTTTGGAGGATGTTTAAGACATAATAATCAGTAGGAAAAGTGTGTGAGAGGTGAGTCAGGATGTGACCCAGAGCATAGACTTCAGGTTACTACTTAACTTCATGTGACAGTAGTGATACAGTGATATTTGGGGTAAAAGTATCAGTTGTTAAGAACCCCAAGTATTACTGATTGTATTAGTGGTTACCCCATTGTTCAGACATAACTGAATTATATAATGACTATTGTTTGTTCTATCCTAATTTAGCTGTGTCAACAGAGTCAACTGAAATCCAAGGAAAAGACAAATCATCTCTTAAAGATGGCAAGAAAACAGGTGTCAAGGATATTGTGCAAGAGAATTTGGGAGCAGAATGCAAGGATGAAGATAGTGTTCTTGGTGATGCTTTATTCTAAATTAATAACAAAATCTAATTTCTTCCTTTTCATCCTCTCACACCTTTAATCTTGGTTCTCAACACTAATACCTTATCTTTTAGAATGTATACAATGCCTGATTCTAAGAGTAACTGGTTTCCATCCGTTTATCCTAACAGAAACTGGTTTCTTGTCCCTATACAAGCTTGAGATCACGCAGCAAAACTTTCCTTTCTAGCTTCTGGCTCATAGCTTACCTCTATTCCCTGTCATCCTGTCTTCTCACTTCTGGTGCCACTTTGTATCATCAGTCTGAGTAAATGACACAGCAGAAGAGAGACAAGGGGTTCAGACTCATTACAGGAGACTTCATGAGAAAGGAGAAACAATTTTAGTAGTTGTTATAAGGGAAAGGGTGAAGGCAATGAGGATTTTATTTAAAGTACCAATGAGCTGTTTGCCTGTGGTTCACAACTGTATTACTGGCTACTCAGGAGGTAGTGATCTAAATATTATGGCTCAAAGCCAGCCCAGGCAGAAAAGTTCATGAGATTCTTATCTCCAATTAACTACCAAAAAAAAAAAAGCTGTGACTCAAGTGATAGACACTTGCCTTGAGCACAAAATCACAGGGACAGTGCCCAGGCCCTGAGTTCAAGCCTTAGGACCAGCACACATACCAAAAGCAAAAGCCAGGCACCAGTGGCTCAAACCTGCAACCCTAGCTACTCAGGAGTCTGAGATCTGAGGATTGTGGTTTGAAGCCAACCTGGGCAAGAAAGCCTCTGAGACTCTTATCTCCAATTAACTACAAAAAAAAATTGAAAGTGGAGCTCTAGCTCAAGTGGTAGAACTCTAGCTTTGGGCAAAAAAACCTCAGGGAAAGCATCCAGGCCTGAGCTCAACTCCCAGGACTGGCGCGCGTGCGCACGCGCACACACACACACACACACACACACACACAAACTAGAAAGATATTGCTGTGGTTCTTTAAAGTGTAGTTATTAATTTACGCTCCTACTAACAATGCATGAGAATGCTCCCCCCCACATCCATGCCAACACTGGCTATCATTAATATAATCATCTAAAAATAACAGTAAAAATGATATCAAGTAATGATATTTATACTTATTTAAGGTTGATCATCAACAAAATAAATGTTTATCAAGCTAGGAAGATGGTTCAGTGGTAGAGTGCTTGCCTTGCATGCATGAGGCCCTGGGTTCAATTCCTCAGTACCATATAAGCAGAAAAAGCCGGAAGTGGCGCTGTGGCTCAAGTGGTAGAGCGCTAGCCTTGAGCTAAAGAGCTGATGGACAGTGTCCAAGCCTAGAGTTAAGGCCCCACAACTGACAACAACAACAAAAAAGAATAAATGCTTATCAGTGGATATGGAATATTACAAGACAGCTAACAATTGGATGATTAATATCTATTTATGTATTGACTTGGAAAGAGATATAAGATTTATTAGCCTGTGAAAAAAGACAAATTAATTAACAAATAACTCAGCAAAATTCCTTTTTCATAAAAAGAGTTCTGTGTTTTTCAGGTTTGGAAGCAGAGGGGATTTGGAAAGGAGGTACTAGGGATTGAACTCAGGGCCTCACCGTTTTTTTTTCTCTTTTTGCCAGGCCTGGGACTTGAACTCAGGGCCTGGGCACTATCCTTGAGCTTCTTTTGCTCAAGGCGAGCATTCTACTACTTGAGCCACAGTGGCACTTCTGGCTTTTTCTGTTTATGTGGTACTGAGGAATCAAACCCAAGGCTTCATGAATGCTAAGCAAGCACTCTACCACTAAGCTACATTCCCAGCTCCCTAGGGCCTCACATTTTCTAGGCAAGAGCTCTTCCACTTGGGCCACACCTAGGTGTTTGAGGATAAGAATTTGTTGTCATCTTAATTTACTCATATATATGTATATATGCATGTGTGTATATATACATATATATGATTGTTTAATTAAAAATAAAATAAAAATAAAAGGGTGGTTTGAAGTTTCATTCCACCTAATCTGTCCACCTTGGGATAAAACCCATTTAGCCAAGGGAGTTTATATGCATAATTCACTGCTATATTATATTTGCTGGCATAGCTTGGGGTGCAGCTTAGGCAAATGACTTTTACTTTTTTTAACTCTATTTGGAAATGAAGAAAATTTTTTCAGAGTTTGTGTGAGCTATTGTAGGGATTGAGAGCCTAAGAGACAGAGATAATAATATAGATTTGCTTACCTGTGAAGATATCCTTGTTAACTTAATGGTCTTAGATATTATGGAAGCCTTGACCATAAAGTGATATACTAAAAGAATTCTTGTTTTGGCTAGTTGATTTTGAACCCAGTGCTATTGCTCAAAACATTGTGGGAATTCATCTCTAAAAACTTACTTTAGTCATGTTGCTATGTTCTGCACTATCTAGGTATAACATACTCATTGAAGGCAGGTCTGAGTTTTGAAACATGTAAGAAATCAATGAGCCAATGGGACTTAAACTTTGTGATATAATTACTGTTAGAAATTAGACATGTTATTATAAATCTATAAGGTCTGTTTTGTGGGCTGGGGAGGTGGCTCAGTGGTAGAGTGCTTGCTTTGCATGCATAAGGCCCTGGGTTCAATTCCTCAGCACCACATAAGCAGGAAAAAAAGCCGGAAGTGGCACTGTGGTTCAAGTGGTAGAGCGCTAGCCTTGAGCTGAAGAGCTGAGGAACAGCACCCAGACCCAGAGTTCAGGCCCACAACTGACAAAAAAAAAAAAAGAGGTCTGTTTTGTGTGAATCATAAATAAAATGTGAAGGTCATTTCCATGGGAAGTTTCAGAAAGATTTTTCAAAATTATGCACATCTGGGGCTGGGAAGTTGGCTCAGTGGTAGAG
>NW_012267235.1:5183321-5202639 GCF_000151885.1 Dipodomys ordii
AGTAGTGCCCAGGCTCTGAATTCAAGCCCCAGGACCAGCACTAAAAATAAAATAAAATAGGGGCTGGGAAGTTGGCTCAGTGGTAGAGTGCTTGCCTTGCATGCCTGAGGCCCTGGGTTCGATTCCTCAGCACCACATAAGCAAAAAGAAAAAAGCCGGAAGTGGCACTGTGGCTTAAGTGGTAGGGCACTAGCCTTCAGCTGAAGAGCTGAGGGACAGCGCTCAGGCCCAGAGTTCAGGCCCCACAACAGGACCAAAAAAAAAATTATGCACATCTAAGCTGGGTACTGGTGGTTCACGCTTGTAATCATAGCTACTAAGGAGGCTGTGATCTGAGGATGACCATTCAAAGCCAGCTGGGCAGGAAAGTCCATGAGAATCTTATCTCCAATTAACCACCTAAAAACCAGAAGTAGAGCTGTGGCTCAAAGTGGTAGAGCACTAGCTTTGAACAAAGGAGCTCAGGGACAGTGCCCAGGCCCTGAGTTCAAGCCCCAGGACTGACAAAAAAAAAGCACATCTAGAGGCTAGTCTTTACATAAGTGCTAGCATATTTGTTAAGAACTTACTTTGTTCGATCATTCTTCTGCTCATGTCTAACATCTTCAGGGATTTTTGCCCTTCTGATCCATGTCCGTTCAGCACCAAGACCTCAAGATGAGAGACAATTAGAATGCTTCAGTTTTCATGACTAATTACTTAATATATTTTACAGAATGATAATTTCCTTTTTTCCTTTCTGTCTGAAAATACAGATATGAAAACTTCCATTGACATGATCAATCAGTCAAAGAAAAAGTCGTGGAAAATCCCGATGACACCTGACCGGTTCCTCTTGACTGTCAATGCTCTGCAAAAAGCCCACAATTCTGAGGAATTTGCTTATCCTCACAGGCCCCAAATCCAAACCATTGATGACTTGCAATCTTCAATTTCATATCCAAGGAAGGTCCTAAATTTCAAAGGAAAATCAATTCAACATGCAGTTGATAAGTTGAAGTCAAGCAATCCTTTTCTAGATGTGAAACAAACCAATATACCCCTTAAAATCCAGAAACTGCAGCCCAACTTGAAAAACTCTTTGCACAGTCCCAGTGTTCAGTCTACCATACCCCAGCCCATGATTATCTCCAGGTTCTATGGCAGCTTGGGTAAAGAACCATTGACGAGTTCAATCGAAGGGGCAGTCCGTAGTATAGGCCCTCTGACCAGCATGCAGGTCATTAAATCCAACCGAATACTAGTTCCACAAATAAGTACTAGCACCCTGCCTCTAAAGAAAGAACGGCCTCGCTTCTACACAAACCTAGATCCTCTTCGCACAAACACGGAATTCATGCTGATGACTGTGAAAGAAGAGAAAGAGTATGAGGAAGCCAAGATAAAGGCGTTTAAGGACAGTCAGTCGACTAAAGTTGTAGATCCAGGAAAAAAGAGCAAAGCTGCATGGATCTTGAAGACTAAAGGTCTACCTATTGATGACTTCATGAAGCAAGGGAAAATAGCAGCCCCTGAACTTGGAGAAAACGTATTTATCTAAACTAGCCTTGGGAAATTACCATGTCTTACAAAAAAAAATGTGTTAGTGTTTGGTCTCTCTCTCTCTCTCTCTTTCTCTCTCTCTCTCTCTTTGACAGTTCCTTGGTTATTAACATAGAAATTCCTAATCATTTTCCCATGAACCTAAAAAAAATTATTAAAGGAAGAAAACAGAAGGAGACAGGAAGAAATTGGCACCTGTATCCTCATAGGTCTCATTCAGGTAAGTCCAATTTCATTGATGAGGGAGTGAGAAGGTGATTATTGGAAATTAGATGTTGCCTTTCATCAATACCAGCAAGGTAATCCATTGGTATTTCCTGTTATTTTTGCATAGAAGTCTATGGTTTGGGTAATGTTCTAAAAGTAGGAAGGCCTCAACAGGTTGACCTATTGTATTTTGTGAGCTTTGCCTTGTCAAAACTAACTCCTTTGGAAGAGAATAAAGCATATTCATCCTCTCTACAAAGAAGGCCACTAATACCTAGTGTACAAAAGTTTACTTAAATTCTTGAAGAGCAGTGTTAGGGACCCAGCAGGTAACTTATTAGAGAGTAGCCAACCACAGATTGGAGAGCTCAAGCCACATACTAAAGGCATATCTCCTACTCAGAGGCTCAGTTAACCCAGAAAAAAAGCTAACTACAGGTGCTGGTGGTCCATACCTATAATCCTACCTACCAAGGAGGCTGAGATCTGAGGACTGAAGTTTGAAGACAGCTGAACAGGAAAGCTTATGAAACTTTTTTTTTTCTGGATGTGGGGCCTGAACTGTGGGCCTGGCGCTGTCCCTCAGCTCTTCAGCTCAAGGCTAGAGCTCTACCACTTGAGCCATAGCGCCACTTCCAGCTTTTTCTGCTTATGTGGTGCTGAGGAATCGAACCCAGGGCCTCAGGCATGCAAGGCAAGCACTCTGCCACTGAGCCACCTTCCCAGCCTGAAACTCCAATGACCAGCAAAAAGCCAGAGCTATGGCTCAAGTGGCAGAGCACCAGCCTTGAGCAAAAAGGTAAGGGATAGTGGCCAGGCACTGAATGGAAACATACATACATAGGCCAGACCCTGGCATGGCAGTACACATTTTTGATCCTACACTTCACTTGAGAGGCTAAAGTAAGGGGATAAGAGAATTGAAAGTTGAAGGCCAACCTGGATTACATGGTGAGCCTGAGGCCAGTCTGGGCTATTTTTAAACTCTATTACTGAAAAAGCCAAAAGTCTGAAATTCAGGCCTTTTTTTTTATCAAGTGCTCTAAAAATTTAAAGGATGGCAATGAATACAAATTTAATGCATATAAAAGGTTTTTTAAAATTCCCACAACTCTATAAAACCCTGCAACACTGAGTAGGACACCAAAAAATAGTTCAGCTGTCTACTTTCAAGCACAAACATGCAATTGCCTTACCAAGCTTTCTTTCTTTGGGTAGTTGTATGCTTGTTTGTTTCTTCACTATCTGAAATAGTGCTATAAAATCTGTGTTCTAATTAAAAGAGTCCTCCAGTTAAGGAAATGTGAGAAAACACATTATTTCACTCCAACAGCAGTCAGACTTAGGTTGAACAGATAGAATATTGCTATTATCACAATTCCAAAGATTGAAGTCCCTGAATTTGAGGTTCAGACATGATCATACCATTAGCAACTGGATTTTACAGCAATAAAGACAACTCCCATTTACTAAATATCTTGCAAAAAATAGCATCATTATCCTCACTTTGGAATCAAGGAGTATATCATGGTGAATATAATTGGTTAAAAAAAAAGACAGGGCTGAAACCTAGACACTCTAATGCTGGATTAGCCAGTATCAATTTTTATTCTTTCGTTTCCTGGAGTGTCAGGTTATTTCCCTCCCAAAAGAATGATCTCCATTGTTTATGCTGGACTGCTCTTGCCTTATTTGTATTAACTTTCTACCCCATCCCAAGAGCACATTAAAGAAATGTGAATTTTTGAGGGGGTTCATCAGTACTTATTTTTTAAATTATCTTTAGTTGTATGGAAGGGTTTCATTTCAATGTATCAATTTATAAGAACAATGCATCTTGATCAATATCACCCCTCCCATCATTCTCTTGATCTCTCCAATTCCATCTATCTCTTTAAGTTACCTGATTAAGAAATTAAATCTAGCCGGGCGCTGGTGGCTCACACCTGTAATCCTAGCTACTCAGGAGGCTGAGATCTGAAGATCATGGTTCAAAGCCAGCCCGGGCATGAGACTCCTATCTCCAATAAGGCACTAGAAAACCAGAAGTGGTACTGTGGCTCAAGTGGTAGAGTGCTTGGCTTAAGCTGAAGAGCTCAGGGACAGAGCCCAGGCCCAGAGTTCAAGCCCCAAGACTGGGGCTGGGAAGGTGGCTCAGTGGTAGAGCGCTTGCCTTGCATGCCGGAGGCCCTGGGTTCAATTCCTCAGCACCACATAAGCATAAAGAAAAAAGCCGGAAGTGGTGCTGTGGCTCAAGCGGTAGAGCGCTAGCCTTGAGCTGAAGAGCTGAGGGACAGCGTCCAGGCCCAGAGTTCAGGCCACACGACCGGACCAAAAAAAATCTAGGGGTTAGAGGCATGGTTCAAATGGTAGAGGGCCAGCTAATGAGCGAAAACGTCAGGTGCAGAGTTTGAGTCCCACTCTCAGCCAAAAAATAATAAAAATAAAGCACAAAACGTAATACTGTACAGAGATAAAAATAAAGCACAAAACGTAATACTGTACAGAGATACATGTCATAAAATATAAAAAGTTAAATGATGATGGGCTGGGAATGTGACCTAGTGGTAGAGTGCTTGCCTAGCATGTGTGAAGCCCTGAGTTCAATTCCTCAGTACCACAGAAGCAGAAAAAGCCAGAAGTGTCACTGTGGCTCAAGTGATAGAGCGCTAGCCTTGAGCAAAAGAAGCTCAGGGACAGAGCCCAGGCCCAGAGTTCAAACCCCAGGACTGGCAAAAGAAAACAAAAGGAAAAGGATGGACTCAAGCCCCATCTCTTGCACTCAGAACGACCATGCTAGAGGAATGAATGACACTCATTCAACACAGTTGTTCATGCCTTCTCTGGGAACAGAGTTCTTTTCCTATAGATTCTGCACTCCTCCGCCCCGTCCCGCCCCGCCCTCGGCCCCGCCCTCGCCCCGCCCTCGCCCCCGGAAGGCCCCGCGCACTATTTGCCTCGCCCCGGAACCACCTCGCGGCTGCTCGTCTAGCTCTGTGGCGTTGTTCCTGCTGCTGCGCTGCTCGGAGCGGAAGTGTAGCGAGGAAGCAGGGCCGGGCTGGTGCTTGTAGGTAGACCCTTCCCGACCAGTGGTGACGAGGCTGCGTCAGTTGCACACCGGACTCGGCGGCGGCTGCGCTGACGTGGCTCCCGGAAGTGAGGCTGGCGCCGGGCCGCCATGTTGTCGCAGGTGAGGGGCACTTGGGCGTCGGGAGTGGGCAGCGGCGCTGAGGGGACCGGCCTGATAGGGTCGTGGGGCGTCCGGGAGCCCGCTGTGTCTGTGTCCCCGCTCGCCGCCTGAGCTCGAGGCGGAGTGGGGTGGACTAGCGGGCGTGGAGGGACGAGCAGTTGTTCCGGGCGGGCCCCCAGGGCTCAGGTAGCAGGATGACTCCGGTGGCCCCGAGCGGTGGAAGCTCGGGAGCTAGAGCCGGCCGGCCCCGTGCCGCACTGCAGAAAAGCTCGGGTGTGCGGTCGGGGTCCCCCTCTCCCCAGCCCTTGGCGCGGGTCGGGTCGGGGTGGAGAGCCTGCGGCCCTGGCTTGGAAGGCGTGGCCCACCCTCAGGGTTAGAAACGTTGCCGGAGCCTTGCGTTCGAGTTTCTGTCCCCAAACTTAACACGGGAGGGTCGTTGTCACGAATTACGGGAGCCGGGCACTGGTGGCTCACGCCTGTCATCCTAGCTACTCAGGAGGCTGAGCTCTGAGAATCATGGTTCGAAGCCAGGCTGGGCAGGAAAGTCCGAGAGATTTTTTTTTTTCCTTCTCTCTCTCTCTCTCACATTAAACACCCAAAGAAGCCGCAAGTGAAGTTGTGGCTCAGATGGTAGAATGTGGTAGAATGTGGCCCAATGGTAGCATGCTAGCCCTGAGCGAAAAGCCCAGGGACAGCGCTGCCAGGCCCCGAGTTCAAGCCCCAGGACCTACCCATACATATATATATATAGCACAGGCTTTCTTCCTTTGTAAAAGATATTTACCCTTGATGGTGTATTTTTTTTCTTTTTTGCTTATGTGGTGCTGAGGAATCGAACCCAGGGCCTCATGCATGCAAGGCAAGCGCTCTACCACTGAGCCACCTTCCCAGCCTTGATGGTGTATTTTTGCTTATATTACCGTAAATAATATCTTTCCCCTACATCATGTTATTCCGCAAACACATTAGTATGATTAAGCCACTGTTTTAGGTTCAGGAGTAGGGCTGGAGAGTACAGACACGTTTCTTGCCTTCCATTGGGCAGTTGGGGGAAGAACACCTGAGCAGGTGCAAAGGGAATGGGGAGGATACACGTGAGTTATATAACTAAAAGAATCTGATAGGTGAATTAACAAGTACCTAAGATTGGAGTGATTAGGATATAGCCTCAGAAAAGACCACCAGTAAGGAGGTGATCTGAATAGAGAAAACCCACTGGTGGTTTAAATTCATCTCTGAATGTTCACCTGGGCTGAATGGGGCTGGAGGAACACACAACATTGTCATGGTTGCTACTTTCTAAGTTTGTGATCACAAACTTCATTTCTATAGTCCCCATACACCTTGTTAGGCCACTAGTATATTAAAACTTGTCAAACCTGCAACATTTTCTTCCCTTGCCTCTGTCAGCCAGGTGGAAGCTATCAGAAAGGAATTTCCATGCCACCTGCCAACCTGTCTGTATTTTTGCTCATAGTGAACCATATATTCTTTAATTATAATTATTCTTGTCACCCCCTCCTATGTTAGCTTCCATTCCTTGCCTACAGGAAAGCATTGAGCCATTTTCCTTTTGAAACTCTTCTTTACATCAGCATGTAAAGATACTTTAATTTTTCTGTCTTAAAAAAAAAAACTGTGATGGGAAGGGGAAACAGGAGGAGGCTACAATGCTTGATAAGAAATGTACTCATTACCTTGCCCCTCTGTACAGTATTTTCACAATAAAAATAAATTTAAAAAAAGAAAAAAAAACTGTGCCTCATGCCCTTTTAGCAGTCACCATCTAATTTTTGTTTCTTTTTAAAGACTTGCCCATAGTTGGTCTTGAGTCTTCTCTCATCAGTTCTGGTCAACATTTCTCCCTCTCTCCTTGCTTCTCTGAAACTCCTTTTATTGAAGCCACTGGTAACTTGCTAAAAATACAAATGTCTTTTCAGTTTGCATCTTACATGAGCCATATTTGACACAATGGGCTCCCTCTCTGGGAAACACTTCATAGGCTTCTAGGATACCATTCTGTTCTGCTACCCTCCACTCCCCAGATCATCCTCTAGTTCCCACTGTTTATTCCTTTTCACCTTTCTAATCTAAATATTTTGGAGTGCCCAGAGTCTGTCTTTGCCATCTTTATCTTGTTACCTACTTGGGATAAAAACTTTGGAATCTTTTGACTTTCTTACCTCCACATTTAATCTTGTCACATCTACTTGAAAAGATGCAAAATCTCTACTTTCATCATTTCTACTGCATTTACCCTGGACCAACCCTTTGTATCAGAGTAGTCTCCTAACTTGGTGCCTTTGTTTCTCCTCCCTGTCCTCTTTACCTTCTAGATTCTTTTCTTCTTCTTCTTCTTTTTTTTTTTTTTTTTGTTGTTGGTCATGGGGTTTGAACTCTGGGTCTGGGCACTGTCCCTCAGCTCTTCAGCTTAAGGCTAGTGTTCTACCACTTGAGCCACAGTGCCACTGGCTTTTTCTGCTTATATGATGCTGAGGAATCAAACCCAGGGCCTCATACATAGGAGGCAAACCCTCTACCACTGAACCACCTTCCTAGCCCATCTAGATTCTTTTTTTTTTTTTTTCCCAAGTTGTGGGGCCTGAACTCTGGGCCTGGGAGCTGTCCCTCAACTCTTTAGCTCAAAGCTAGGGCTCCACCACTTTCTGCTTGGTGCTGAGGAATTGAACCCAGGGCCTCATGCATGTGAGGCGAGCACTCTACCACTGAGCCACCTTCCAAGCCCCTCCCCCCATCTGGATTCTTAATATAGTAGCCAGAATTTTCTTGATTACCCCTCTCAATTTTTTGAGTTCTTTTTAATTAAAAATTTTAATTATTATACAGGTAACATACAGAGGGGTTACATTTACATAAGTCATTTCATTTTAGACAGTGTTACCCCTTTCCTTGCTTCTTCCAGTTTTTCCCTCCCATCCCCACCCACAAATTGTATATTAATTTTCAATATAGTGTTCAGTGAATACCGTTGCTGCATTTATTCACCCTTGTTAGACTTCTTCTGCAAGCATCTTCATATAGTCAAACCAAACTTTTGACTTTGTCCAAAAGCTTTTGTGCCTATAAGCTTCATAAAAATATTTGTATTTTTAAAACTTGGTTTTCAATAGGCGCTGGTAGCTTATGCCTGTAATCCTAGTTACTTTGAAGGCTGATATCTGAGGATTGAGGTTTGAAGCCAACTCAAGTAGGAAAGTCCATGAGACTTTATCTCCAATTAAGCACCAAAAAGCTGGCAGTAGAGGGGCTGGGAATGTGGCACAGTGGTAGAGTGCTTGGCCCAGCATGCAGGAAGCCCTAGGTTTGAATATTCAGTACCACATACACAGAAAAAGCCAGAAGTGGCACTGTGGCTCAAGTGGTAGAGCGCTAGCCTTGAGCACAAAGAGGCTCAGGGACAGTGCCCAGTCCCTGAATTCAAGCCCAGGACTGGCAAAACAAAAAAAAACAAACAAAAAAAACTGGAAGTGGAGCTGTGCCTTAAGTGATAGAGCACTAGCTTTGAGCACAAAAACTCAAGAGGCAGCACCTAGGTCCTGAGGTCAAGCCTAGGACCAACACCCAAAAAAGTTTTTCATCTGTGCCTCTTATGCTAGTGCCTAGAACTTAGTAGCACTCAATATTTACTGGGCCTATGAGAAGAGGAATTTAGTTTTCCAATGAGCAAAGTAAGAAGGAAGAATGGTATTGGTGGACTGAACCATGAGCATAAAAGGATTCATTGCGGCACAAATTTGACAAGTTTAAGGAACTAATAATAACACCAGTGTAATAGCCTTATTTTTTTATTTTTTATTTATTTTATTGTTGGTCATGGGACCTGAACTCTGGGCTTGGGCACTGTCCCTCAGCTCTTCAGTTCAAGGCTAGCACTCTACCACTTGAGCTACAATGCCACTTCCAGCTTTTTCTATGTATGTGGTGCTGAGGAATCAAACCCAGGGCCTCATGTATGCAAGGCAAGAACTCTACCACTGAGCCACCTTCCCACTGAGCCACCTTCCCAGCCCCAAACACATTCAAATTTTCTCTGGCCTGTTTCCCTCTTTAAAATATATCATTGAGCCCATGGGCTACCAGTGTGATAATATCCCTGGGCCCTTCAAAATCTTTCCATCTGAAGACCCTTAATTACTTCTGCAAAGCCTTTTTTTCTTGCCCCATAAATTAACATATTCTCAGATTGAAGGGTGGCTGTATTTTTGGCAAAAATAAGAGGAGCCATTCACTCTATACTAGTAGGTAAGTGGGTTGTAGCTTTAGATAAGCTGCTGGAGGCTGACTAGGGCCAGATCATGATACTTCCTCATAAGGAATCTGTTTTTTAGAATGCTGTGAATTTTAAGTAGGAAAATACTATCTGCTGGATGAAGAATTGGACCACTCGGGTCAAGGACAGTTTTTATTACATAGAATCATACAGTGGATCTCAACTTTGCATGCTTTGATCATCTGGGAAGCTTTAAACATACAGCTGGGGCTATAAATCAGTGATATATCACTTGCCTAGTGTGTGTGAGGTCTGGGGTTTGAGTTAAAATAATAAATTACTAATAAATCCAAATTTCTGATGGAGAGCAATTACATTCAAACTTGATTTTTTATTGTTTTGTTTTTTAAGCATTTCAGTAGTTAAAAGTTAGGAGCCACTGACCTTATTATGTGGACAGCTTGGCTGTTCTTAGGTGTACTTTGTTTTTTTTCTTAGGTGTACTTTGTATATTCCCCACCTATGCTTTTGAAAATATACGTAGTAAGGGACTGGGGTAAGTAGGAGGCCAATGTAGTGTGTCAGAGAAGCCTGGCTGATAAACTTACAGGAAGCTTTTCTGGAACCCTCTCATGGAAAATGATTCTCTTCTTGCCCTGTGTTTCCATGTACACCTAAGTTTCTCCTGGCTCACTATGTATTGTATTCCAGGAAATGGCTTCCTTTGTTTATTCTCTCACATTCAACAAATTCTGTGCCACTTGACTGGGTGTTTTGCTAATCACTTCTTATAGTGCAGGCAGTCCTACAATAATGGAAATGGAGATTGGTCTGAGTTCTTTGAGAACAAAGGCATTTTAGGGAAAATCTCAGCTGTTTTAAGTTGAAACATTACGCTAGGTAGGGAGCCTGGAAGGGAATAGCCAGCTGAAGAGAAAATACAAAAGGCAGGAAGGTAAGAGAGACCATTAGTAACAACACTGCTGCAGTGCTCACCTGGAGGGAATGTTAGAGGTAAGTAGGGAATCAGAACATGTGAAATGTGCTCTGTATGATCCTGTATGTGCAGGAGCACTACTATAATTTTTGAGCAAGGGAGTGACATGGTACCATTTCCATAGTGGGACTATTACGGTAGGCAATGTGCAGGAAAGGCTGGAGTAGAATGGGGTGAAACCCATGTAAAAGGCAAGGAGGCTGGTAAGTGGCAACTAGGTAGAGCACAATGATCAGGGTAGATGTGGTTGAGATGAAGGGAATTATAATGGGTTATTTTGAGCCAACCGTTAGAAGCCTAGAGGATGGAATACTATGGCAAGATAGGACATTGGGGTGGTGACACAGGGTTTTTAAGTCTCTTGAGCGATGAGATACACTCGATTTTTTTTTTTCTGGTCCTGAGGCTTGAATTTAGTCTGGGTCCTGTCCCTGAGCTTTTGTATTCATGGCTAGTGCTCTACCACTTGTGCTACAGCTCCACTTCTGACTTTTTTGGCAGTTTTAGTGGAGATAAGAGTCTCACAAATTTTTCATGCCCCAGCTGGCTTTAAGCCGGTAACTAAAATTTAAACTGAGTAGCTAGGATTACAGGCCTGAGCCACGGGAGCCCAGCTTGAAAACTTTTTTATTTTGGTCGGTCGTGGGGTTTGAACTCTGGGTTTGGGCGCTGTCCCTGGGCTCTTCAGCTCAAGGTGAGCGCTCTACCACTTGAGCCACAGTACCACTTCCGGTTTTCTAGTGGTTTATTGGATTTTCTTGCCCGGGCTGGCTTTGAACCTCAATCCTCAGATCTCAGCCTCCTGAGTAGATAGGATTACAGGTGTGAGCCACCGGCGCCTAGCTTTGAAAACTTTTATATATGTTTATTAGAAGATCCAGTAGAAAGGTCAAGAAAATGTAATTTTTTTTAAAAAAAGGAACAAGAGAAGACCACGGAGGCTGTTTTGTTTCTTAAGAATTGACATCAAGAAGGTCTGTTCTCAGTGAATGATAGCTGGCAAGGGCAAAATGAGAAACTGCTAGTGTATCTAGCACAAGGGCCCCTGTATCATCTATAATGAAGACAATGGAATCATCAAGGCCTTCAGAAACATCCCTGGAATTACTTTGTTTAATGTCAGCAAACTGAACTTTTTTTTTCTTTTTTTTCCTTTTCTTTCATTTTTATTGTAAAGATGTTGCACAAAGGGGTTACAGTTACATGAGTAAAGCAATGAATACATTACTTGTCCATCATTGTTACCCCTTCAAACTGAGCATTTGAAAACTTGCTCCTGGTGGTCATGTGGTAAGTTTTCTGCATTTGGACAGAAAGTGCTTTCCAGAAGTCGGATGAATTGTATGGCACTGGGCATAAAGATGCTTCCCTCGAGAGTAACTATAACCTTCCTATGCTCAAGATGATGAATACAGACAGAATTTTGAAAAGCTTGGAGATCCAAAGAGCTCTTAGAGCACCACGCAGGAAGATTAATCGAACCTTGAGAATCATGTTGAAACTAAACCCATACTAAAGACCATGCACCAAAACACCATTCTTTGCCAGGCAAGAAATCACAAAATCCAAGTGAAGAAAGCAGCAACATTGACAGCCAAATTAGATGAGTGCCATTAGATGGGAAGGCAGCTGCAGAAAAGAAGGCTGGAGAGAAGAAGCCCACTGTGAGTAAGAAAGGAAAGAAGGCTGCTGATGTTAAAAAGCAGAGCAGATGACATCACCCCATTTGTTAGGAAATGGAAAGACTTGGAAAAAATTAAGTGAAGTAAGCCAGGCTCAAAGAAACATAGGTCCCATGGTTTCCCTTATTTGCAATAACTAGTATATGTCTGGGACAAGCAGAAAAGGTCAAAAGCTATGTACGTATGACCAGATAAGATGATGTTAAGCGGAATGAACCTCAAGATAGGGACACAAGTGGATTTCTTCTTTCTTGCTATTGTTTCTAAAGTATTTATAATGTACCATGTAATTTTTTTGTTGCTTTGTATGTTCCTCCACCACAGTATAACCCCTGCTTTCACTGTATTTGATGTTGGGAAGGGAAAAAACAAAATGTTTAAATAGGGATACAGATTGACCCATTGTAACATGAGATGTACAAGACACTATTTTGAAAAACGAACTTTACAATGTAGGGGGGGAGGGTTGCTGTGGAGGTGGGAGGGAAGGGATGGGAGGGGGAAAACAAAGGAGGAGGCAACAATGCTTGATAGGAAATGTACTCATTACCTTGCTCATGTAACTGTAACCCCTCTGTACAGTATTTTTACAATAAAAAAACTTATTTTAAAAAAAAAGCAGAGCAGCCTTTAGGAGAAAAGACAGCTGCTACCAAGAAACCAGCTGAAAGCAAGCTACCATAGAAGAAAAGAAGCCTGCTGCATAAACTGTTACAATCAGTTTAATTATACAAAGGTCATAGTATGGGACAGCTTAGTTGAGTAAAGACCAGATCAAAGATGCTGTGAGAAAAAAATAAAAAGAACAAGCCCCTGAGGTACTATGATAAGGAATTCTGAAGCTAGGCACTAGTGGCTCATGCCTGTAATCCTAGCTACTCAGGAGGCTGAGATCTAAGGATCATTGTTGGAAGCTAGCTGGGGCAAGAAGGTTCATAAGACTCTTAACTCTAGTTAACCACCAAAAAGCCTGACGAGCTATGGCTCAAGTGGTAGAACACTACCCTTGAGCAAAACACGAGATTAGTGTATAGGTCCTGAGTTCAAGCCTCAGGATCAGCAAGGAAAAAAGGTAAGGAGAATTCTTTTTGGTTTTGCTTGAACAAAAAGAAAAAGCATTGTGAGAAGTCATGGAAACAAGGATGTAACATAGTTTTGAGAAGGAACTAAAAATAATTCAGTTTATCCAGTAGCTTCAGCTTTCTCTGTGATTTGGGAGAAAGCAATAGAGAATAGATGTCAATGTGTAGGAGATCTGTACCAATGTTCTCTCAAGGGCTCAGCTGTCTAGGGGCCAGGGAGAGGAGAGACAATTGATTCTTGAATTACCTTGGGGTATTTGCAGCTGATTGATGTGGGGGTGAGGATTTACAAGTGCCTTTTTCTTAGGATGTAAAGTCCTGGTGGATATGACCATGCTGTAATTTCATATTCTGTTTTGATAAGTATAGCTTTGCATATAATAGGCTTTTTTTTTTTTTTTGCCAGTTCTGGGGCTTGAACTCAGGGCCTGGGCACTGTCCCTGAGCTGCTTTTGCCCAAGGCTAGCACCCTATCACTTGAGCCATAGCACCACTTCAGCTTTTTCTGTTTTATGTGGTACTGACTAAGGAATTGATCTTAGGGCTTCATGCATGGTAGGCAAGTATTTTACCACTAAGCCACATACCCAGCCCATAATAGGCATTTAAATACCATGGGTTTTTTGCTTCATGGACATTTAATTTTCCTATAGGACAGTAATGATGACACTGAAGATGTTTCACTGTTTGACGCAGAAGAGGAGACAGCTAATAGACCAAAAAAATCTAAAGTCAGGTATGGTGATAAGTTATATGAGTTACGTTAGTATTCAGACTGTTTTGTGTATGTTGGTGCCAGTTGATGGGATTGATGTTAGACTTTTCATCACTGAGAAAGCAGCTTAAAGGGCAGAAAAATTATTTTGGTTTATCATTTCAGAAGTTTCAGTTCAGGGTCAATTGGCTTTTGTGTTTGGGGACCTGAAGTGATACAGATGGGAGGGTGTAGAAGAGGAAGGCTTCTCTTACCTCATGGCAGCCAGGAAACAGAAATAAAGAAGAAGGCCAGGGCAAGGCACATCCTGAAAGACATACCTGCAGGGACCAGCTTTCTCCAGCTAGTCCCCCACTTCTGGAAGTTTGCAGCTCCTCCTAAAATAGTGTCACCAGCTGGGGACCTCGGTTTAATACATGAACCTGTGGGGACACTTCATAGTCAAACCATAATGGGTTTTAAGGTAAAGCAGTGAATTATGTGTTACTTTTCTAATTTAGTATGTGGCAAAGCTAACTTCTGATTTTCTTGGAAATAATTTTGATTTTCTTTTTTTTATAGGTTAAGCCTGTACCCATGTATAAACTATGATGTTTAATTTTTATTTATTTTATTTTATTTTTATTGTGAAAATACTGTACAGAGGGGAATAATTTTGATTTTCTTGACATGTAGAATGTTATTTAATATTGTTTTCAAATTAGCAAATCCAACTATTTGTTTTAAATTTAAATTCCTTGCCAGCTATTTTCTAAAATTGTGCTATTTTATGTAATTTATATATGCATTGCATCTAATTTGTTATGCAAATTTTAGAATTTTATATGTGTGAGTATATGGGCTGATCCCAGAGCCTGGGTGCTGTTCCTTATCTTTTTTTGCTCATTGCTAGCACTCTGCCATTTGAGCTACTGCTCCACTTATGGCTTTTTGACAGTTAATTGGAGATAAGAGTCTTGTGGACTTTCCTGACTCTGCTGGCTTTAAACCATAATCACAGATCTCAGCCTTCTGAGTAGCTAGGATTACAGGAGTAAGCCACTGGTGACTAGCTCAGAATTGTCTTGTATAAATGGCATGAAATTACAATACAAGGATATTACTATTATAAATTTATTTCTCTCTAAAGAAATTCCCTTTGTGCAATAAAATTCTGCTTGAACTTTGAAACATTATTTTAAGCAAAAGGTACCATCCACCAAAAACCAAATATTTTGGTTTTATAAAAGAGATTGAAAGTAGTTTAGGACTAGAGACAAAAAGTATTAATTGCTAAGAGCAAGGGATTGGGGGCAAATAAAAAGTAATTGCTATAAGCAGAGTGTCTTTTTGGAATAATAAAAGTTGTAAAATTGAATGTAATGATGGTGGCACAATTATATATATATATATATATATATATATGGTATATATAGATATCTATATATATCATCTCCATTACATTATACTTAGCAGGTGAATTGTATAGTATTTGAATCAAAATGTAATAGGACTGGTAAAACCAAGCTTAAAGAACAGTGGCTAACAGCTGTAACCTCAGCTGCTCAGAAGGTAGAAGTTTGTAGGATTTCAGCTTGAGAACAGCTGAAGCAAAAATGCTAGTAAGACCCTATCTTAACCCTGTAAGCTGAGTATTGTGGCCCACCCAAGTTGGCTTCAACAATAAAAAACAAAAGAAACAGCTTATCTCAAAACTAATTAAAACAAAAAAAGGTAGGGGTATGGCTTAGGTGGTAGAATGATTGCCTAGTGAGCATGAAGCCTATAATACCAGCATTCAGGTGGCTATCAAAATCATGAGCTCAAAGCCAACTTGGGCTACTACTGAGATCTAGTCTCAAGTCAGAAAGAACAAAAACAAAAAGAATTGACTGGGTGCTGATGGCTCATACGTATAATCATAGCACTTGGGAGGCCAAAATCAGGATGGTCGTTTGAAGCCAGCCTAGGCTGACAAATCTGGCTTATTTCTAGTTGACCAGCAAAAAGCCTGAACTAGAGGGACATCTTTAAGTATTCGTACAAAGGAGTTACAGTTCAACAAATCAGTTTATAAGTGCAGTGTATCTTGGTCTATGTGGCCCCGTCTATTGTTCTCCACCATCTTTCCCAACTCTACACATACTACCAAGTTACCCATTTTCACATATCTACATTGAATATAGTGACTAGATTCACCCACCTTTCCTGTCTTCCTGAAGTGATTCCTAAGGGCCTTGAAATTCTTTTGGCATGATTGATAAAGCTAGGTAAAGTTTCTTATTAGATGTTTTGTGAAAGTTTATATTCAGTGAGATGTTAACATCATGTTTACATAGTGTACTTTCTGTGACAACAGGCTCTTCTTAAATAGTAGGGACTTAAGAAACAGAAAAGTAGGCAGTTTTCCCCCCTTATCTCTTGTATTTTGACAAAACTCTTCACAGTTGTACCATGACTAAAACATTTTTCATCTGCCTCTGCTAGTATTTGTAAAATTTAACTGTATTTCTTTTATTGTGTTTTTGTTTTCAGACATCCAGTAGCATCCTTTTTCCATTTGTTCTTTCGAGTCAGTGCAATTGTAGTCTATCTTCTCTGTGAATTCCTCAGCAGCAGCTTTATTGCCTGTATGGTGACAATTATCTTGTTGTTGTCATGTGACTTTTGGGCTGTGAAGGTAGGTTCAATGTTTATTATTTTAAAATTATATTTACTGTGAGTTCAAGTAATGTATAAGCAATTAAAAAATATGAGATCAGTATTTCAGATTGCTATAAAGTTGTCTTTGTTTCTTCAGGATTTCTCTGTGTTAAAGTACATATGATCATATGTAGGTTGTTATACTAGTGAGTTATCTACTTTAAAATTTTTTTTCTTATATTTATTTTTTATATTTTATTTTCTTTAAGTAGTTGTACAAAGGAGTTGCCATTCAACAGATCAGGTTATGAATACAGCAGCTCTTGATAAGTGTCATCCCTTTTAACATTCTTATCCACCCTCCCACCTGTTGACAATGCTTTTTGTCAAGCTACAAAATGTTACTATCAGCCACATGATCTATATATCACTGGATCATTTATCACTGGTCATCAAAGAGTCATTTTTCAGGTGTATTGTGCATTATATCTATGTGAAGCTCCAATGTTCACAAACACTTAAGAACTGTTCATCTACAAAGTACATATTGGTACTCTAGGGCAATCTTTATCAGCTGGGCAATATTGCCTCTACTTCAGGAGATTCTTGTCAATGTATAAAACATTTTGGGCTGGGTCAGGCTTTGCTGGCCCACATCTATAATCCTAGCTACTCAGGAGGCTGAGATCTGAGGATCAAGGTTCAAAGCCAGCCCTGGCAAGAAAGGCCGCGAGACTCTTATCTCCAATAAACCAACAGAAAACCGGAAGTAGCGCTGTGGCTCAAATGGTAGAGTGCTAACCTTGAGATGAAAAGCTGAGGGACAGCACGCAGGCCCAGAGTTGAAGCCCCACAACCAACAAAACAAACATTTTGGGCTCAGTACCAGTGGCTTATATCTGTAATCCTTGCTGCTCAGAAGGCTGAGATTTGAGGATTGTGGTTCAAAGCCCCAGGGCAGGAAAGTCTGTGAGACTCTTCTCTCCACTTATCCACCAGAAAGTTGAAAGTGGAACTAGAGCTCAAGTGATAGAGTGCTAGCCTTGATCAGAAAAGCTCTAGGACCCACATGCAAAAAAAAAGTAATTTTTTTTTTGATGGCCACAACTGAGAGCAGGGGACTTCATCTAGTTTGTACAGGCCAGATATACTGCTCAACATCTTAATATACACATAAGCCCCCACAATAAAGAATTACTGGCACCCATGTCTTACACCTATAATCCTAGCTACTTAGGAGGCTGAGATCTGAGGCTCGTAGTTCAAAGCCAGTCCAGGCAGGAAAGTCCCCATGAGACTTATCTCCAATAAACTACTCAAAAAAGCTAGACGAGGCACTGTGGCTCACATGGCAGAGCAATAGCCTTGAGCACAAATAGGCTCAGAGACAGTGGTCAATCTCAGAGTTCAAGTCCCAGGACTGGCAGAAAAAAAGAATTATGTGGCTAGTCAGTCATACTAAGCTGAGAAACTGCTGTAGGGACTTAGAAAGGATATAAGAAGAGGGAGGGGATCTCAAATTCCCAGGCAAAGATGGTTAGATACATGGACAGATAGATGAATATATAATAAAGTATAATATTAGATACATGGACAGATAGATGAATATATAATAAAGCATAATATGTGTAGACTCTAGTTGGTAGATAGTTGAGTATTCACTGTAAATTTTTACTTTTTTTTTTTTTTGGGTCTGGTCGTGGGGCCTGAACTCTGGGCCTGGGCACTGTCCCTCAGCTCTTCAGCTCAAGGCTAGCGCTGTACCACTGGAGCCACAGCACCACTTCTGGCTTTTTTCTTTTTGCTTATGTGGTGCTGAGGAATCGAACCCAGGGCCTCAGGCATGCAAGGCAAGCGCTCTACCACTGAGCCACCTTCCAAGCCCAAATTTTTACTTTTTTTTGTGTTTGAAATTTTTCATAGTAAATTCAGGAAGAGAAAAAAAATTAAAGGAAAAAAACATCAAAGACAAACTAGAATTTTAGGAGACCAGTAATTGTTACAAGTCTATGAAACTCAGCTATCTAAACATTTTACTTCTTGATTGATTGATTTTCTTGTTATTTGTTTATTTTTGTGCCAGTACTGGTGTTTGAACTCAAGTCTAAGTGTTCTGCTCCTTAGCTTTTTTATTCAAGGCTGGCATATTATCATTTGAAATTGGAGATCAAGGTCTCACAGACTTTCCTGTCTGGGCTGGCTTCCAACCTCAGATTCTCAGACTTTTGTCTCCTCAGTAGCTAAGTTTACAGGTGTAAGCCCCAGTACCTGGTCCCCAACCATTTTTAGATCTTATACACAACAGAGGCAGTCAGCTTGGTGGCAGCCAGTTTCTGCAAAGCCACATAATACTGCTAAGACAGATTGAAGAGAGTTTTTTTTTAAGACTCTTCCTTAACTTTTATTTTAGAGTTGTTTGGATTTTGGAATATCTGCATAGACTTTACTTATTGACCATTTCTAATTTGGAAGTGTGACATTTGGAATGTTCAAACAGCTGAAAATAGTTGAACAGAGAAATTCATATAGCACGTTTTAGATTAGAGATGCTCATCCTGTAATTAAATCCTTTTGGAGTAGAAATTTAATTAAATTATGTTTATTTGTTTATTTTGTGGTGGTACTAACGCTTGAACTTAGGCCTCATGTTCTCCCTTAGCTTTTTTGCTTAAGATTAGTTCTCTACCTCTTGAGCCACACTTCCTTTCCATTTTCAGTTAGTTAATTAGAGATGAGCGTCTCACAGACTTTATAGCTTGGGGTGGTTTTGAACCATGATTCTCTCAGCCTCCTGAGTATAGCTAGTATTACAGGCATGAGCTACCAATACCCAGTATGCAGAGGAGTTTTAAAAGACATAACCAAATGGTATATTTTCTGCTAAGATTGACAACACTGGGCCTGGGAGTTGTCCCTCAGCTCTTCAGCTCAAGATTAGTGCTCTACCACTTTAGCCACAGTGCCACTTCTGGCTTTTTCTGCATATGTGGTGATGAGGAATTGAGACCAGGGCCTCATGCACACGAGGCAAACACTCTACCACTGAGCCA
>NW_012267235.1:5202969-5211940 GCF_000151885.1 Dipodomys ordii
GTGGGGCTTGAACTCTGGGCCTGGGCACTGTCCCTCAGCTCTTCAGCTCAAGGCAAACGCTCTACCACTTGAGCTACAGCGCTACTTCCGGTTTTCTGGTGGTTTATTGGAGATAGAGTCTCACGGTCTCTCCTGCCCGGGCTGGCTTTGAACCACAATCCTCAGATCTCAGCCTCCTGAATAGCTAGGATTACAGGCGTGAGCCACCAGTGCCCAGCTTTGATGAGATATTTTTAAACCATGGCTTCAAAAAAAAAATCCATGTATTGATTCTTGATAGAATTGCTTGTGGATATCCAAATGATTGAAATAGGAAACAAAATCAAGCAGTTTAAAAATAGAGTTGGGCTGGGAAGGTGGCTTAGTGGGAAGGTGGCTCATGGGATGGCGGCTCATGGGATGGCTCACGCCTGCAATCCTGGCTACTCAGGAGGCTGAGATCTGAGGATCACGGTTCAAAGCCAGCCCTGGCAGGAAAAGTCTGTGAGACCCTTATCTCCAATAAACCACCAGAAAACTGGAAGTGGTGTGTGGCTCAAGTGGTAGAGCATTAGCCTTGAGCTAAAGACTGAGGGACAGCGCCCAGGCCCAGAGTTCAAGCCCCAAGACCAAACAAAAACAAAAAAATTGAAAGGTTATTAAAAGAGCTTGAAAAAGAGAGTTGACAGAGTTCTGAAACGAGTAAAAAATGGATATATTCTAATCTCAGTTGAAATTTTTAAAAAGCAGTCTTTATGTAAACTGTTTATAATAGTAATGAGTAAGTGAAGAAGAGAAAAATAGTTTCAAAAAATTATTTACTCATTTGGTGCCTGTCCTGGAACTTGAACTCAGGATCTGGGCACTGGCCCTGGACTTTTTTCCCCTCAAGGTTAGTGCTCTGTCACTTGAGCCACAGTTCTATTTCTTGCTTTTTAGTGATTACTTTGAGATAAGAGACTCATGGATTTACCTGCTTTGGCATGGTTGCAGTTTAAAGTTAGCCTGGGCAGGAGAAGTCCATGGGACCCTTACCTCCAATTAATCAACAACAACAAAAAAAACGGAAGTAGAGCTGTGATTCAGTGATAGAGCACTAGACTTGACAAAAAATCTCAGATAATACCAGGTCCTAAGTTCAAGCCCCAATACAAAAAAAAAAAAATAGGAAACAAAAACTACAGATTATTTACAATTTACAGTGGTCATCCATAAGTTATTAAAATGCATCTAAAACTCAATTTAGAGAAAAACCAATGCAGACTTTGATGGAAATAACGGGTGAACATTTAATAAGTTTTAAAAACAAAATGCAACAATGGTACTTAGTAGACATGTTGAAGATGAACTGTACAACTTGTGGGTGGGGACAGGAAGGAAAAGAGAGAGCAAAGAAATGAATGACATTGCCCAAAAAGAAATGTACTTATTACCTGACATATGACACAGTAAACCCTTTGTACATCAACTTTATAATAAAAACTTTTTTAAATGAAAATAAATTTTAAAAACCAGGCGCTAGTGGCTCACCCCTGTAATCCTAGCTACTCAGGAGGCTGAGATCTGAGGATCATGGTTCAAAGTCAGCCTGGGCAGGAAAATCTGTAAGACTGTTTCCAATAAAATCACAGAAAAAGCCAGAAGTGGTGCTATGGCTCAAGTGGTAGAGTACTAGTCTTAAACAAAAGGTGCTGAGGCCCAGAGTTCAAACCTCAGAACTGGGAGGGGAGGGAAGGGGAGAATCAAGAAAAATAAACTAATAAAGGAACAATGGAAAGATTGGAAAATGGGAACATGAAGAAACTTGGAAATGTTCTAAGGTCTTTCTTTGAAAATGCTAACATGTAGACACTGGCTGTTTTCTATGCCAGCTCTTCTTTTTTTACTTAACCTAAGTCTTAGTATTTCTACAGTGTGAATGGTTTCTAATCTCTTCTTCTCTTTCTGTATTTCTTTTCTAAGTGTGCCATACTTCTGGTTTCAGTTGCTGGTCTACAAGCTATGGTGATCCTCAGCTCTAGTTTTCTACCAGGTTTAAGCTTCCTTATCTTTCTGCTTGAAATACACATGTGCATATATATTTTTTTTAATTTTGTGTTCAGGCCTGAACTCAGGGCCTTGAGCTCTTGCTTGGCTTTTTTGCTTAAAGCTGGCACTCTACCAATTGAGCCATACTTCTACTTTCAGCTTCTTGCTGGTTAATTGGTGTATCTTGGATTTATCTGCCCAGGCTGATGTTGAGCATTTATTATTATATTTCAGCCTCCCAAGTAGCTAGGATTACCAGCATAAGCCACTGGTGCCCAGCTTGATAGAGGTGGGGTGGGGGTGGGGATGGGGTGGGGTGTGTGTGTGTGTGTGTATTCGTGTATTCTCTGGTTTTTTGTTTGTTTGTGGTTATCTTTTTTTTTTTGGCGCGGGTCCTGGAGCTTGAACTCAGGGCTTGGGCACTGTCCTTGAGCCTCTCTGTGCTCAAGCCTAGCACTCTACCACTTGAGCTACAGTGCCACTTCCAGCTTTTTCTGTTTATGTGGTATTGAGGAATCAAACTCAGGGTTTCTTCTTTTTGGGGGGGGGGAGGGGTCCGGTCATGGGGCCTGAACTCTGAGCCTGGGCGCTATCCCTCAGCTCTTCAGCTCAAGGCTAGCGCTCTTCCACTTGAGCCACAGCGCCACCTCCGGCTTTTTTTTTCCTGCTTATGTGGTACTGAGGAATCGAACCCAGGGCCTCATGCATGCAAGGCAAGCGCTCTACCACTGAGCCACCTTCCCAGCCCAAACCCAGGGTTTCATGTAAGGTAGGCAAGCACTTACCACTAAACCACATTCCCAGCCCTTGTTTGTGACTATCTTGAAGGTACCTCAAACCCAACAGAAAAACCCAAAAGAAAAGTGTTTCTTTCACAGGGTCTGTAGTTAACTGTTTAGCTAGAAGATCTAGCAACAAGTCTATAACTTCTTTCAGAGGGCTGAAAGCATAAATACTACTTTGGCATTATCTATAACAAGTGTATAAATTGAAAAGTGGCCTGATTTTGTGTATGTGACAAGATCACAGGTTTTATTAATTTTAATTAATTAGTCAGTTGTGGGGCTTGAACTCAGGGCCTGGATGCTATCCCTGAGCTCTTTTGCTCAAGGCGAGTGCTCTACACTTTGAGCCACAGCTTCATTCTTGTTTTTTTCTGGTAATTAATTGGAGATCAGAGACTCTCAAACTTTCCTGTTTGGTCTGGATTTGAACCATGATCCTCAGATCTTAGCCTCCTGGATAGCTAGGATTACAGGCATGAGCCATCAGTGCCCAGCTATTTTAATTTCATTAATTCTATTTTATTACCTTACATTCATGTCTTATCTTCACTTATAAATTAAATGTATGTTATAAACATTAGTCAGGTTAATGAAAATAAACATTCTCAATCCAAGAACTTCTGTACTCCTGAGTCTGTTAGCAGACAACATAATTAAACATTCCCTGTATTATTAATTCCCACATATCTTTTAGTTTCATTCCAAATATTCCTAAGGAAGTCATTCTGATACCCAGTGTAGATATAGGGTTATGTCACTGTTGTACTGATCAAGAATTCCATACTTTCTGCTGACTACACTTTTCCTAATTGGTACATTTATGCATTGTTGATATTTCTTTTCCACACACTTGAATTTGCCTATTGGTTACCATTTTTTTAACTGAGTTTGTAGATGCATAGTAAATATTGATAATAGATTTAAAAACCATTAGAAAATTTTTCACACTGATTTATTACACTAATAAGCAAAAAGAACTTAATACATTTGAGATACATTTGCATGAAGTCCGGTGCCTATTAGTATTTGTAGGGGTATGCAGCTGTAAAATATATTTAATATATTTAGCTATTGTCAGCATACATGAAAAAAGCTAGGTCACAATGGCCAAAGAGAAAGGATCCTAGGAGGGGGAAAAAAAAGTTGTGTAGTTGAAGAAAGACAGTATTTATGAGGGAAGAGAGAGAGAGTAAAGTTTATGGAAGACTTGTTGCTTACTTTCTAAACCCTACCCTGCTGATCATGTCAAAGCCATTTTGTTGGGTCTTTTTTTAGCAGGGCCTGCTAATGGAGTGGTCTTTGCCGATTATGAAGGTAAAACTGAAGAAAATGGTACACTAAAATATGATGCTTTAAAAATGTGTGTTAGCTGGACACCAGTGGCTCATGCCTATAATCCTAGCTGCTCCAGAGGCTGAGATCTGAGGATCTGGATTTTGAAGCCAGCCCAGGCAGGAAAGTCTGTAAGACTCTTATCTCCAATAAAACTATGAAAAGCCAGAAGTGAAACCGTGACTTAAGTGATAGCACTCTATCCTTGAGTGAAAAAAGCTCAGAGATAGCCCTAGACCCAAGTTTAAGCCCCAGGATGGCAACAAAAAAACAACAAAAAAAAAATGGATGTTTATGTTTTGTTTCCCAGAATGTTACAGGTAGACTAATGGTCGGCCTCCGTTGGTGGAATCATATTGATGAGGATGGAAAAAGCCACTGGGTGTTTGAGTCCAGAGAGGTAAACTGCCTTCTTTCTTTTTTTTAACACTGTCAGCTGATGAATTATATGTAGATTACATTCAAATATTTAAGGATGAAGTATTCAAGATTAAAAGCAGTATGCCATATATTAAAATCACTTGCCATGTATTAAACCAGATGGCCTTCCAAAACTTAATACAATTTTCTGACTAGTTCAGACTGAAAAGTGTGTGTATGTGTGTGTGTGTGAGAGAGAGAGAGAGAACAAGAGAGAGAGAGAAAGAGAGCGAATCCTCTGAGGACAGCATGCTAAACTGTGTATTGGGTTGTTGATTAAAAATGGATTTCTGTTGGCCCCCAGTTTTATTGCGTCACCTTAGATCCTTTTTTGTCCAGCACATAACTGCTGTCAGTTTCTTCTATCTTTGCTCCACATGTGGGAAGAAGAAAGAATTCCAGTTGGATAGAAATATCTAAATGTTCAGCCTTACTCTTTTGTGCTGGCATCAGGGCTTGAATTCAAGGCCTCATGTACTCACTCAAGCGACTTCATGGCTAATCCTCTACCATTTGATCCACAAGTCCAGTCCATCAGCCTTTTTCTTTAAGCCTATGCTTTCAAGAGTCCTGTTTAATTTATCTTGATTCTTTATGGTGAGCATTCCATTTCCCAGTGAAAATCAATTTGGGAGAAAGTACCTAATTAAGCTGTTTGCCTTCTGCTTGGTCCCAGAAAACAGTTCTATGCTCAGTGAGCCTGTGTTCCTTAAATATACAATCTACCTTGGAATTCCTTGAGTTTTGCTAAGACATCTTGTTCCAAAGTCCCCTGATTTTCCCTCTTTATTTATGTTCTCTGGACTTATTTGATATGGTAAGAGTCCAGGATGACTTGTGATCGTGATTTCCTTGATTCTTATCCAAAAAGGTATCATGAGTAGCTTCTTTATGAATGAATTATACAAGTACAAGAATTTAGTAGAAGCCTATAAGAGACCTGTTGTTCCTGGTTGGGGTCATGCTAAAGTGTCCATTCTGCACTGAAAATGCAGAATTCTTGAGCTGAAATAAAATATACTGAAACTTACTAAATCAACTTACTAGTTGATTTTTTTTTTCATTCTAACTTGAGACTTGGATTTTTGTGTTAATCTTTGAATTTGAGGGTAGTATGTTTGTTTCTTTTTTTAATTAAGAATCATAAATCCAGCTGGGTATCTGTGGTTCATGCCTGTAATCTTAGCTGCTTAGGAGGCTGAGATCTGAGGATCAGGGTTTGAAGCCAGATGGAGCAGAAAAATCCATGAGACTTTTTTTTTTTTTTTGCGGGGGGGTCCGGTAGTGGGGCCTGAACTCTGAGCCTGGGTGCTATCCCTCGGCTCTTCAGCTCAAGGCTAGCGTTCTACCACTTGAGCCACAACGCCACCTCTGGCTTTTTTCCTGCTTATGTGATGCTGAGGAATCGAACTCAGGGCCTCATGCATGCAAGGCAAGCACTCTACCACTGAGCCACATTCCCAGCCCCTCCATGAGACTCTTATCTCTGATGAACTACTCAGAAAAGGCTGAAGTGGCATTGTGGTTCAGATGGTAGAGTGTTAGCCTTGAGCACAAGGAGGCTCAGGGACAGGGCCCAGACCCTGAGTTCAAACCACAGGACTGCCAAAAAAAATAAAGAAGAAAGAAAAGAATACTAACCTTTTACTAATAAGTTTCCCAACAGTCATGATTGAATTAATTTCTTTCTGTAGGCAACTCCTCAAGATAATAAAACTGTTTCAGAAGCTGAATCAAGAATCTTTTGGTTAGGACTTATTGCCTGTCCAGTGCTGTGGGTGATATTTGCCTTTAGTGCTCTTTTCTCCTTCAGAGTCAAGTGGTTGGTGAGTAACCATGTTGAACTTTAGAACCTATTGGAAGTCTGCTGGGTAATCACAATTAGTAGTCATTTGTGTCCTTATGATTAGGGACCTGTTTTGAACTGGCAGCTTCATCTTAGGTTTCCCAAGTTGTGTTTCTCACCTTTCCTTTTTTGTAGTTACTAGAGAGAAGATCTTATGAAAGATGCCATTTCACTAGTATTAATGCTATTAGTGCCTATTATGGAGTGATATTTTCTAAAAACATTGGTTGATGACTTGTTATTTAGTGCAGCATAATGGATCACCTCTAATTGTTTTAGGGAGGGAATAAAAGGAGAGTGATAAAGGGGGGAGGGGTAAGGTTGATTGGACCATATTGTAAACATGTAGAAGTATAACAATGACATCATCTATATGACTAATTTAGCCAAATAAAAATAGAAGAGCCAAAAGCATAATGGCACAGTTTCTATGGTAGTGAGCTTGGGTAGGCCTCTGTTGGAGTTTCTGGTTTAGGATCTTGAGTAATTTCAGTCCGACAGTGGTAGGACTGACTGGCGGGGTACAAGCTATCTGATGTCCTCTCCATGTGGCTTAGTCTGGGCTTCCTCACAGTAGGTGGCCTCTTGCCAATTGGGTTGCTTACATGGAGGGTCAGCAGCCTATTTGGAGTGGTCTAGCTTGCAAGCTAAATCACTTTATACCACCTAGCCTAAAACCGTACTGCATTATGAATGATACCCACTCACATTCAAGGAAATGTAAATTAGACTCTACCTATTAGGAGGTCAGGGGAGGATTAGAAAGACCTAGAAAAGAGTGTGAAACAGAACATATTTGCTGCTGTCATCTTTGGAAGAACGGTCACTTAACTTGTTCCAAACTATGAGTCCTTATTCTTGTAACAGGTAAGCTGTTGTGACCGTAGTTATGCTTTTTTTTTTTTAAGTATTTTCTACTCATGTTTTGCTTTATAGGCTTACCTTTCTTAGTGCCCACACAATAATATTTTCTTTTTAGTATTTTGAAAATGCTTTTGTTTATTCTGAGTTACTTTAGTAGTGATTTTTTGTGTGTGCATTTGTTGATCGTAGGGCTTGAATTCAGTCTGGTCACTATCCCTGAGCTTTTTTTTTCCCCCTCAAAGCTAGCACTCTACTAGTTGAGCCACAGCTCCACATCTGGCTTGTTTGGTGGCTAGAGTTACGAATCATGGACTTTCCTACCCAAGCTGGCTTAGAAACATGATCCTTAGATCTTTGCCTCCTGAGTAGCTAGTATTAAAGGTGTGAGCCACTGGCACCCAGAAATTGTTTTTATTTATATGCTTATGTCACAGCCTTCTTTCATGAATTAGGAATTTACTCAATATTTATGAATTTCCTGCTATGAAAGATGGGAAAATTAGTACTATATGATTTCTCTTACTTCTGGATTTTTATTTTTTTTGGGGGGGTCCGGTCGTGGGGCCTGAACTCTGGGCCTGGGTTCTGTCCCTTAGCTCTTCAGCTCAAGGCTAGCACTCTACCACTTGAGCCACAGTGCCACTTCTGGCTTTTTTTTCTCTTTGCTTATGTGATGCTGGGGAATCGAACCCAGGACCTCATGCATGCAAGGCAAGTGCTCTACCACTGAGCCACCTTCCCAGCCCCATACTTCGGGATTTTTGTTAGTAGTTTCATTTTAGTTTTTCTAGTCATTTTCTTTATGTCATTGAATAATATACTTAGATCTTTTTAATTGACTTGTAGAGTATCTAGAAAAAGATAAAAATAAGCAATCCTGTGTTGTTTCTTTTTCTTTTTTTTTGTGTTTGTTCCAGTGTTACTTTTGTTTGTCAAGATTTATAATAATTTTCCTCTAAAAATGATATTTCTGGGGGGAAGGGAGAGTAGGGAGAGGTAATCAAGAGAAAAAGAGGGAGGGGGTAACAGTGTTTGAAAAGAAATATACTCATCTTACTTATATAACTGTAACTCCCCTGTTTATCACCTTTACAATAAAGATATAAAAAACAGCTGGGAGCCAGTGACTCATGCCTATAATCCTAGCTATTCAGGAGGCTGAGATCTGAGGAGGATCACAGTTTAAAGCCAGCCCAGGCTGGAAAGTCCATAAAACTCTTATCTCTAATTAACCACCAGAAAACTGGAAATGGTCCTGTGGCCAAGTGGTAGAGCTCTTGCCTTGAGCTGAAGAGCTCAGGGACAGCCCAGAGTTCAACCCCTATTACCTATCCAAAAGAAAGATATAAAAAATAATTGATTGATTAATTAAAAAAAAAGATTTCTCAGTTGTGCACACCAGTGGCTCATGCCTATAATCCAAGTTACTCAGGAGCTGAGACCTGAGAGTCATAGTTCAAAGCCAGCCCAGGGAGGAAACACTGAGACTCTCATTTTTAATTAACTGCCATAAAAGCTCAAGTTATAAAGTGCTAGCCTTGAGCAAAAAAGCTCAGGCATCAGGCCCTGAGTTCAAGCTCCAGCACTAACACAAAAAGAAACATGAGGGGGAGGCTGGGAAAGGATGTGAAGGGTAAACAAAGGAGGAGGCTGCAATGCTTGGTAAGAAATGTACGCATTATCCTGCCCATGCAATTGTAACCCCTCTGTACAGTAT
>NW_012267235.1:5211990-5215546 GCF_000151885.1 Dipodomys ordii
GCTTGGTAAGAAATGTACGCATTATCCTGCCCATGCAATTGTAACCCCTCTGTACAGTATGTTCACAAATAAAATAAAATTAAAAAAAAAAGAAAGAAACATGAACCTATTGATTTTGCAAATGATGACTTAGGTAGATTGTGTGTGTGTGTGTGTGTGTGTGTGTGAGTGAACATGAACCTATTGATTTTGCAAATGATGACTTAGGTAGATTGTGTGTGTGTGTGTGTGTGTGTGTGTGTGTGTGTGTGTGTGTGTGAACATGAACTATTGATTTTGCAAATGATGACTTAGGTAGATTGTGTGTGTGTATGAACATGAACCTATTGATTTTGCAAATGATGGCCTAGAGAGAGAGAGAGAGTGTGTGTGTGTGTGTGTGTGTGTCTTGCTAGGGATGCTAACAAATCCAGGGCCTCGTACCTTACCACTGAGCTACATTCCTAGTCATTGACTTTTTTGTTTTTGTTTTGTGACAGGATAGCACTACATAGCTTAGACTGGCCTTGACTCAGTGTGTACCTTAGGCTGGCTTGGACTACATTCTCCATTCTCCTGTCTCTACTTCCCAAGTACTGGGATCTGGGATGATAGGCATATGCCATCATAATTGACGTCTATCATTTTTTATATTGAATATACAGAGAAATCTGAGGCTGTACTTACCTAGTCTCCATGTGAATTGTTGAATTTTCTCCCTGAGGGATTTTTTTCTTTTGAAGTTTTAAGATATCTGATCATGTCAGTATTAATAGCTGCTGTTAAATTTTGGATTTACTTCTATTTTTCCCCACTCTTCTAATTCTATACCAGTTATCCTTAGATTGGAACATATATGTATTCTTTCTCCCCCTCCCCGCCCCCACCCCCCAACCCCAGTCCTAGGGCTAGAACTCAGGGCCTGGGTGCTGTCCCTGAGCCTCTTTGTGCTCAAGGCTAGCACTCTACCACTTGAGCCACAGCACCACTTCCAGCTTTTTCTGAGTAGTTTATTGGAAACAATAAAGAGTCTCACAGACTTTTCTACCCGGTCTGGCTTTGAATTGTGATCCTCAGATCTCATCCTCCTGAGTAGCTAGGATTATAGGTGTGAGCCACACCCAGTCACATATGTATTATTTCTTATCCACTGTTTTTTAATTGCTTTAATATTCAATCTTTTTCTATTCATCATCATAGTTGTTATGGGCACTGGAGATACAGTTAAAGGCCAAACAAACAAGATAACTGTTCCAATAAAGGGATATGTTCTAGGAAGGATAGACAAGCAGTAAAAAAAAGTTTAGAGGCAGGTTATAGATGATGATGCCAGGAAATGGTTAAGTGGGTACCAGAGACAGCACAGTCTGGGTTAGATATGAGTCTGTGTTTCCTTAGCTTTTCAAGCTCTGTTTTCATTTTACCCCCATGTTCTTTGAATTCTGTGCAGGTGTGGGTGTACACATGCATGCACATGCACATATACACTGACTCTGGGACTTAAACTCAGGGCCTGGGTGCTGTCCCTAAGCTTTTTTGCTCAAAGTTAACACTACCACTTGGGCCACAGCTCTACTTCTGGATATAAGAGTCTCACAAACTTTTCTATCCAGGCTGACTTTGACCTACAATTGTAGATCTCAGCCTCCTGAGTAGCCAGGATTACAGGCACGAACCACCAGTACCACTTGGCACTTTGAAATCTTTTGATTCTGCTATTCTCAGGATGCTCTTAAATTGGTTGCTTATAGTTATTTCAGAACAAGTATAAGGAGAGTCTCTTTTAGGGTGATGAAGATGTTTCAAAGTTGATTGTGGTGACAGTTGTGCAACTCATGAATATACTGAAACAACCATTTAATCCTATGCTCCAAATAGGTGCTATATGGATGGTGTGAAAGGGAAGGGATATAAAAAGAGTGAGCTTTTGGCTGGGAAGTTGGCTCAGTGGTAGAGCGCTTGCCTTGCATGCCTGAGGCCCTGGGTTCGATTCCTCAGCACCACATAAGCAAAAAAAAAAAGCCGGAAGTGGCACTGTGGCTCAAGTGGTAGAGCGCTAGCCTTGAGCTGAAGAGCTGAGGGACAGCGCCCAGTCCCAGAGTTCAGGCCCCATGACCGGATCCAAAAAAAAGAGTGAGCTTGAGTTTCTTATTTTCAGCCCTCAGTAATCTTAGTAGGGTAACCTGTGGGGTCCTTGTGGCCACCAGGAATAAAAAGCTGTGCAGAGGCTGGGAATGTGGCTTTAGTGTTAGAGTGCTTTCCTAGTATACATGAAGCCCTGGGTTCTGTTTTTCAGTACCACATTAACAGAAAAAGCTGGAAGTAGTGCTGTGTCTCAAGTGGTAGAGTGCTAGCTTTGAGAAAAAGAAGCTTAGGCCCTGAGTTCAAGCCCCAAGACTGCAGAAGAAGGAAGGAGGAGAGAGAAGAAGGAAGGGGAGGAAGAGGAGCTGTGCAGAAGTACAGTCCCTCCTTTCTCATGGTGGTTGCCGCCACCATGTTGTTTGCTTTCCCTGAAGGCAGTTGTTATACATTTGTGTGGAACAGATTCACTTCCGCCTGCTCTGTTTATTCAATTTGATCTTTTTGACTGCTCTTTTATGATTCTTAAAGGAATAATTAACATGTGAGCCTTTAAAGTCTCACTTGCTTTCCTCATGTTTTTTACTTATGGGCCCATGGAAAACACCCAGATCATTCTATACCACGTCCCCAGGCAAATATAGCAATTGTGTTCAGTAAATCCTTGGGTGAATGATTAGTGCTGAACATACATTAGGTTGCTTGGGCAAATTGTGGAGTCTCATTGGCACAACCCCTGCCTCGGCACAGCTTCCTTTCTCCTCTTTTTTTTTAATTCTTTTACATTCATCTGCTATGTTCATGTAGAACTTAGAGAAAAGACAGTTTTAGAGCAGTGATCACTGATTATTTTTCTCCTCTCCCAGGCTGTGGTTATTATGGGTGTGGTACTACAAGGCGCCAACCTGTACGGTTACATCAGGTGTAAAGTGGGCAGCAGGAAGAACTTAACTAGCATGGCTACCTCGTATCTTGGAAAGCAATTTTTAAGACAAGTAAGTGTTTTCTGGATGTGACTGATTACTAATACAATGTTGTCTGATTCTCTTAGCGTTCAGTTTTTTTAAATGCTTAAGAGGTTTTATTCTTATTATTAGAGAGGTGATGTATAAAGGTGTTACAATTACATAAGTAAAGAGTACATTTCTTTTTGGACAGTGTCACCCCTTCCCTCACTCTCTCTGTTTTTCCCTACTATCCCCACCCACAAGTTATACAGTTTCATTATGTACTCTGCTGCATAAGGTTACTCTGTGTTCCTCCATTTCTGTGCCCCCTCTTAACTACCCCATAAGGTTTATCTTTTAAGCTTTTTTTTTTATTGTAAAGATACTATACAGAGGGTTACAGTTACATGAGTGAGGTAATGAGTACACTTCCTCTTGAACATTGTTACCCCCTCCATTGTTTTCCCCCTACCATCCCCTCCCTCCCTCCCTTCCCCGAGGTTCTTTTTTTTTATTGTGATTAAGTGATTACATAATTTCCGGAATTTCAC
>NW_012267235.1:5221796-5254268 GCF_000151885.1 Dipodomys ordii
AAAAAAAAATTGATCTCAAATCTTAGTGTACATAACAGTCATTTTGTTACACTCAGAAATTCTGTGGGGAAGGAATTTGGAGAACAGTTGGGACAGCTTTTCTCTGCCAAATAGTGTCTGGGGCTCAGCTGGAAAGTTTTGAAGGCTGGACTTCATCCTACAGCTAGGGCAAGAAACACCTGCAGAGTCTTCAGTTACAGATTTGGGGGATAAATGGGTGTCATCTTGAGCCTCAGACTCAAGATAGTTTGAACATCTGTATTGTGACTCTTCTGTGTGGTTTCTCCCTTGTGCTCCTGTGACCTTCACAGTGGCTCATGCCTACACTCCTGGCTACTTGGAAGACTGAGATGTGAGGATCAGAGTTTGAAGCCAGCCTGGGCAGGAAAGTCCATGAAACTTATCTCCAATTAACTACCAAAAGTCTAGAAGTGGAGCTCTGTTTAGCTCAAATGGTAGAGCTCTAGCCTTGAGCACAAAAGCTCAGGGACACTACCTAGATCCTGAGTTGAAGCCCTAAAACCAGCACGCGTGCGCGCACACACACACACACACACACACACACAGAGTTGTGCTGGGCTCTAGTGGCTCACACCTGTAATCCTAGCTACTCGGGATGCTGAGATCTGAGGGTCATGATTAAAAGCCATCCTGGGCAAGAAAGCATGCAAATGTGCTAGCATGCAAAAAGTAAGCCTATATCTTCTGTTGTATAATTAATTGAAATCAGTACTGTGCTCGCTCCAGCAGCGCATAAACTAAAATTGGAATGATACAGAGAAGATCAGCATGGCCCCTGTGCAAGGATGACACACAAATTTGTGAAGTATTCCATAATTTGTAAAGCCAGTTAACCATCAGAAAATGAGAAGTGGAGCTGTGGTAGACTGCCAGCCTTGGCAAAATAGCTCAGGGACAGCGCTGAGTTCAAGCCCACCGCCAACAAAAAGTTGCTTGCTTGTTTTTGCTTTCCCTGGGACTGCCTTGGATACAGGTGAGTTGACTGGATGATTCAGGTAAAACAAAAGTGAAATCACATTCTACTGCCACCTTTGTGTCTATTCTTTGACTCCCATCTGAATAAATAGGTGAATGTGAGTGTATGTGTATATGTGTGTCTGAAGGCATAGTTCCACCATGGTGTAGGTGCTGCGGTCCTTTAAAACCTGAAAAATGGTTCTTTTATGCATTATCTCTTTTGCTTCTCCCCATAGCCTCAAGGGGTTTCCTTGTTTGTTTTTCAGTGAGACCTCTTGAAATGCTTTTCATGTTAGAAATTGGGAAGCTGAGTGGAGATTATGAGCTAGTAACCTACTATAGTGTCATTTCTAATCTATTTTATAGTTGAAACACATTCTGTCCCTTATGTTTTTCAGATAGTTATTGAATTCAACCAATGCTGTATGTATTAGAGTTCATATTTTTTTAACATTTCTTCTAAGGTGTTGACTGCAAACTCTCGATTCTGTTCTTTCTATAGCTTGCCCCTAGTCCACCAGATGGCAGTATACCAGTGTCTGATGTAACTTACACCACTACTACTGGGTTTACATGAGAAGTGATGATGTGCTAGATGCACAACATCTAGCATGCAAATAGTGACTTAGGAGTAAGCCTGAATCTTCTGTTGTATAGTTAATTGAAATCAGTACTGTGTCTCTCCAGCAGCACATAAACTAAACTTGGAATGATGCAGAGAAGATTAGCAGAGAAGATGCGCAAGGATGACACACGAATTTGTGAAGTGTTCCATAATTTGAAAAAAAAAATGCTGATGCACTCCTATCTCCAATTAACCACCAAACTGGAAGTGGCCTACAAAGTAGAATATTAACCTTGAACAAAAAAAAGCTAAGGACCCAAGCCCTTAGTTTAAAACCCAGTACTGGCACCAAAAAAAAAGAGAGAGAGGGAAAAAAAAGAAAAATATCTCTGTAGAGCCAAGTTGAAAACATTACAGCCCATGGTTGTCTGAAAAGGTGTATAGTGTACTTAGAAAATTTCAGCTGAGCTGTAATTACCAAGAAGCAAGGTGTTATAAGGCACAGGATTGGGGCAAGCCCTGGAGACAGACATGGAAAAGTCACCAACAGAGTACTAGTGGTTCACACCTGTAATCCTAGCTACAGCCCAGGAAAGTCTGTGAGACTCAGTCTCCAATTAATCAGGTACCTAGAAGTAGAAGTGGGACTCAAGTGGTACAGCACCAGTCTTCGGCAGAAAAGCCAAGTGAGAGCATGGGGCCTTGCTTTGAAGTGACCCTAACAGCTCAAAAACAAAAATACAATTTCCTTGATTTCTTGCAATAATCTTATGAAGGGGATGTTATTTCCATTTTACAGATGAGGAAGTGACGTCTTAGGGAATATAGGAATTGGCCCATGGTCAGATTATATTTAGTATAAGATGGGTTCAGGATTCAAATTTGAGCAGCTATCTTAGGCTTACACTGCCCTAAGCCCCACACTTTAGTTTTCCCCAACTGTATAGCACTATGTCCTTTCGCTGTACCTGGACAGGAATTGTGGCTTGGTGAGGAGAAGTGCCAGTGCTAATAATCATGGGCTTTTGGCAGTTTTTGTGATCTTTTACTTTTGAAAGCAATGAGTGTTGGCAACAGGTAGAAACAAGCAGGCAACAGGCAAAGTCTTAGAGTCTTACAGCTCTTAAATGGCCTCGGGTCCTAGGACCCTTAGCCTTGTAATAAGTGTACAGCTCTAGGGCTGGGATTTCAGAATCTTCAACCCTTGAGACTTGGCAGCTCACTCTTAGTGACCAAGTCCTACAGTTTTTCTTAGCTTTTTTACAGCCTTATATATACTTCAGCCATGTCTCCTCCCTTTTCTTCTGTCATTCCTTGTCTGTACCACCACTTCCCATCATTTTTGCCCACTCTGAAACTTTATTGGCCTCTTGTGATATTGCTGCTGTCACTGTTGGAACTGCTATTACCACTGCTGCCACCACCTGTCTACTAACTGATTGATTGTGCTGGTCCTGGAGCTTGAACTTGGTCTGGACATTATCTCTGAATTTTTTTTGCTGAAGGCTAGCACTCTACCACTTGAGCCACTGCTCCATTTTTGGCTTTTTGGGGGCATAGTTTAGTGGAGATAAAAGTCTCAGACTTCCCTGCCCAGGCTGGCTTTGAACTGGAATCCTTAGATCTCAGCCTCCTCAGTAGCTAGGAATACAGGCCATCAGAGCCTGATTTGGCCTGCTTTTTAAAAAATCTTTATCACTAATAAAGCAGGCTGAGCTAATAACATGGAGAGGCACCAGCCAGGTACCAGTGGCCCATACTTTTTAATCTTAGCTACTCAGGAGGCTGAAATCTGAGGATCACAGAGCCAGTCTGGGCAGGAAAGTCCATGAGACTCTTAGCAGCAATTAACCACCAGAAAATTGCACTGTGGCTTAAAATGGTAGAGCACTAGCCTTGAGCAAAAGAGCTCAGGAACAGTGCTTAGGTCATGAGTTCAAGTCCAATGACCAAGAAAAAATAATAATTGTTCATTTTTCATTTTCTGTTAGTCATTGGGGTTGGAACTTGGGGCCTGAGCACTGTCCTCTTTGAGCCATAGCTCCACTGCCAGGTTTCTGGTGGTTAATTGGAACTAAGAGTCCCATAGACTTTCCTGGCTGGCTTCTAACTATGATCCTCAGATCTCCGCCTCCTGAGTAGCTAGGATTACAAGTGTGAGCCACACACTGGCCTTTCCTTCTTTTGAAGATAAAGCAAAGCAACCATTTTATCATAGAATAAGAATGCACTGCATGTAATTAATAGAACAGTTAATAGTTTGTTTTTTCTAAAAAGTATAATGTAAACAGGAGCCAATGTCTCATGCCTGTAATTCTAGCTACTTGGGAGGCTGAGACCTGAAAGATGTTGAAGCCAGCCAGGGCAGAGAAGTACTAAAAACCCAAATCTCAAATTAACTAGCAAAAGCCAGGTACAAGTAGTAGATTACCAGCTGTGGACAAGAGGTGAGGTCCTGAGTTTAAGCTCTAGTAATGGCACAAAAATAATGCCCAGGGACCCAACCCTTAAAGAAAGGTTTTGATCCTATTACCCCTTCTTTATCCCTCTCCCTCATTGCCCTCCCTCACTTTGAAGCAGTTTTTAATAAGGTTCTTTATGCTATTTTCATACATATAAAATATACTTTTATCACAATCCTGCTATCTCCCTTGTCTTTTTTTGTTTGTTTTGGTCTAGATTCCACATAGGAGGAAAAGCGTGCAGTATTTACCTTTCTGAGCTTGGTTTATCTACTCAACATCATCTCCAGGTATCCATTTTCCTGTAGTTTTTTTTTTTTTTTACACTTTTCAATTTTTCACTTCAACTCTTCAGACATGAGTGTGAGATTTATAACCAGAAGAGAAAGCAAGCTGAGTCTGTGATTTTGTACTACAAAGTCATGTCCTAGCTGTGAGCTGAGTCATTTCTATTGATCCCTTGGGGGGGGGGCTGGAGGTAGCCCCGGGAACACAGGCTCTCCCAGACTCCTGCCAGTCCTCCCTACACTGCAGAGCCAGCCCCCACCAGGTGGGGCTGAGGGTCAGCATCCCCTGGGGATTTGTGGAGACACTGCAAGGATCTGGGGGAGGAGGGAGATGACTGACCGGACCTGTCAACTACCTACATCCCACAACCTGCAGGCTCGCCCGCTCTGCACCCCGGCTAGCCTGCAGGTTCTCTGATGAATGCCAAATGTATACAAAACAAAAAAAAAACCCAGCAGTTGCAAAGGAGCGGTGAAAATGCAAGTATGAGAACCTTAAAGGATCAGAAGTCACTCTTTGGAGACCTTGTGGCGCAAAGGTAGTGTGTCTGAGTCCAGATCAGAAAGTCAGGGTCAAGAAGGTTGCCTGCCCGGAGTCACATTGGGGTCAAGAGGAGCCCTTTCCCTTCAGTTGATGAACTTGCCAGGTCTGCATTTGAATAGATGCTTATTTCTGTGTGAGAATACCTAGAATTGGTGTCATTTTCAAATACTCAGGAGTCATTTATGCAGTACTGGCAGGTGTTGCTTTCAAGCCTGGGCCCCTCCAGGGAAGCTGTTTAGCAAAACCCGGTAGAAATGGATGAAAGGCAAATCAAAGGCAAATCAAATGAACTACAAGCTATTTTAAATACTTGAAAGAAACAATTTATTCACAATAAGAGAAACATAAATTAATATTAAGTTCTCAAGATTTTTTTCCCCAGAGCAAGACCCTATAGTTAGTAATTAACAGTAGTAAGACTAGAAAAAGAGAAATGGGGGGAGGAGGGGTAGAATCAGTCACCGTTACTCAAACAGTACAATAATAGTTGTTTCAGTTAACGTGGATGCCAGACTCAGCTTAAATAGCTTGGCAACAGTGGGACCTGACAATTGAAGCCAGCACAGGAAGAAAAGACCATGAGACTTTTTTGGGGGCTGAGTCATGGGTTTGAACTCTGGGCCTGGGCGCTGTCCCTCAACTCTTCAGCTCAAGACAAGCGCTCTACCACTTGAACCACAGCGCCACTTCCTGTTTTCTGGTGGTTGATTGGAGATAAGAGTCTCATGGACTTTTCCTGCTCAGGCTGGCTTTGAACTGTGATCCTCAGATCTCAGCCTCATGAGTAGGTAGGATTACAGGCGTGAGCCACCAGCACTTGGCATTCCTGGAGACTCTTCAATTGACCATAAAAAGCTAGAGATGGAGTTGTGACTCAAGTGATAGAGCACCAACCTTGTATGAAAAGCAAAAAGACAACTCCCAATCCCTAAGTTCAAACTCTAGGACTGACACACACACAAAAGAAGAACCTTGAGGGTGGGGGGACCACAAGTTTGAGAAATGGAATATTGATGTATTCATATACATACATAATTTATACCAAGGTATTTCTTTTCTGTTCTTTTTTTTTCTGTTTTTTGGTTTGGGTTTTTGTTGTTGTTATTATTGTTATTGTTGTTTTGGGTTTTTTTTCTTGGTGCCATTCTTGGGGCTTGGACTCAAGGCGTAGGCACTGTCCCTGAGCTATTTTGCTCAAGGCGTGTGCCCTACTACTTGAGCCAAAGCTCCACTCCTGGCTTTTTTGGTGGTTAATTGGAGGAAAGAATCTCATAAACATTCCTTTCTGCTGGCCTTGAGCTATGACCCTCAGACCCCAGCTAGTTTGGTAGCTAGGATTTCACATGTGAACCATGGGTGCCCAGCTATTTATTTTTTTATTTAACTAATTAACTTCATTTATGGGGGTAGTACTGAGTTTGAACTCAGGGTTTACTAGACAGACAATAGATAGTACTGGGGTTGGTCCTTTTCTGCTTATTTTTAGATAGTTATTTTTTGCCTGCAGCTAGCCTCAAACTGTCATCATCTGATCTCTGCCTTCAAAGAAGCTGGGATTGCAGGCATGAGCCACAACACCTGGATACTTTTTACTTTTGGTGGTATTGAAACCAAACTCAGCTGGGCGCCAGTGGCTCATGCCTGTAATCCTAGCTACTTAGGAGGCTGAGATCTGAGGATGGCAGTTCAAAGCCAGCCCAGGCAGGAAAGTCCGTGAGACTCTTATCTCCAATAAACCACTAGAAAACCGGAAGTGGCACTGTGGCTCAAGCGGTAGAGCACTCGCCTTGAGCTGAAGAGGCAGGGACAGTGCCCAGGCCCAGAGTTCAAGCCCCATGACTGACCAAAATAAAAAGAAATTGAACTTAATGCCTTGTACCTGCTAGGCAGATGCTCTACATTATTATTTTGTTCTTTTTTTTTTTTTTTTCCTGTTGTGGGTCTTGAACTCTAGGCCTGGGCACTGTCCCTGAGCTCTTCAGCTCAAGGCTAGTGTTCTACCACTTGAGCCACAGTGCCACTTCTGGTTCTCTGGTAGTTAATTGGAGATAAGAATTTCACATACGTTACTACCCAGGCTGGCTTTGAACTGTGATCCTCAGATCTCAGCCTTCTGAGTAGCTAGGATTACAGGCATGAGCCACTGGCTCCCAGCATTGTTTTGTTCTTTTGATAGTATAGGAATTTGAACTCAGGGCTTTGCACTTACTGGACATGTACTGTAACACTTCAGTCTGTAATTCTCTTTTTTAAATCTACATTTGTTATTGTAATTCTCCTATAAGAGAAAGCTGATCTTTCTCTGTCTTTTCCTTTCATACGACAATATTCTTAGGTTTCTTTGCATCAGTAATTAAATAGTGGATACTGTTTAAGTGATGAAAAAGCATTTTTATATTGTTTGGAAGTATTTCAGTTGTGGCCATTATAAGCTCCTTTGGCTGGCTCATGTCTTCATCCTCTCTTCTTTTTTTTTTTTTTAAATTTAAGTGATTTAGTATATTTCAGTACCAAACTTACAGGAAGAGCATAGAACAGTCATTAACAACACCAACAAGCAGGTAGATCCAGTGCTTGTTTTGACTCTACTATATAATAAAAATGCTACAAACACCCCTGGTTGCTCTCAGAAATGTACTTGTTTTAGAAAATCCCCATGCTGACACCATTCAGAAAAGCTTTGCTCCAGTTTGCCCTGGAGCTCCATCCATGTCCATTCACTGAGATCCTTGTCATTTTCTCACAGACTGTATAAGTGACAGAGCTTACTTACATAAGTCCCTAAATATTTCACAAGATGCTTTCAGGATACATTCCTGTGCCTCTCATGTCAGCATTCCATTCACTTTTGTGGCTGAAAATAAGTCCACTGTATAGAAATAATACATCTTCCTTATCCATCCACCAAGTGGCAGGCATTTGGGTTATTTCCATTTTTGACTATTATGAATAATGCTTCCATGAATATTTTTGTGAGTGTTAGGTAGCCCTAAAATTTGCATTCAACAATCCCCTCAGCCTGGTACCATTAGCTCATGCCTATAATCGTAGCTACTCAGGAGGCTGAGATTTGAAGATTACAGTTTGAAACAAGCCTGGACAGGAAAGTCCCTGATACCTTTTTTTTTTTTTTTTTTGTCAGTTGTGGGGCTTGAACTCTGGGCCTGAGCTCTTCAGCTCAAAGTGAGTGCTCTACCACTTGAACCACAGCACCACTTTTGGTTTTCTGGTGGTTTATTAGAGATAAAGAGTCACACCAGCTTTTCTGCCCAGGCTGCCTTTGAACTGAGATCCTCAGATCTCAGCCTCCTGAGTAGCTAGGATTACAGGCATGAGCCACCAGTGCCTGGTCCCTGATACTCTTATCTCCAATTAACTAGCAAAAAGCTGGAAGTAGAGCACTAAATCAAGTCATAGAATGCTAGCTGTGAGCACAAAAGTTCATGGACAGCACCCAGGCGCTAAAGTCAATCCCTAGCTTCCCCCACAAATTCCCTCAAGTGGGGTACGGTTGAAAGGCAGAAATAAGCTTTACAGTGGTGGCTCACACCCATAATCCTAGCTACTCAGGAGGCTGTGATCTGAGGCTGTGATCTGCCACCTTGGGCAGAGAAGTCCAATTAACCACCAGAAAACTGGAAGTGGAGCTGTGGCTCAAAGCAGTGAAGCATTAACCTTTCGCAAAAGAGCTCAGGGCCAGAGAGTCCTGAGTTCAAACCCTGTGACAGAACAAAAAAAAAAAAAAGAAACTTTGTAAGACTGGGTGGGGGTGGGGTGAGCTGAGTACTGGTAGTCTTGTGCCCAGGTAAGGATCCCCAGAGACCACCAAAGAGCCGATTCCGATGTAAGCACACGAGGGTCGTTTATTACAAGCTGGAGCCTGGACTCACAACCATCACTGACACAGCAGGTCAGAGTTGAGAGCCCTGACCCTTCCTCTAGCAGGGTTTTTATAGGGTTTTTAGGGACTTCTATGCATCATTGCAACACTTAGCAAATCATATCACACCGTGGGGGAAAATCATAAAATAATTCTAAAAGATGATTAGCATAACCAGTGGCAGGAACTGACCAGGTACTGGGGATTGGCTGGTTCTTGGGGTTGATGCTCTTCAAAATGATTGGCTAAAGCAGATGGTCTGAGCCGCCACGGAGTGGTCTTTCACTTGCAGGAATATCTGGAACTTTGGGTTTTCCCTGTTATCTGCTGATTAGCTGTAGTTAGTAGAATTTACCGTAAAGAGGGTTGTTCCTGGAATTGGGGCTCAAGGAGATCAAGGGGAGTTGCTGACACATTTTCCCGGCAAAATGGAATCCAAACCTAAAATTGCTATATTTTGTTTTTTTGTTTTTTATTTTTGGGTCCAGTCATGGGGCCTGAACTCTGGGCCTGGGCGCTGTCCCTCAGCTCTTCAGCTCAAGGCTAGTGCTCTACCACTTGAGCTACAGCGCCACTTCCAGCTTTTTTCTTCTTGCTTATGTGGTATTGAGGAATCGAACCCAGGGCCTCAGGCATGCAAGGCAAGTGCTCTACCACTGAGCCACCTTCCTAGCCCCTAAAATTGCTGTATTTTGTTCAGGCTCCACAATAGCTCACACCTCAATCCTCATTGCTGAGGAGGCTGAGATCTGAGCATCATGATTTAAAGCCAGCTGAGGCAGAAAAGTCTTGTGAGATTCGTAACTTCACCCAGCCGAAAAGCTGAAACTAGAGGTATGACTCAAGTGGTAAAGTGCCAACACCAGCCTTGATTGGAAAACTTCAAGGAAGAGGTCAAGTCCTGAGTTCAAGCCACAGTATGGCGCAATTTTTTTTAGGAATAGGAGGAAAATACTAGATATCCAGAATGGGCTGGAGTTGGCTAGAGGGGAGGGAAATTCTGCCAAGTGGCCTGGGCATCCAGGGGTTGCCCCTCAGCTTGTGCAGCTCTGCTGAACTCAGCCGTCCAGCAGGAACACAGGCCTCCAGCCGGGCAGCAAACATGGGCTTTGGGATGCTAATGGCTCTTTAGGAATGCTAAGTGGAGCATTTCTGTTCCAACAAAGGGGCAAAATGAGAGGAGAAAGGAATTGTAGTTTGGAAGTTTCCTTAGGGGAGAGTCAGACAATGGTGGTTAAAATGGACAGTGTAAAAGTTATATCTGTGGTGAAAAAGAAGAGAAGGACACACATGCCATCTTGGCAGAGTCTGGCTTGGGTTAAATGGCTCACTGAGGCTAGACTGGAGTCTGGTATAGTTCATCTCCTCTGGATGAGGTCTGCTACTGCTGGGTCTTGTCTGATCGGAGATGCTTCTGCTATTTTTTCTGCATTCATTCACAACTCATTCCTTCTTTCTTTTACTAACTCATCAGTGCACCCGTTTAGCCAGTAATCAGTTATTGACCCCCAAAGAGGGGTGTCACCACTCAATTTCTCAAACACTTACTGGATTCAAGGCTCTTAAATTCCATGATGAACAGAAGTAAACTCACAAGGTAAAAAGCCAGCATTGTCTATTTAGTACAGCAATATAATGCAGAGAGAAATAGGATGTGGCACCTCTTGCTGTGAACAAGTGACTTGTGTCTACAATCCTACTCATGTCTACAATTCTACTCAGGAGAATGAGATCTGAGGCTCTCACATGGAGGCCAGACTGAGCAGAAAAGTCTGTGATGCTTATTTCCAATTAACCAGCAAGAAACTGGAAGTGGGGGCGTGGCTCAAGTGGTAGAGCACCAGGATTGAGCTGAAGAAGCCAAGTGAGGGTTCAAGGCCCTGAGTTCAAGCCTTAATAGCAGCACACACACGCACACAAAAGGATCTGACCTAAGGCTAGTAGTTCTGACAGGGAGCCTGGCCAGCCTTAGATGGAATGTTCAAGTGCTATAGATGACTCCAGACTGGAGAGAGGCTCCTATGGGTGAGGGGACCTGTCCAGAATGAGAGAGGCTATTAGTCCAGTTCAGTGGGAACACTCCTGTGGTCCTGGAGTGCGACGATTGTGCACTTGGCCCAGCTTATGTAGGCTCTGCTCAGAGTCCAGAAATACAGAGGCAGGTTAGCTATGGGAAAAGAATGTTGAAACTGACTCCCTTTCCTAAGGATCTGACACCCTAGGAGACACTGAGAGTTTTATCTCCTCCCTAGCACCTCCCAAGGCCACTCCTTGGGGCTAAGCAGTAGTTAGTTTAAAGTTAGGACTTCTCCATAGGGGCAGAGAAACTTCAGGCTAGTTCTAACCAAACAGAGGCAGTGGAACTCCTTGCATCCTTCACCTGATCTTTTTTTTTTTGGTCCATTTTGGGGCTTGAACTCTGGGCCTGGGTGCTGTCCCTCAGCTCTTCAGCTCCAGGCTAGCTCTCTACCACTTGAGCCACAGCGCCACTTCCAGCTTTTTCTGCTTGTGTGGTGCTGAGGAATCAAACCCAGGGCCTCATGCATGCAAGGCAAACACACTACCACTGAGCCACTTCCCAGCCCCGCAACAAACTTCTTTGTAAGGCTTCATGTAAATGGTTGTAACTCAGACATATACTTAAAACTATGGGATGGCAACTGTGTACACACTTAGATCCCTTCAAAAACTCTGCCCAATTATGATCCCTCCTCCCTCCTACTGACCCACTCATATTACCAGGAACTCTCCTCCCCTACTCCAAATCCTAACAAAACTGAAGCTTGGTGGAGAATGCTGGGGCTTGCTGTTTCTCTTCACATGTATGTTTTGCCACTTTTGTGTGTATCATCATTCAGTTCTTTCCTGGAGTTGCCAAGAACCTGGGACCTTCACCTCTGAGGGCACCCACCAGTAACACTGGCATGTGAGATGTGGTGAAGCAGGGGCCCAGAACCTGTACAAGACAATTGTAAAAGCAGTTGTCAGAGGCAACCGTTTTGCTGGGAGTGAAGGGAAAGACGGTTGACATCTGCAGAGAGCAAGGTGAACATTGCGTGCAAAGGGTGGCGGGCCTCTGGGGGGGATGGAAGACCAGAGCCAGTTGGAAGGCAATGGCAGAGTGCAGGAGGAGGGCACTCTGGCCTGGGTTGGTGGCAGAGGGAGCCAGTGAGTGGTCCTTTGAAGGAAGAAGAAAGGGGACTTGGTGATGGCCAGTACAAAGATGAAGAAACCTGGAGAGGAGACAGTAAGAGAGACTTCAGCTTGCAGTGCACTCCACCCTCTCAGCTGAGCCCCCTTTTGTAAGGTGTTGCCCCATTTAGGTTTCCAATGCTTTTAGCCTCAGGATTCTTTCTGTAGAAAATCAGGCAAAAGTTAAGATTAGCTTCTATGGCTGGAGGTGTTATTGAAGGTGGGCTGAAGTGCACCATGTGTGTCCCCTGGATGGGGGGCGTGTCATCTGCTCACTCTACCCTGACCTCCCCAAAGGTCCTGGGACAACTGATACAATCTGAATTGGACCTCACTGGGTTTACTATTAAGTACCAGACAGTGGGAGGTCATGGCTGTAATCATTTCATCCAGTTATCCTCGGGTTTACAAGTGACTGGTTGGTTGCCTACAGATCCTGTGGCCTGGGTCTGTTTGGGAGGGCTCCGTGGGTAGGTTTTAAGTGTCAGGAGTGCTCTCTGCTCTTCGAGGGGAGCTGCTGTCCAGAGACCATGAATCTTTGAGTACCGTGTCTGCAGTTAGAGCACCATCTAGTGACCAAAAAAGGAACTAGGTAGTAAACAGTAATTGCCCAATAGAGAAACAATTGCAGGGCGAGGGAAGGGGTGTGAGGCTTTTATTAAAAGTATAAATAATCCTCTGAAGAGATATGAAACTATCAGTTTGGGAGAATCATACTACCAGCTATCTTCCTGGGCCCTTTGTTAGGCAACAGGAAAGGAGATCCATTGGTGTGAACATTTGTGTCTGCCATTAACTCCCCTTAATCAAGCCAGAGCAGACCCAAGTATTGCCAGGCTGTGGTAAGGCCAGTTGCAAAAAATGAGTTAAGGTATACAGGATGGCTGGTAGATCCACTTTGCCCTTCTCATCTCTGCCACTTGTGTAGGGTGATACAGCTGTCATCCATGGCTTTTGTATTCAGTATGTGCATGCTCAGCTTTGAAATAATGATGTGTCTGTGTGTGTATGTGGGGTAGAAGGTTCATTAATTATAAAATTATGACATTTGCAATGACTCAGATATGGTGTTGGGAGCCATTCTCAATCCCACCCCACCACCCCCGTTCCTGGGGAGACAGAGAAGGCCTTAGGGAAGGTAGGGGGGGCCTCAGTCCTAAGACCTTTCCTTTCAAGGAGAAGACAGAAATGGCAGTAGAACGAGATGATGAGGACATGAGGATCTGAGTCGAGGCAACGATTCCAGTGGAATCAGTGATGACCCAAAGGAGAAGGGTGGAACTGGCCTTTCCAGGATATAACCAGCCAGCAGTGTGGCTAGCACTGGCTTCCAGTGTGGCCAGGGGTAGAGCAGAAGTGCTGTGAGCAAGTTGGTGGGCAAGCTCCTGGTCTGGAAATCATGCTTTGAGAACCATAGGTGGCCATGGCTATCTAGGAAGAACCCAAGTACACAGTATACATGATGGCCACAGGACATGGGTGGGGGAGCAGTAACCCCTCCCATCTTCTGCATTTCCTCAGTCAGTCTCATATCTCAGGTTTTTCGTCCCAGATGCCCACCCTGCTAAGGAAGAATCTTTAAGATCAGTGCTGTGTTTGATGACCCCAGACTTTCTGATAATGGAATTGTCCCAACTCCAGAGTGGAGGTCAGGACCCTCATGCCCCTTCCTGGCTGGAGACACAGTCTAGAAGACAGTTGTTTCTGTGGGAAGCCAATGTGCTAGGATCCCCAGGATGCTGGATTGAGTGTAGGGACACTGAATGAAATATGTGAAACTAGGCTCTTCCCACTCATTGTATGAGTATTGAGCTGGAATGTTTCTCAGGCTTTTGACACGTTGTTTGTGACCCCTGTGCAATGTCCTGGTACAGAAGATGGCTTCTCCAGGTGTGCCTTTCACACTGGCTGTGTGCAGCCAGCAGAACCTTCAGCTGAGGGGAAAAGCCCCCTCCCCTTGGCTTGAAAAGGTTTTGAAATGCTAATTCGCAGCCTTGAAGTGCTCTGACAGCCAGGAATGTTATTCAGGGCCATCAGGCACCTTGATTATTACCAAGTGTGAAAGGTAAATTGCAGCTACCCAAGAAGTCACCAGCTTTTCAAGAGAGAGCTCAGAGAAATAGCACATAAATTATGTTCCAGGATTACCTGTCATGTGTCATGTGATGGGGCGATCTGACACCCAGTGTGTCTATAGGTGTGACAATGTCAGCCTGTAGTAGAAATCTAACAGCATTCATCAGCTTGTCCGTAGGAAATGATTTTAGAATGTATGACCTGCCGATGTAAAATCTGAAAGCACATCTTCTGCAATGACTTTTCATGTTTTTACTGAGAAATCCTGCCCTACGATAGTTTTCATCTTTTTTATTTTTAATATTTCCCCCCCCCCCTGGTACTTGGGATTGAATTCAAGGCCTCACACTTGCTCTGCTTTCTTGTTGAAGGCAGAAGTTCTACCACTTGATCTATGTCTGCAGGCTTTTTGCTAGTTAACGGCAGAGAGTTTGGGGCTGTTATGCTCGAGGTTAGCTTTGAACCAGGATCCTTTTCTGAGCAGGTAAAGGGGCACCTGTGGTGGGCGGGGCCAGCGCAGAGAGCGGGGGCGAGGAGCTGGGTCGGCCTCTCCCTCACCTGGTGGCCAGGCTGTCAATCACGTGCAGGTGCTTGTGCAATCGTGCCTTGTAACAATAGCATCCTCGGCTTGGCACCCCCCCACACACACCACCTAGAAGAATCGCTCCATGGAGGTGACCGGGGGGATCCCCACTCTCGAGCACCAGGACCCCTAGGAGTAAAGCTGGGGTTAGCCTGGGAGGTGGGGGATGTTTCCAGTGGCGGTTTGGGAAAGGGGGAGAAAGAGGGAGCTTGGAGGAGCCTCTTCTTTCTCTCCTTGCTACCCAGTACCCCACTTCCACCAGTCAGTTCTAATTTCTTTGGGTGCTTTTAACCCTTAGAAGGCCTGCACTCCCACTATGCCAACGACTGAGATCTTGACCCTGCCCACCCTTCTGCAGGAATCTTCTAGAAATCTCCAGCCAATTCACACTTTGCGCTCTGCTCCTCCAGGCCTTCCGTCTGGCGTCAGACCTGTGCTCCACAGCACCAGGATCAACTGTCCTTGAAGCTGGATTCCACTGTCCCCAGGTAGGAAGGGGGCTGTGATCCGAGGATTGTGGTTCAAAGCTAGCCCAGGCAGGAAAGTCTGAAATGCTTTTTTTTTTTTTTTGGGTTGATCATGGGGCCTGACCTCTGGTCCTGGGCACTGCCCCTCAGCTCTTCAGCTCAAGTCCAGTGCTCTACCACTTGAGCCATAGCGTCACTTCCAGCTTTTTCTGCTTATATGGTGCTGAGGAATTGAACCCAGAGCCTCATGTATGAAAGGCAAACGCTTTTCCATTGAGCCACCTTCCCAGACCCTAGTCTGAAATTCTTATCTTTTTTTTCTTTTCCATATATATGTTTTTATTGTAAAAATACTGTACAGAGGGGTTACAGTTACATGAGTAGGGTAATAAATACATTTCCTATAAAGCATTACCTCCTCCTTCGTTTTTCCCTACCATCCCTTCTCTCCCAACCTCCCCAGCAACTCCCTCCCCCACCCTGAAATTGTAAAGTTCATTTTCAACATAGTATCTTGTGCATCTCACTGTTACAATGGGTCAACCTGTATACTTACTTAAGCATTTTGCTATATCCCTTCCCTTCCCCAAATTATAAAAATGTATATACAAGATGCAGGACACTGGAATCAAATACAGTGAAAACAGGGGTTAAAGCTATGTACATATGAACATATAAGATGATGTTAAGTGAAATGAACCCCAAGACAGGGACAGAAGTGTGTTTTTTTTTCTTTCTGGCTATTGTTTTTAATGTACTTATAATGTATTATGTGATTCTTATTTCTTTTGTATGTCTTCCCCCAAGGTATAACCTTTGAGAATCTTATCTTTAATTAATCATTACAACACCTAAAGCTGAGCTTAACTGGTAGAGTGCTAGCCTTGAGCAAAAACCACAACAAAGAACTGGTATACATTGTATTGTGATTTTGATGTGTGTGTGTGTGTGTGTGTGTGTGTGTGTGTGTGTTTGCCAGTCCTAGGGCTTGCACTCAGGGCCTGGGCACTGTCCCTGAGCTTTTGCTCAAGACTAGCACTCTACCACTGAGCCACAGCATCACTTGCTCCCTTTTCTGTTTCTGTGGTACTGAGGAATCAAATCCAGGGCCTCAGGCATGCAAGGCAAGCACTCTACCACTAAGCCACCTTCCCAGCCCTGGTGTACATTGTATCCAGCCTTTAATTACATTAGTTCCTTGCTGTGACTGGTGAAGTTTGTCCAGGGATGTCTCAAGTGGACTGTATGTGTATCATTGTCCACAAGCAACAACTTAATGTGTTGATCCAGTTGAAAGTCAGGGCCTGTGAGGAAAGGCTTTTGGAGTAGGCCCTGGCATAAGAGAGGAGGACTGGCATCAGGTGGAAGTTCCAGAATGTGAACAAAGAAGAGACTTAGAGTTGGACCAATGGATTGCCATTTTCAATTTAGATTGGCCATGTGGGAGAGGCGGATGAAGGTAGGGCCCACCTGCCTCCCATGGCCCCCAAGCCTGGTGTTACTTTAATAGAAACTGTGACCTCTGTCTAGGTCAGAGCTTCTGAGAGAAGCAAAGAGATGCTTCTAATAGGATTGCTGAGAGATGGGCACAACAGCACAGCAATGGCCTGAGATGGCTGAGAAGAACTAGTCGCTTATAGATGGGAAAAGTGTTGCTTTGACATCACAAAGCCTTGCACCTAAAGCACTTAGGGAGTATGAGCTCCAGCACAATCGCTGCCCTAAGACTGCCCTAGGCACCCCCAGAAATATCCTAGGTGAATATGAAGGAAGTAAGATGGCCTGGGGCAGAGATCAGAAACTCAAATGTCTCCACCGGCTAAGCAGGAACACCTTCTTGGGCAGAATTGTTGATGGAATGTTGCCTTATAAATATACAAGGAGGGCTGGGAATGTGGCTTCATGGTAGAGTGCTTGCCTTGCATGCATGAAGCCCTGGGTTTGAGTCCTCAGTACCACATACACAGAAAAAGTGGAAGTGGTGGCTCAAGTGGTAGACTGCTGGCCTTGAGCAAAAGAAGCTGATGGACAGTGCCTAGATCTTGAGTTCAAGCCCCAGACAAGAAAGAAAGAAAGAAAAGAAAAGAAATTTTATAACAGCAGTATTCACATTCTGAAGTCTCCTGAGATAACCTTTGCTCATGCAGCTTTTCCACATTCATCCTATGATTTCATTTCTAGTAGATCTTGCATCTGACTTTTTCAACCTAAGGGACTAATCTTCACATCCACCAAGAAATATACAACATGCCTGTCTTATACTTGGCCCGGAGCATACGACCTTTCTGGCCTCTTAATTTTCTAGCGATGGGATGACAGAAATAATTTCACCTTTACCTGATTTCATTATAAGAAAAGCAATTGACAAGTACAAAAACTGTCAACTGACCCTTGACCCTGAGGTCTGGGGAACAAAAGTGAATGGAGACAGTAGCATATGGAGAGCATGCTAATGAGGTAACTGAGGATACCACAAAAAGGGCCCTTGGGCCAGCCTCAGCCACAGGGGCTTGGTAGAAACGATGACTGCTGTGGCTAAGTCTTAGGATTTTAAATGAGACGCTGGAAATTGGTATTCCTATCCAGAATCTCCAGCAGCTCATTCAAAACAGCATTTTACAATCCCCGTCCAGCAAACTGGACATGACCCGCTGGCTTTCAGTATGACATGTGTTTTACAGGATACAGTGAAACCTGAGGTGTTCCTGTTCATCTGAGCTCATTTGTTCCCACTGGAGGGGAGTTAATTAGTTTTTAAAAGGAGGAACCAGTGTAAATGTTTATGAATGTTGTTTATCACATGAATGGGACACAGGAGAAAACTTAGTGCCATTACCTGAAAAGCTTTCTCTTGAGTCCTCTTAGTTACTAGGAACGCAAGTGGCTTTGTTGACATGATAAATGATATTTATCCCCAATCTAACATACAATACGATACCTAGTGATGACCCGGAATAAAGAACAGATCTAGCCCTTAATAACACAAGTGTTGTGTGAAAATGAGTAGCAAAACAATAGTCCTTACTTCTTACTTCTGTGAACTATTTCAATACTTCTGAAATTAAAAGAAAGACAACAAGAGGTATATATTTGAAGAGGAAAGGTCAAGCTTGTCATTATGTACAAATAATATATTGGTAGGTGCCAATGGCTCATGCTTGTAATTCTATCTACTTAGGAGGCTGAGATTTGAGAATCACAGTTTGAAGCTAGTCTCGGAGGAAAGTCTGTAAGATTCTTTTTCTTTTCTTTCTTTCTTTTTTCTTTTTTTTTTTTTTGTCAGTCATGGGGCCTGAAATCAGGTGGTATCCCTGAGCTTTTTCACTCAAAGCTAGCCCTCTACCATTTTGAGCCACGGCACCACTTCCACTTTTCTGGTGGCTAATTGGAGATGAGAGTCTCATGGATGTTCATGTCCAGGCTGGCTTTGAATTGTGATCCTCAGATCTCAGCCTCCTTCGTAGCTAGGATTACAGGCATGAGCCACTAGCGCCTGGCTTATGAGACTCTTATCTCCAATTAACCAGCAAATAAATGGAAGTAGAAATACAGCTCAAGTCGCAGAGTGCCAGCCTTAAGCAAAGAAGCTAAGTGACAGTGCCCAGGCCTTGAGTTCAAACCTCAGTGCTGATACATATACACCCAAATAGTAAAAAATCATAGTAAAAATATCATAACTAATGAACTAAGAAATGTTTAGAATTCAGCAGTTTTATACAATATAAATATGCACAATTCTACATACCAGTAATGACCAAATAGAAAATGATTTTATTTGCCCCAGGAACAAGAGTCTGGAGAAAAAAAAAGTCAAGAGAAGGCTGAACCTGGTAGTGCATACCTGTAATTCCAGCTGCATTAGAGGTATAGAGATGAGGTTCGAGGCTGGCCCTGGGGAAAATCAAAAGACCCTATCTAAAAAGTAAGCAGAAAAGGAAAAAAGGGGGGGGGGGAATTCCTCCAACGGACTCTGAAAGGTCAAAAACATGTTTAAAATTTAAACCAAATTGGAAAACATAGGGCTGGGAATGTGGCTCAGAGTGCTTTGGGTTCCATTCCTCAGTATAACATAAACAAAAAAAGCTGGAAGTAGTGCTGTGGCTCAAATGGTAGAGTGCTAGCCTTGAGCAAAAGAAGCTCAGGGACAGCGCCTGGGCTCTGAGTTCAAGCCCCAGGACTAGGAAAAAAAATTCCAATTTTTATTCTTACCAGAAAGAATAATCCAGATGATGAGGAAATGACACACTATGGATGTCAAAAGTATAAGAGATCAGTGAGACTAATCTGTCACAAATAAACACAAGTATCTGAATGAATTTTATACATGTTAAAGAAGATAGGTCAGTAGGTTGCCTGTGGCTCACTCCTGTAATTCTAGTTACTCAGGAGGCTGAGATCCCAGGATTGCAGTTGGAAGCCAGCCTGGGCAGGAAAGTCTGTGAGACTCTTATCTCTAATCAGCTACTCAGAAAAAGCCTGAAATAGAGCTGTAGCTCAAGTGGTAGAGTACTAGCCTTGAGCAAAAGAAGCTCAGGGACAGTGCCCAGGACTTGAGTTCAAGCCCCAGGACTGGTCAAAAACAAAGAAGATAGGTCAATCTTGTCAAGTTGTTTGGATTCACAAACATTTAGGAGATTAGTAGAGGGGACATTATTATTCTCCTGGGGTCTGCCCAGGAGAACAGCCATACCCCCGCCCTTCTTCTTCATGAAGTACAGCACATAGCCTTATCAGAAATCACCTGCCTGAAACCTGTCAATCACCTGACTGTGAGTCAGCAAAGGACTCCAGGCTCTGAAGTCACTTCCTTATCTTCTGAGGTCACTTCCTCATCTGCCCAGTTACACTCCTTCAGACAGTGAGAGATTGCCCAGCTCCAAGTCACTCCTACAGCCATCCCTCCCCCTCCCCCTTCCCTATATAATCTCTCTCCCCACCATAAGTTCTCTCTCTGCACACCTCCATCACATCTGATGTAGGCCAGAAGTTTGGCTCTCCCAGATAAACTCTCTTCTGCCTGAACCATGTGGAGGATCCTTTCTCCAACCCTTACAGATGTCTGGGACCTAATGAATGGATTCATAACATACTTCTGTGAAGTGGTGACTGGTATGAAGCATGGCCTAGATGGAGGAAGTAGGTCATTGGGGACATATCATTGGGGATATATCTTGTCCTGCCCCTTCCTGTATTTCTTCCCTCTGCTTCCTGTCCACCATGGGGTCAACAGCCTCTTCCCTAACCCTCCCACCTCTAAGATGTTGTGCCCAAGCACACGGGGCCCAGTGATCATGGACTGAGCATCTGAAACTGCAAGCATAATAAATCTCTTCTCCTCTAAGTTGTTCATGTCAAGTGTTTTGTCACAGTAAAGATAGGATAACTAACAACACCCATTGCTCAATAAATAACCTAAGACAACAGTTTAACCATGAGGGAAGAAAAATAACAGTCATTCTGTCTCAGTCTTTGGCACACACAAAAATTTCTGGTTGATGTAAGATCAATTGGTGACAAACTAAAATGAGAGAGGTCCACCACAATCAGAAATGATGAAGGAAAACTGATGGCTCATGCCTATCATCCTAACTACTCAGAAGGGTGAGAACCAAAGTTCAGAGCCAGCCCTGGCAGACAAACCATGAGACTCTTATCTCTAATTAACCAGCAAAAAGCAGGAAGTAGAGGTATGGCTAAGTGGTAGAATACCAGCCCTTTTTGCTGCAGTTTGATCCTGCCCAGGACTGGTCCGGGACCATGGCCCTCCTCCGTATGTCTCCCATATAGCTGAGATTCCTATGTAGCCCCATGCCTCACTTATTAATGGAGAAAGAAATCTTGCTAACTTTTTTACCCAGGCTAACCTTGAACCAAAATCCTTCCAATCACTACTTCCCCACTAGCTGGAATTACAGCTGTGCTCTCCCCATACTCTGCTGATTAAATTGAATGCACAAGAATATTAATCACCAGTTTTACTTATTATAATCAGTGGAAACTTATAAGCAACAATTAATATTTAAAAATAGATATTGAGACCTGGCACTGGTGGCTCATAACTGTAAACCCTAGCTACTCGGAGACTAAGATCTAGAGGATCACAGTGTAAGGCCAGCTAGGACAGAAAAGTTCATGAGACCTTCTTCTCAACCCATAACCCGGCACAGTGGTGTGTAGCTGTTATGCCAAGCTATGTGGGAGGATGAGATTGGGAAGAGCCCCATCCAGGCCAGCCTGGGCAGGGAAGTCCATGAGATTTCATCTCCATGGGAGAAGGGGAGGGAAGCCTGTGATCCAAGATGCAGGAAGTCTAAAAGTAGACAGATGAAGACCTGGGCCCACACTCAGGCAGGCATGTGTCACCACATTTTGCCCTTGAAGGAGAAAACTTTAATTTTTAATTTTCTTGTTTATTTATTTATTTTTTGGTCAGTTGTGAGGCTTGAACCCTGGGCCTGGGTGCAGTCCCTCAGCTCTTCAGCTCAAGGCTAGCTACAGAGCTACTTCCTGTTTTCTGGTGGTTTATTGGAGATAAGAGTCTCACAGTCTTTCTTGCCCGGGCTGGCTTTGAACCGTGATTCTCAAATCTCAGCCTCCTGAGTAGCTAGGATTATGGGCATGAGCCACTGGCACCTGGCCTAACTTTAAATATTTTTACAAAGAAAATCACAGGTCTGGGCCATTTTCAAGATGAGTTCTACCAAACTTGTATAGAACAGATCATTCTAACATGTACAAATGTTTTCAAACAACCACAGAATAAGTAAGTCCCTTGGTCACTTTCTGAGGACACCATAATTTTGTTAGCTAAACCAGATGCAGGGGAAAGGGAAATTTGTGAACTTACATGCAAAGCCATTAGGAAATAAAAAAATGATACATGATGAGTACTTGGGTTTATCTCAGTAGTAAAAGGCTGATTTTTTTTTTTTTGCCAGTCCTGGTGCTTGAACTCAGGGCCTGGCCACTGTCCCCAAGCTTCTTTTGCTCAAGGCTAGCACTCTACCACTTGAGCCACAGCACCACTTCTGGCTTTTTCAGTTTATGTGGTACTGAGGAATCAAACCCAGGGCTTCATGCATGCTAGGCAAGCACTCTAACCACTAGGCCACATTCCCAGCTCTCAAGGGTGATTTGATGATAGAAAGTTTCATGGGATTATTCATCATATTGACGGTGGAAAAGGGAAACACTGTACTGTAATTATCTGACTGGATACTGAGAAGGCATTTGATAAAATTGGATTTACTAGACAAGGACTTTAAAATCTACTTGAGTTTATCTTTGTGAAGCATTCAAGTTCCATTTGTTGCTGTTGTTTGTTTTCATATAAATATTATGAAAATATCATTGATCCAGCACAAGTATCTCATTTTCAAAAATCAGTTTATCATATGTGTGTAGGTTATTTCTTTACTCTTGTTCTGTTTCATTGATCTATTTGTAAATCTTCATGTCAATATTATTCTGTCTAGATTACTATAGTAAGTCTTGAAATCAGGCAATATAACCTTCCAACTTTGCTCTTATTATTAAAAGTTGTTTAGTTATTTTATGTCCTTTGCATTTTCCTATCAAGTTTAGACTATTTTTGTCAATTTCTACCAAAAAGAGCTTACTAGAATTTGGATTGCATTGAATAAATAGATGAATTTGGGCAGAACTATTATCTCCTAAGCACTGAGTTTTAAGACTTATGAATATAGTACATCTATTTAGCACTTAATTTTCTCTCATTATACAGGTTTTAATATTTTTCCTGGATTTTTTTTTCTTTGTCAGTCGTGGGGCCTGAGCTCTGGGCCTGGGCGCTGTCCCTCAGCTCTTCAGCTCAAGGCTAGCGCTCTACCACTTGAACCATAGCGCCACTTCCAGCTTTTTCTGCTTATGTGGTGCTGAGAAATCAAACTGGGGGCCTCATGCATGCAAGACAAGAGCTCTACCACTGACTTCCCAGCCCTTTTGCTGGATTTCTTGCTAGATATTTCAGTAACATCATAAAAGGTATTGGTGTTTTTGTGTTTGTTTTGTGTGTGTGCATGTGTATATGTGTGCATGTGCATGTATGTGTGTGTATGTGCGTTTGCACATGTGCCAGTCCTGGGCTTGAACTCAGGGCCTGGGCACTGTCCCTGAGCATTTTTGCTCAAGGTTAGTGTTCTACCAGTTGAGCCATAGTTCTATTTTTGGTGGTTAATTGGAGATAAAGAGTTTCTCTGGTTTATCTGCCAGGCCGGCTTTAAATTGTGATCCACAGATCTCAGCCTCCTGAGTAGCTAGAATTACAAGTGTGAGCCACTAGTGCCCTGCAAAGGTATATTTTTTAATTTAAACTTCCAATGTGTTAGTGTATAGAGATACAATTGATGCTTACATACCGATCTCAGTTCTTAATGCTAATAGATTTTTCTGTTTAAATTTTTATGTTATTTATTTATTTGTGTGGGTGTGTAGCAATATTGAAATTTGAAGGCAAAGGCCTGGCTTTTTTTGAGGAGGGGGAGGGGTCTGGTCGTGGAGCCTGAACTCTGGGCCTGGGTGCTGTCCCTCAGCTCTTCAGCTCAAGGCTAGCGCTCTACAACTTGAGCCACAGCGCCACTTCTGGCTTTTTCTTTTTGCTTATGTGGTGCTGAGGAATTGAACCCAGGGCCTCAGGCATGCAAGGCAAGCGCTCCACCACTTAGCCACCTTCCCAACCCCATGGGCTTGGCTTTTTTGCTCAAGGCTAGTGATGATCTACTACTTGAGCCACAACTCCATTTCCAGCTTTTTGCTAGTTAATCTGAGATAGGAGTCCCACTGACTTCTCTGCCCAAACTGACTTTGAAACACAATTCTTAGAGCTCAGCCTCCTGAGTAGCTAGGTTTACAGTCATGAGCCACTAGCACCTAGCTTATTTTCTCCTTTTTTTAGATTCTTAGCGATTTCTATGTCATGGACCCTTTGGCAACTGAATAAAGTTTGTGAACCTCATTTCAGAATCCTTTTTTGTCATTGTTGTTGCTTATGGGGCTTGAATTTTGGACATGGGCACTCACTGTCCCTGAGCTCTTTTTGCTCAGTGCTAACACTCTACCACTTTGAGCCACAATACCACTTCTGGTTTTCTGGTAGTTAATTGGACATGAGTGTCACAGACTTTCCCACTGGGGCTGGCTTTGAACCATGATCCTCAAATCTCAGCCTCCTGACTAGCTAGGATTACAGATGTGAGCCACCAGCCCCTGGCTTTCATTTCAGAATCTTTTTTTTTTCCATTGTGGGGTTTGAACTCTGGGCCTGGATGCTGTCCTGGACGCTGTCCCTCAGCTCTTTAACTCAAGGCGAGTAATCTACCACTTGGGTCACAGTGCCACTTCCAGTTTTCTGAGTGGTTCACTGGAGATAAGAGTCTCACGGACTTTCCTTGCTGGGGCTGGCTTTGAACTGCAATCCTCAGATCTCAGCTTCCTGAGTAGCTAGGATTACAGATGTGAGTCACTAGCGCCCGGCTCATTTCAGAATCTTAAGTGAGAAAAAAATCTCATTTAAGATTCTGAACCAAGGAAGGAAAAAGGAAACCAACTTTCTGTTTTTCTTTATGATGTTATAGCTTTAACATCAGTAAAATCAAATTGGAACCAGTAATAAATATGATCTAGGGGCAGATCCAATAGCCAGCATAATTTCTGAGTGGTGATAGAGATAAGTGATATTTTGAGTTTCCCCCAAACATTGTATTGTAGTGTAAGATGACTTATAAAATCATTGGTGACAAACACCACAGGTAGTGTTTGTTGATACATCATCATTGGTGTCATTTGTTGCTTACCTTCTTTTTTTTTGTTGTTGGTCATGGGGCTTGAACTCTGGGCCTGGTGCTATCCCTCAGCTCTTCAGTTCAAGGTGAGTGCTCTACCACTTGAGCCACAGCGCCACTTCTGGCTTTGTGGTGGTTTATTGGAGATAAGAGTCTCATGGACTTTCCTGCCCAGGCTAACTTTGAACTGTGATCCTCTGATCTCAGCCTCATGAGTAGGTGGGATTATAGGCCTGAGCCACAGGCAACCGGCTTTGCTTACCTTCTTATTGGAGGAAATGCTAAAACTTCTGTTGGAGGTGAAGGAAAATACGCATCAGGACTTTGAAGAACCCCACAGCGTTAATGGAAGCATACTGTCACTAGGGGGCGCTGGTATTTTAGAAAGAAGAGTGGCTGTTTCAGGGCCCCAGCCCAGCCCTAGGTGACAGCAGAGGTACCACTTTGGCTGTAATGACAGTTCTGCTTTTTAAGTCAATCTAGCCAATGAGACTCCACATAAACACCACAGGCTGTGGGTCTGAGTTGACCGCTCAGGTCCTGTGTGCTGAGCCCACTGTGACTCACTGGGGGCATCTCTTTACCCAAGGAAGGTGACCAGCCTCCAGGTGTGAGGCTTCTCGTTAGAATTGCCTGTACCTTGAATAGGACAACAGTCACGGCTACCTGTGGTGGTAGTTATATATCTTTCTGTTGACCATCTCTGGGATCAAGCCTGGCAGGCCCTGCGGGAATGTGGCTTGCAGCCTCCTTCCAGGTGCCCAACATGTCTACTGATATCACACTGAGTTACTATCTTCATAGCAGACTGTGCCTTAGGGGTTGAGGATAGTCTCTGGAGTCAGACTTCTGGGATCCAAATGCTGCTTTTGCTGCTTTGTAGCTGTGGGACTCTGGCAGAATTGCTTAACCTCTCTGTGCTTGCTTCCCCATTTCGTGGCACAGTGGGCATTAAAAGCACTGTGCTTGTGAAGCTCTTAGAACAAAGCTGGGTGCCAGTGGCATATACTGTCATTCTAGCTATTCAGGAGGCGGAGATCTGATGGGCATGTTTCCAAGCCACCCTTCCCCCCCTCCCCAACCTCCCCCATACACATAAGCTTATGTCTGCAGGTACATGGACGCATGCCCTCTTTTTGTTGTAAGATAGGCTCTGGGCCCTTCAGCTGCCCATTGTCCATTAGAGAGTCTTGGAGAAAACTCCGGAGATATCACAATCTTTGCTGGGATGACCAGCTAGCCTAGAGACATCAACTGGCAGCAGTGATGGAATGTGCAAGAGCGTTGTTGCAGCTGCCCAGCTCTGGAGAGACTTCAGTCTGGGTTTGCTAAAATAGTTAAATTCCAGGAATACCAGCGAGGGGATGGGGCCTGTGTCATACCTGCCTTTCCAGACAAACAAGCCTCACACAGAGGAGAGTCGGGAAGTGCCGTAACTGTATCAGAAAGGCAGGGCCAGATGTACAGCCCGGAAAAGGCCCCAGTGCAGGTGGAGGTGGACATAATTCATGGAGCCCAGTGAACAATCTTGTGCATGCCAGCATGTCAAGTATTCACCCCCACAGGAGCTGTGGTCTCACTAGCCCCCTCCCTGGGAAGGCAAAGCAGGGAGAGCATGAGATGGACATGCTAGGCAAATAGACCGCTGGGAATTCTGCTAGGCCAGGGGTCTGGTCAGAGTTCCTAGCCCTTGTGGCTAAAGTCAGGTTTATGTCTATGCTGATTTCCTTCCCAGCTGGCTTTCATGGCGGGGTGGGGGTGGGGGGGAAACCACCTCCAAGAAGACAACTGGATCGTGCTTGAGATTGACAGGTGGGTCTGGTGTCCCTCGGGTCTCCCCTTTCAGGACATAGAGTTGATATTAGGAAGAAAAGGCCCATGTTTCTGGAACCCTCTTTGAGTCCCCACTAGTCACAGACAAATGTATTGATGTAGGCCAGAAAAAAAAAAATCAAATGCCTTTTCCAAGTGGAGTCAGTGCCAACTTAGCTAGAAATGCCCAGGGGCATGTGACCCTGCACTAGTGGCGCTCAATGGAGATGCTATTGTTCAGTTGGAAATTTGTAGGGAAGTGGTTTTGGCTGCCACCGTGACTGGGGGTCACCACTACTGTTTAGTAGTCAGGAGCCAGAAGTGCCAGGCATCTGCTTATACTTGTAGGGGACGGTCATGCTTATCTATGGCAAAGCATTGTCCCTCTTCCTACACAACTTTAAAGTCACATTGGACAGCCACGTAGATGAAAATCATTGAAACCAGAGTCCAACTTTTATTTTGTCTATGAACCTGAAGCTTTCATTGTGGCTGGGTGCCGGTGGCTTACACCTGTGATCCTAGCTACTCAGGAGGTTCAGATCTGAGGATCTCAGTTTAAAGTCAATCTTGGGCAGAAAAGTCTGTGAGGCTCTTATCTTGAATTAACTAGCAAAAAGCCAGAAGTGGAGCTATGTGGCTCAAGTGGTAGAGTGATCGCCTTGTGCAAAAAAAAGCTAAGGGGACAGGGTGTGGGTGGTTCACACCTATCTCAGGAGGATAAGATTTGAGGATCACAGTTCAGAGCCAACCAGACAGGGAAATCTTATCTCCAGTTAATCTCCAAAAAAGACTGAAGTGGAGTCGTGGCTCAGGTGGCAGAGTGTTAGCCTTGAATATAGAAAAGCTCAGGGATAGTGACCAGGCCCTGAGCTCAAGCCTCCAATATCAGCTCAAATAAAAAGCTTTCATTTTCAGCGTTACCACACTGAACATTTCCAGTAAAGAAACTTGACCAACAAGCGTTGGCCACATTGGAAAATCTGGTTGCCCTGAGCAATGTCACTCAAGGTGTTTATCACCAGTGCAGCATACCTTTATAGGTATGCTCTTTTGCTATTGTGGGCATCCCCAAGTAGGGACAAGCATGTGTCTACTTACATGTCTTCTTATGCATTGTGCCCAAGCATATACATATGAGAGTGCATTTTGTGTCTTTATATTACTAGTGAGGCATTATATTGGTACGGAGGAGGATGCTATGGGTGTAAGAATGCTGTATCATCTGTAAGTTCCATTCTGGGTTACAAAATGTTTGCTATAGACTGGTGGATGATGCTATGGGAAAATTCCAATACGGCTTCAGTATCTTGTTGGGTGACAAGTAGATAAGCTGGCATGCCGCTGATGTTTTCCCAGGCTGCTCTCTGGATTTGTAGACATACACTGATATTTCTGGGCTGAAGAAAAGTTTTTCCGCTGAGCAGCACTGGTTAGAGAAATCTGTCCCCTTAGGAGTGGCATTGCTGTATTAACCCACACATGTAGCCACAACCACAGCACCAGCAAACCATGCCCAAGGTTATTATCAAAGCCCCATGTTTGCAGTACCAGAACCCCTGAGGCCATTTTGGTTGCTAAAAGTGGTGCATCAGCGCCCCCTAGTGTTCATGAAGAATTGGCAGATGTGTGAGCCAGTAAATGAACCTTCCTTGGCAGTCAGTGACGTGCATATAAACTACAACATGCCACCACTTTGCATATAGTAATTCATTTAATACCCATAAGATATTTATGACATAGGCACTGTTATTCTCAGTTTGTACGTGAGGAGACTGAGACACCAGGATGCTAAATGGCATGATTAGGTTCAACTAACTAGTGAGAGGCAGGCAGGGCTGGGAGTTGAAATCTGGTAGCAGGCCCTACAACTGCTGCTCTTATAGTTCATGGTCTTACAAACAATTGCTGTTTTAAGAGACTTTAAGAGGAAAACTGTACTGAGTCCCTCCAGCCATTTGATTGAAGGAGGTAGAGAGAAAAAGCAGAAAGTTAGTACGTAGGTATTAAGACATGTTCGACTACTGCTGGTGGCTCATGCCTGCAATCCCAGCTACTTCGTAGGCTGAGATCGGGAGGATCACTGTTTCAGATAACCCACAATACTGTTTCAGTGGAAGAAATGAGAGTGGTGGCATGCATCTGCCATCCAGCTACAAAGTGAAGCCTAAAAGAGGCAAATCACAGTCTAGGTATGTACCTGGGCAGGAAGCAAGCCCCTATCCCCAAAATAGCCACTGCCAAAAATGGACTGGGGGCATGGCTTAGTGGTAGAGCTCTTCCTAGCAAGCACCAGACTGTGTTCAAACCCAAGTACCATCACACACACATACACAAAAGTTTCCCATTTTGTGAATCCTGGATTTCTTTTGTCTTAAAGTTGAGGTTGGGCCTGCCTGCCTGCCTTCCTTCCTTCCTTCCTTCTTCCTTCCTTCCATTCTTTCCTTCCTTCCTTTCTTTTCCTTCCTTTCTTTTCCTTCCCTCCTCCCTCCCTCCCTCCCTCCCTCCTTCCCTCCCTCCCTCCCTTTCTTCCTTCCTTCCTCCCTCCCTCCCTCCCTCCCTTCCTTTTCCTTCTTTTGACAAATCATGGATTATTGGCCTGATAAAATCCCCCAATAATGCTATGAGATTTATAACAGCAATCCCCATATTTCCTTGTTCATTTATTTGTAGCCAATATTATCCCAGGACCTGATATGTATTAAATGTAACTAAGTTTTGTTTTGTTTTGTTTTGTCAGGACTGGGGTTTGACCTCAGGCCCTCACACTTGCTCAGGTTGCTTACTTACTTGGCTAGGTATTTTACTACTTGAGCCATGCTGCCAGCCAGCCTGAATTCTTGCTAGTTATTTTAGAGATGGAATCTTATGGACTTTTCTGATTAGATTGGCTTTATATTGTGACCCCCCAGAACTCAACCTCCTGAGTAGCTAGGATTACAGATATGAACCACTGGTACCTGTTTTTTGAATGCTAACTGGAACTAGTATTTGTGTGTGTGTGTGTGTGTGTGTGTGTGTGTGTGTGTATGTGTGTGTGTGTGGCAGGGGGGAGTGTTATGGGGCTTGGACTTAGGGCCTGGTTGCTGTCCCTCAGCTCTTCAGCTCAAGGCAAGCACTCTACCTCTTGAGCCACAGTGCCACTTCCAGTTTTCTTGTGGTTTACTGGAGATAAGAATTTCACAGACTTGGGCTGGGAAGGTGGCTCAGTGGTAGAGCGCATGCCTTGCATGCCAGAGGCCCTGGGTTCGATTCCTCAGCACCACATAAGCAAAAAGAAAAAAAGCCGAAAGTGGACTGTGGCTCAAGTGGTAGAGCGCTAGCCTTGAGCTGAAGAGCTGAGGGACAGCGCCCAGGCCCAGAGTTCAGGCCCCATGACCGGACCCAAAAAAAGAATTTCACGGACTTTCCTGCCTGGGCTGGCTTTGAACCATGATCCTCAGATCTCAGCCTCCTGAGTAGATAGGATTACAGACATGAGCCACTGGTACCAAGCTAGCACCAACATTTTTTTAAACTGCATATTAGTATTGATGTATAGTATATTCACAATTTCCACTCTCAAGTAAACCTTATGCCCACTTCATCCCTGCCAGGTTGGTGGCTCACTCCTATAATCTTAGCCACTCAGGCTGAGATTTAAGGATCATGGTTTAAAGCCAGCTGAGGCAGAATAATTTGAGAGATTCTATTTCCAATTAATGTACAAAAAAGGTGAACTAGAGGTGTGGCTAGTACCACACAAATGAAATACAAACTTAATACCCATTAGCAATTCTTTTTGCTCCCATCTCCTCCTACCCCACTCTCTGTCCCAGCCTAAGAAAACCACTGATATACGAATTTTTCTACTCGAGATATTTACTGGTATAGTAAATGGGCATTTTTGTGAGGGGGGGTAGGGGGTGGGGGTGGAGTGAAGGCCTGATCAATGAGGTCTGTAATCTCAGGAGACTGGAGTAGGAATATCTCAAGTTTAAGGCCAGCTTGGGAAATGTAGCCAGAGCCTTTGATTCAAGCTCCAGCACCAAAACAAGCAAAGAAGAATGAGGCTGTAGCCAAGTGACTGTGGCTCATGCCTTTAATCTTACCTACTCAGGAGGTTGAGCTATGAGGATCAAGGTCTGAAGCTAGTTTGGGCAGACAAATCTGAGAGATTCTAATTTCAAATTAACCAGGGGGAAAAAAAGCTGGAAGTGAAGCTGTAGCTAAGATGGTAGAGTGCCAGAAGCCCTGAGTTCAAGCTCTCTGTACCAGCACACACACACACACACACACACACACACAGAGAGAGAGAGAGAGAGAGAGAGAGGCAACAAACAATGCAGACAGAAAATAGCAACTAATAATGCAGTTCGAGACACAATGTCAAGAAATAATTCTTGCTGTGCACGGGTGACTCACACTGATAATTCTAACTACTCAGGAGGCTGAAATCTGAGGATCACTGTTCAAAGCCAGCACAGGCTTATCTCCACTTTAACCACCAGAAAACTGGATGTGAAGCTGTGGCTCAAAGTAGTAGAGCAATAATCTTGAGTACAAAAGCTCAGGGACAGTGTGCAAACCCTGAATTCAAGCCCCATAACTGACAAAAAAAAAAAAAGCAAGACAGAGAAAAAAATCTTGAAAAAGGAGACCCGGGGTACAAAAATGCTAGTAATGGCCTGCGGCTGGGCTTCCAAGTAATCCAGCAAACCTGTGCCCTAGAGCAGCCTGGAGCCCTGCTGGAGTGACCTGATCTAGACAGTACTCAGAGCTTAGACAAGGCACAGGACCAGGCTGCTTAGGCCTCCGTACGTGTAGTTGCTTCTATCTTCCCTTGGGTCCTCTTAAACTCCTGTTCCGGAGTGTGAATAACCCATTTCCTGGTGTTAAGTGGTGACAGCTCTCTTTATTGTGTCTCTTCAGTCATTTTAATGGTGATTGCTGGAGGGTGTCAGCTGGTCATCTTGCCTCCAGGGAGCTTGGGCCGCTGAGCATGGACTCAAGGCTGCTTGTGCTGTGGTGGTGGTGTGCTAATCACAAGTATTTCGAGGAGACTTCTCAACCTTGCGTTCCATTCCTATCCGCTGGCCAAAGGCCAGACTCCTCCAACTCCCAGACCAACCAAAGCTAGAGCGAACGGGATGGATGGGTGGCTCCTTCTCACCTATTGGTGCTTTCCAAATTATCTCCATCCTGTTCTCCTGGGGGAGGAGAGGGGGGGGCTGGTAGCTGCTTTCGGGTTTTGCTTGTTTGTTTTCTCTCCGTGGCATTGAAGCCGGTGTGCCGGGACGCAGGGTGGGAGCGCGCGCGTGGTCGGGGCCCTGGCTTCGCCGGCAGGGAGCCTGGGGTGGTGGCGGGGTGAGGAGCCCCGAGGCCTGGCTGGCGAGACACCACCTGGCGGAGTCTTGGGGAAGAGTCGTCCGGGCGCGCGCTCTTCTGCGCCCGTCGCCATCCAGCGGGAGCCGCGGGGAGCTCGCTTCCCTCTGCACCCCGGGGTCCCCTGGTAGGTAAGTGGCACCGAGGAAGCCGAGTCGCTTCTAGGTGAAGGCAACTCGTGGGTACCCCGTGTTTGGGAAACTGAGGGCTGCGGTCAGAGGGCGGCGCCCAAGTTTTGGGGGAGGCCTGGAAAGGGCCAGCTAGGGCGGCGCGAAGCCTATGCGCGTGCGGTGGCGGGGGGAGGGGGGGTGGCAGCCGACTGGGGCCGTCTGGAGTGGGGGGACGGCGGTGCACGGGGTGCGCGCGGCGCCAGGCGCACGTCCGAGCTCCGATCCCGAGCCCCGCGCTCTTGGCGCGCTCTGGCCGCGGTCCCAGCGAACTCCAGCCCGCTCTCGGCCGCGA
>NW_012267235.1:5254418-5269830 GCF_000151885.1 Dipodomys ordii
CCCTGGCTCCGCCGCGCCCAGGGCCACCCCGCCCGGCCCTCTCCGCGCCGCGCCCCTCTCCTTCGCCCTCGCCCGCCGGTCGCTTCGTTCACACCTCCCGGTGCCCGGGCCCCGGCGCCCGATTCAGTGCTTAGTAATTAATTTGGCGTTTCAGAATGGTCAGCGGGCTGGATAATGGGCGCATTCATCCCCCGGGCTAATCTGAACAGAGGTGGGAAGAAAGGCTTTCACAGACAGAAAATGCCATTCGCCGAGCGCTCAAAGGGGCTGTCACTCCCAGAATCAATCGCCGCTGCGCCCGCCGGCCCCGGGGCCATTTCCATACTGCCCGGGGCCCGCGCTGCCGACCGGCGGCCTCCGCCCGCGCCGGGGAACCGCGCACTCCTCAGCTCAGCCTTCGACGGGAAGGTCGGGCGTGAGCGAGACCCAGGCGGGGCCCCGGAGAACCGAGGAACCGGAAGCTCGGGTGAAGACCACCAGGGACAAAGAGATTGATTAGGCAATCAGTGCTGGATAGGTAGAACGTAGGGAGCGCACGTTGGCGCTGCGGCTCCGGCGGGCACCACCCGTCCCCAAACTTCGCGGTTTAGCAGGAGAGGCGGAGCCGCTGCCCAGAGCAGGCCGGGACGCTGGGGGTGCGTGCCCAAAGTCCCACAGCTAGATCTGGGTGTCCCAGATGGTAAATGGAATCCGACACTCAGCGTGGATTGTCAAAATAAGGCCCCCGCTAAGTGCAACACCGACCAGCTCTTGGGCTTTGAGCTTCTTCACCCTCAGAGGCCTGGGAGGTGATCTGGGCAAACAGGTGGCCATGGCTTTATCCTTGGACGATTCTCTCTCGTTGTTGTAACTCAAACTTTCTATGGGGACTTTTCCACAGGGGCTTTTCCCTGGTGACACCTCGCTCCCCCCTCCAAAAAAAAATCTGGTAGAATGAGATCATGAGTTCCATTCACAGCAGTAAAATGTGCACCTTGCACAAACATCCTCAACCTGGATCTAGGGAACCTCGGAGCGCACCTGGGCTGGTTGGGCTCCATCCAGAGTTAATGCCCCAGATTTGATTCCCCTCGTGATTAAAGCTGTGTGTCCACATTGGCCCAGCAGATTTGGCCTCGGGTTGCCTGGGTCAGGTGCAACACTGGTTGGAGGAAGAAAAAGAGGTGTGGTCCTGGAGGTCAGCTCCTTCAGAGACTGGAATGGCCAATTAAGCTCAGGGAGGAAGGGGGAGTTTCTCCAAAGGTCCACAAGGGTGTTCCAGGTTGTGTCTGGGAGATGGAATCCTTTAGCTCGATCTAACTGGTGAGTGGAAGTCACTCTCCCTTCAGTTTCCTTATTTGCAAAACAAGGATAAAATGAGATCACATTTGGCCCTTAGTAGAAGGAACCCACACTGTATTCACACCTCCAACTGCCAGTCCTGCAGCCACACTCCCCAGGCATCTCAAGTGCTCACCAACACCTCTCTTTGGAGTGTTAGTGACCCCACATTTTCTCTTCAGTATGCATCAGGATTCTGGTATCCAGCTCCTCTCTCAAGCTGCTTTTTAAGAGTTGGAAGCCACCTTTCAAAGATTCTAGAGCTATTGATTGTGCAGATGGTGATGCTGAGGATTCTGTAACCATTGCATAGGTGGCCATGGTGTGATTCAGGGGCCATTGTGTAGGAGGACAGGCTGAGATTCTGTGGACATGGTTTAGGTGGTAAAGCTGAGATTCTAGAGCCACTGTACAGAGATTCTAGAGCCACTGTACAGGTGGCGAGGCTGGGATTCTAGAACCATTCGTTGTACAGGCTGAGATTTGAGAACCATTGTACAGATAGTGATGCTGACATTCTGGGGCCATTGTTCAGGTGGTAAAGCTGAGATTCTAGAGCCATTGTAACAGGTCCTGGCGCTGAGAATTCTAGAGCCATTGTACTGGCTACTGTGCTGAGATTCTAGAGCCATTGTCCAGATTGTGAGGACTTTGGCTAAAGCAGATTCCACGACAGAGTAATAATTCTCATATTTTTGAGCACACACATCCCTAGGGAAGGGCCCAGCCAAAAGACTGCATTTTAAACAAGTTTCCCAAAACATGTTGACACACCTGGTACAGAGACCATATTTGGGGGAAATGCAGTCCAAAAGCCTCTTTCCCCAGTAGGCTCCTTTCTCCCAGACCCAAGAGCCTTGCCTTGTTATCCATAGCTCGTTTTTTGCTCCGCAAAACCATCTTTTCTGTTATCTCCCCAGACTGGTGGCCCCGTGGCTGGGGTCTATTTTTAGGAGATTGACTGGGATCTCCGAGAATGTGCAGCCCAATAAGACTGCAGCAAAAGGACTGCAGCTGACCACCCAGCCAGATGAGGAATGGTTTCAGTGGGCCGAGGGATGATGCACCGAACCCCAAACCTAGGGGCCTCCTCTTACCAATATGCTTTCACAGCTGGACCTAACACTGTGTCGTACCCTTCCCCCACAGTACAACTGTACCCAGAGGCCCCCTTAGCATGGCAAAGCTGTCTGCCAGGGAAATCTATGCCAGCAATAACCCAGGTGCAAGCTGTGGTCCAGAATAACCAGCACCTGCCTCTTTTAGCCACAGTGGGGCTGAGAGGAAAGAAGGTGGGCTGGGAGAGATGAGAGGAAGGAGAGGGATAGCCTAAAGGAATGGAAGAAAGTATGTGGGGGGGAGAGATGCCGTAAGGTACAGAGAGGGGGCAGGGGAGTCCCTATTTATGGAAGCCATTTGTAGCTGTGGATTGTAAAACTGGACAGGATCCTCTGGAGTAATTCATAGTGTTTGGACAAGACAAACATTGTTCTGCTTTAAACAAACCTCCAGAAAGGTCAGCTTGGTTCATCCCTTTTCTGTGAGTTGCTGAGACTATCCAGATGATGAGAAAATCAGATCTCAGCTGAGGGGGCCCGTGCAGGAGGCAGTAGTCTCCTGAGCCCTTGGCATTCCGGGTGACAATATGAATGCAGAGAGGTCTTGGCTCCTGTTGAAAAGGCCTGGTTCCCATTCTGGGACCAACAGACGTGGATATGTGTCTGCACAACACAGACTATGAGATTCTGATGATGCCAAGGATTACCCAAGTTCTAGGGCAAGGCCAACATGACTCACAATGGGAATCTTCTCTATAGGGTGAAGCATTGGTGGGAAATGGTTCATGGAGGAAGATCTAAATTGAACTCACTAAACTCAAGCCCAAATATGCCCCTAGAGATCAGGGAGTCCATATTCCTTGCATTTAGACTGACTTCTTTTTCTGAATATCTACTACGTGCAAAGATCTAGATTAAGTGCTGGGGATACAACAAGAGCAAAAGATACTGCAGCAATTCTTGGAACCGTCCCCTCCCCCTCCTCTCAAAATAGTAGAGGGCTGGGAAGGTGGCTCAGTGGTAGAGCGCTTGCCTTGCAAGCCTGAGGCCCTGGGTTCGATTCCTCAGCACCACATAAAGAAAAAAGAAAAAAGCTGGAAGTGGCGCTGTGGCTCAAGTGGTAGAGCGCTAGCCTTGAGCTGAAGAGCTGAGGGACAGCACCCAGGCCCAGAGTTCAGGCCCCATGACCGGACCCCTCCCCCCAAAAAAAAGTAGAGTGACTCAGTTTCATGGTTACCCTCTCTACCACCATGATTACTGCCACTGTCCCAAGTCCCCAGCCTAAGACCCTACACTTCAAGGTCCTAGAACAGACTTGGGCTGTGAACATAGTGTTCAAAACGTGTTAGCTGCCATGATAGTCCTGATGATGATGACTGTGACTGAGATGTCACTCTTTAGGGGTGTAACATTTATTGATATTTACTTACTATCCAGACTCATTAATTATTAATGACTTATTAATACTGTATTCTTGGCATTAATACCAGCGCTCGATGTTTCTACAAGGCTGTGTATGATTTCCAGCTGTCCGGAGCAATTTGTCATTCTCTGCAGAGGCCCGTATCATCGGTTGATGGCGGCAACCCTGGGTCAGCCGGTTCTATATAACTTCATAAAAATGGTTTAGACACTTCAGGGCCTTTTGCAGATGAGTGTTTACTCCTTAACTCAGAAACAAAGAGGGAAGGAAGGAAAGAAGAGGGAAGGAATATTACTGTCCACATTTTGCAGGAGATGAAGTCAATGCTCAGAGTAGTGAAGTGACGTGCCTGCCATGGCAGAGATGCTAATGGAGGGGAACCACACATGACTGGCACACTGCCGAAGTGGTCCTGCTGGCCACCCAAGGAGCTGTCTGGGAGACCCCATAAACCAGGTGCTGAGCCCAGGTGACTTCCAGGGCAGTGTGCAGGGTTATGGCCATCCAGCTTGTGTGGCGTCTCCATCATTCTGGGGACTGGCATGGTGGCCTTCCTGCCTGATATCAGCTTCCCCGGGCAACAGAGAGGTCTCCTCCTGCCCCCTGAATGCAGGTTTATTTGAGCAGTGATTATGATCGAGTAATCCTTGCACTTACCCAATCTGTGTAAAGCCATTGGTCCATGCCTGGACTCACCCTTTCCGATCTCTTTGGAGTTAAGTCTCTTAAGTTTTCTCCCTGGGTGACGTGTCAACCAGTAATACCTCATTTTACTGACATTTTGGGAAAGTAAGCTGTCCTAATTGCGGTTAAGGGAAGCTTACTCTTCTACTCATAGAAATATTTTATACAGTCATTTTTCATTAGAAACATTTTTTTCCATTAAAATCATGAATTGTTTTCCACTGACGTTAGCATACTTGAACATGGCAGGTGTCCTCTAGTGAAGGCCAAATATTCTCACTCAGTGACAGCTCGGGGAGCATCAGCTTTGGGACAGTTTGCTCAGCCTTTCAGGCCTCAGTTTCCTCATTTGTAACATAGAGGCACACTGAACAGGGCACACTTTAAAGGCTTCCCTGCTTTTCTAACTCTGCTGGGCTGACACAGTGATAATCCTCCTGCAAGCTGTTATTTCTTTGTGTGGCACCAACCCAGCAGTCACCAATTCCCTAAGGGTCCTTCATCTAGAGTTCCCTGGACCCCTGGGAATACAGAAGATTCCTAGCCTCAGTTTCTCCACTCTAGGGAGTAGGGTCCCTTGGATCCCTGTGGACTGGAGTCCCTGATATGGCGGCTACTGTTCCCTCCTGTTCATTTACTTCTAGACCAGGTTCTGGTCTTCCAGCAAGTTTGAAATCAAGAGTCATGCTTCTACCAGAGGTTACAAGGGACAATCTATCCCCCGCGTCTCCCAAGGGGTTCCTTGGTGTATGGCTTCGTGCTCCAATCTGTGCTTTTGTTTTTGTGCGGCTTCACAAACTCTTCTGTCTGATCTGACCTCTCCCTGCTTCCACCCTGTAGGCATACCTCTAATTGTATTTAGGGTCCATCAACATCATCCAATCTGAGTTTTGCAGCTCAAGATCCTTAATCTCACCAGCATACACTTTACCCTACCCTCTCCTAATATACATTCATTGGTATCAGGAATGACAAGTAGCGGGTGTCTTTGGGAGATGTCCATTTTCAGCCATATCATAGCTCTAATTATCTTCATCCTGTGGTCTTTAATTTGTTACGCACTCTTGTTGTGTGCAAGCAGCTTGTTAAATCCGGGGGAGTAACTAGTGAAAGCTGCCCAGAAGCTGATGGCTCATGCTTGTAATCCTCGCTATTCAGGAGGCTGAGATCTGAGTATTGTGGTTGGAAGCCAGGGAGGAAGATCCATGAGACTCTTATTTCCAATTAACTACCCCAAAAGCTGGAAGTGGAACTGTGGCTTAAGTGGTAGAGTGTTAACCTTGAACAGAAGAGCTCAGGGACAGAGCCCAGGCTCTGAGTTCAAGCCCAGGACTAGCATCAAAATTAAGAAGTAGCTAGTGGATTAGAGACAAAATGATATGAAGAGCTTTGGGAAAAGCAAGCAGGCTTTGGAGATTTCCAGGATGGATTCTTAATCAGGTTTGCTAGGTCTTGCATGCCGTAGCTCCTACTTATGTCTGATTTCACCTCTATTGCTCCTCATCTGACTTGCCAAGCTCTCTCCAAGCTGGCCTCTTTCCCATCCCTTATACAAGCCAAGGTCTGGGTCAGTTCCTTCTGCCTGAAGCACGGCCTGCCCAAACCGCATCTCCGCAGCTCCTGTCCTCACTTCATTCATTCTGCTCTACTGCAGCCTCCTCAGGATCATTTCTCCAAGTTGAAAACCTACTGTCCCAGTAGGGGACAGCTATCCTCTGGATAGCTCACTCCTGTCATCCTAGCTCCTTAGGAGGCTGAGATCTAGACAATCATAGTTTGATGCCAGCTTGGAGGAAAAAATGCCTACAACTCCATCTCCAGTTAACAACAAAAGCTCAAGAAGTAGAGTGCCAGCTCAGCAAGTAAGCTGAGCAAGAGTAAGACCCTGAGTTCCACCCCTACTTCCAAAAAGTCCGCTGCATTTTCTGTTCCTTCGTCAGCTGCCCACGAGAGTGGGCAGTTCTCTCATTCCCACCTCCACAAGTGTTCTGACATGGGAGGACTATGTCCCAGCAGACCCTAAATGTCTCCTGTTTGATTTCCAGTTCTCCTCCTGAGAATGTGCAGAATGGGTTTAGATTTCTTTTTTTCATTTGGTGCACGTTGGACTAAACTTCAAAGTTCAGAATAGGAATGTCTAAAGGGAATCCATAATATGACGAGCTAAAGTGTGTGTGTGTGTGTGTGTGTGTGTGTGTGTGTGTGTGTGTGTGTGCACGTGCATGCACACATGAGTGTATGTATAGGGTAACCCAATGGTATTTAGAGGACAGGAGTCAGGGATACTGACCTGTAGTGGCAGGACTATTTATTCCTGAGGAAGACCATTCTTGCACCAAATGCCCAAAGAAATATTATTGCAGAGCTTGTACTAGTATTAGTAATAGTATTATGTCCTAAAAGTAAAATCTTTTTTTTTTTATTGTCGGTTGTGGGGCTTGAACTCAGGGCCTGGGTGCTATCCCTGAGCTCTTTTGTTCAAGGTGAGCACTCTACCACTTTGAGCCACAGTGCCACTTCCGTTTTCTGGTGGTTTATTTTTCTGGTGGTTTATTGGAGATAGGAGTCTCACGGACTTGCCTGCCCGGGCTGGCTTTGAACTGCAATCCTCAGATCTCAGCCTCTCCTGAGTAGCTAGGATTACAGTCATGAGCCACCGGTGTCTGGCCTTAACCAATAATCTTTTATTCTATGAGCATTCCAAATTATTTCTGCCCAAATACACTTCTCAACAAACCCATTTGATTCCTGTCCATCATCCTACCTTTGAGATCCTGAATCCCTTCCTCTGCCTTCACTCTAGGGCCATCTCTAGACCTGGAGATCTCAAGGAAGGGCACCCCTCACCTTAGCCTGGGTAAATGTTGAAAGAACTGAGCCTTAGCTGTGGGCTCTGAGCCCCCCCCCCACACACTATACCCTCAGCTCCCTCCTTTATTGGCACCCTTTGTTTCCTTCCTCAGGGTGGATCTTCCATCGATGACAAAACCTCCCCCCACCGTGACCCATTTTCTTTATTTTAATAGCATTTGGGGTGAGGTCTTGTCACAAGGTTTTGTTTTGTTTCCTAAGGAAAATAAATGACATCTGCTGGTGTTCCCTATGTACAGGTATTTTCACCCCTTCAAAGAACCCTGGGAGATGAAAGTCTTTAGGGGATTTGGGTTTATCTGGACTTCCTTGTCCAACTTGGAGGGTTTAACCACAGTGTATGGAAGGGGGAGGCCTGACCTGAAGATGTAGGTAAAGGAGCAAGTCTCTGGACACATGCTATACACTATGTAGTCCTGTCCCCATGGTCTCTAGCTTTTTCCAGAACAGTTGCATCTCTTGACATTCTGTCCAGGGACCTGGGATCCCTTGAGTAATCCTATCTGAGGTCAAGCAGGTGAGCTGGGTTCTAGAAGCATGGAAAATGAAAGGATGCCTCTGGGAAGCAGATCTGAGGATTCTAGTTCACACCTCTTATCCTAGCTACTAAGGAGGCTGAGATCTCAGGATTACAGTTTGAAGCCAGCCCAGGTAGAAAAGTTCTATGACACTCCTCTATGGTCAATGTCCATCACAAAACTGAACGTGGAGGTGTGGCTCAAGTGGAAGATAGCCATTCCTGAAAAAGCCAAGCAAGACCATGAGGTCCTGAGGTCAAACCACACATACATACTACCAACAACAGCAACATACCTGTAGGTTAGGGTAGAACACTTGCCTAGCCTATGAGAATCCCTAGGCTTGAGCCCCAGCATTGCAAAAGCAACAGAATAAACAGTTGTACATTGAGCATTGGTTCTGTGCCAGCTGCTTTCCTCCCAGCTACATCTTTTTAAATCCACAACACACTGATCAGGTGGGTGCCATTACCTCCAGTCTGTCATGCTAAAGCATGTTCAGGTGGGTAATTACCACTTGCTCTAAAGTCATGCAAGCAAGCTGTGGCTAGGAATCAAGGGTCATTAAGAGTCAACTAATTTCCATTTCTGAAGTGAGAATGTGGTCAACTCAGACACAACTGACCCTTCTGGAGAGACCAGTGTCCCAGGTCAGCTCTGGGTACAATTTCTCATCCTGGGAAGTGAGTCATCTGGCCATCATCTGTCCTCTGAGCTATGCTAGAGGTGCTAAGTAGTACAGTGGCTCTAGGCCACAGCTCACACACCTGGTAGACCTGAGAATCAGCTGCTGACCAAGAGTTTCAAACTGATATCAGATGGTTTTAGTTCAAACACCTGCTTTCCCCTAACCCCCTGCAAGCAATGTGACCGATGGCAGATTGCTTTTCTTTGTCTTGCTTTCCTCTGAAGCTTGTTATGAAGATGCTAAGTCAGTGATTATTAAGGTGCTTAAAAGAGGGCTATGTATAACAGCATAATATACATGCTCTACTCTTTATCTATTTATTTATTTAATTTATGTTGGTCATGGGGCCTGAACTCTTGGCCTGGGCACTTTCTCTCAGCTCTTCAGCTCAAGGCTAGCGCTCTACCACTTGAGCCACAGCACCACTTCTGGCTTTTTCTGCTTATGTGGTGTTGAGGAATCGAACCTAGGGCCTTATGCATGCTAGGCAAGCACTCCACCACTGAGCCACCTTCCCAGTCCACACGGTCTATTTAAAAAGGAAGCTGGGGGTGCTGGGAAGGTGGCTCAGTGGTAGAGTGCTTGTCTTGCATGCATGAGGCCCTGGGCCCCACAACCAGCAAAAAAAAAAAAGGAAGCTGGAGACTAAAACTTAGAAGAGTATGGCTCAAAGCCAACAAGGACAACAAAATTTCTCCATCTCCAAAATAACCAGCAAAACAATCCAGGCTGGAGCTGGGTACCAGAGGTTCATGCCTATAAACCTAGCTACTCATGAGGCTGAGATCTGAAGATCATGTTTTGAAGCCAGCAGGAGTACGGGGCCTGGAGTTAAAGGTTACTGATCTGAATCAGTTCAAACTGCATTGGAAATAGCTTCATGGGCTCATGGAGATTGTGTTACCCAGTGTAACTACAACCTCCTGGCTTTTCCATTTCCTCTGACACAACTGACCTGTCCTCACTGCTTTTTCGTTGTCTTGTTTCTTCCCTCCTGTACCTTTTGTCCCAAAGCCTGGAAAACATCCTTAATTCTAGAATAACCACTCTGTCTCTTTTTCTAGGCCTACATGGGCTGTTGTGTATGTATGTGTATGTCCCATGACTGTGGGCTGCTTTCACTCAGGGCCTGGGTGCTGTCCCTGAGCTTTTGTACTCAAGGGTAGCACTCTACCATGTGAGCCATGCTTCTACTTAATTGGAGATAGATTCTTATGCACTTTGCTGCCTTGTGCTGGCTTTGAACCTTGCACCCTTGAATCTTAGCCCCCCCCCCAGTAGCTAGGATGTCAGGCGTGAGCCAACACCTGGCTCGCTACTCTTTCCTATAGATATCTAGTTACTAATTTCAGAAAGGCCTTTAGTTCTTCCCAGGACATTGTGTTTTCAGAAAGCAGGGTGTCCAGCTTCGCCTGTCCACAAACCTCCAGCCCCTCCCTCCTCCTCAGCAGGTGGTGTGACTTCCGATTTCCTTGAGACCACAGAGACTTTCAGACCACCTGACTGCCAAGTTTAGAATGGTAGTTTTATCTGTCCTCCTCCTCTTTCCTCTTCTGACGCCTTCCTATTGACATTTAGGAATGGTCAAATAACCTTATCTTATAAGGAACAATGGAAAACCCCTTCTTGGGTCTCAAGTCACCTTCCTGCTAGGTCCTCTCTTTCTCTCTTCCCTACTACTTGTCTTCACACTTTCTGGAAGTTGCCTGCACTTGCTTATCTCCACTTTCTCACCTCCCTCTGCACTCCACAACTTGAGGCCATCTGGCTTGTGTCCCCATCACTCCTGAAGCTCCCTGTCAAGGTCACCTGTGACTTCCTTGTGGTTTAATCCAAAGACTCATTTTAGATCTTATCTTGACCTTTAAGGCGTGGGACGTGGCTCACCTTTCTTTCTTGGAAAACTCTCTTGCCCATTGGTTTCTAAAAACACCTGAGTCTCCAGGTTCTTCTCCTCCTCTTCCTCTGGTTACTCTTAATTTTCTCCAAATCTACACATTCTGCAGTTTCTGCCCTGGGTCTCCTAGGTGGATCTCTTTCCAAATGTGTTCCTTGCAAACACCTGGGGAGTTCCTTTCAGACTCAAGAGCCACCTGGTGTTTTGAGCTCCAGTCTGTACTGTGGGTCCTGCGGCTCAGAGCCTGACAGGCCTTGGCGGGTATGTATTTATAACCCCCACGTTGAGAAGCTCTCACAACACTTGGACATCTGTTTTTTTCATTTGTCTCATCAAAAGCCAGTCTGCTTTAGGAAGGGACACTGACAAATTAGAAGGATTTGGAGAGGCTGCAAGAGTGATCAGAAACCCATGTCGTTATGAGAAATCAGTAAAAGAACTAGGAACATGTAGCATTAAAAAAAATCAATCTCACAAGTCTGAAGGGGCAGAGGCCTGATTTAAGTTACTGTTCAGGATTGGAATTGGACTAACTGTAAAAGTGATAGGTGGTATATGAGAGTGTGTGTATGTGTGTGCTGGTACTGGGGCTTGAACTCAGGGCCTGGGTACTGTCACTAAGCATTTTTGCTCAAGGCTGGCACCACATGAGCCACAGCTTCACTTGCTGCTTTGGGATGGTTAATTGGAGATGTGAGTCTCATTGGACTTTCTTGCCTGGGCTGGCTTTGAATCATGATCCTCAGATCTCAGCCTTCTGAGTAGCTATGATTACAGGAGTGATCCACCGGTGCCTGGCAACAGGCTGGTTTTAAATGGAGGTAGGTATTCCAGAAGATTCTAGACTTCCTGACAGTGAAGCAGTCCTGTGCAACAAGAATTACTAAACAAGTTGAGGTTCGACCTAAATGAGCACAATAACAGTAGAAAGTCTCCCTCTATTCTCTGCTGAAGATCATTGGCATAAGCTCAGCTAGTAGTGGAGAGCCACAGTCTGAGCAGAGTGCTACCATGCAAGGTCCATCAGACACTCTGTAGAAACAATGAAGCGAGGAGGAAGGTGGTTGTGGAATCTGGTAGATTCTCCACAATGTGCTTAATGGAGTAGGCAGCAAACTGAGCACCCCAATTTGTCTCTTTCAGATCCCTCTGGTCAGGATGTCTTTTCCTGACTTGTGTTTTGGTGCAATGCCATCTGAATATTACATTGAGGGCTGGTCACAGAAACTGCTCATGGGGCTCACTGTTGTCACTATTAATGGGGATGTTGGCTGGGATGTTTGCTCATTCCCTCACACTGTGTTCTCTTTTGTGTCTCCCCCACACACTCCCCCCCCCCACCTCCCCGGCCAGGAGATATTCCTGTCTGAATTTAGTACCCAGAATAGTTGTAATTCTCTTGAGAAACAGGTTGGTTTTTAATCTTATGGGCACTGGAAACTGTGTATGGAACATAGTCTCCTTTTCATTTGGGCTGCAGGAAAGCTTAGGGACAAATTGTTAGCCCACACACAGGAGTTGAATAGGCCATTGCGGGGTGCATTTTAGCGTCATTCCATTCTCCACTTTTGTCTTCCCCTTGCTTTTTTTTCTTAGCTTGCTTTGAGACTATACAAGCAAAGATAAGTAAAAATCACCAGTAATCTTCTTCTGAGATAACTAGTCTTAATAATGTTATTTTTATGTGTATATTTTATTGCTATTGTAAAGGTGATTTACAGAGGGGTTACAGTTACATAAGTCAGGTAAAGAGTACGTTTCTTTTTTGGACAACATCACCCCTTCCCTTTCTGTCTCCCAGTTTTTCTCTCCTCTCCCCATCCACCAGTCATGTAGTTTATTTTCAGTACACTGTCTAGTGAGTACCGCTGCTGCATTTGTGCACCCCTTGTCTCTGCATTTCTGTGTCTTCTTACCCTCCCAAAGACAGATAAATGAACAAACAAGACAGAAAAGAAAACAAAAACAGCAACAAAAGAAAAAAACCTCTTATTTTCATTTTCTGGAGTTCATTTTGGTAAATGTTGTTTTATATGATCAGATGCACATAGACATTGTGCCTTTTTGTTCTCCTAAGAATATCTTCCTTTGGTCTCACTGTGTGTGCATGCCTTGCTGTGAGTCCTGTATAATTAATCATGTCCCAGTATATTTTGGATCTAACTTCTGCATAGAATACTTAACATTTTTTGTTGTTATTATAAAGGGGAGACAGGTGCTGGTGGCTCACACCTGTAATCCTAGCTACTCAGGAGGCTGAGATTTGAGGACTGCGGTTCAAAGCCAGCCAGGATGGGAAAGTTTGTGAAACTCTTTATTTCCAATCAACTACTCAGAAAACCAGAAGTTGCATTGTGGCTCAAGTGGTAGAGTGCTAGCTTTGAGCTGAAGAGCTGAGGGACAGTACGCAGGCCCAGAGTTCAAGCCCCATGACCGATTAAAAAAAAACAAAAAACGGTGATGGGATTGCAGTTAGATAAATGAGGTAAAAAGTACATTTCTTTTTGGACAATGTGACCCCTTCCCTTGCTGTCACAGAATACTTCTTAAAAAGTAAAAATGACATTATACTCTGTGTGTGTGTTGAATTTTCTGTTTTCATTTTATATGACATGAATGTCTATGTAACTGAAATATTCTTTAAATAATCAAAACTTTCTGTATAGTTCCAAGAATTTAATACTGGTAACGCATACGTGTATATCCCTTGTGTGCCTGGCTTTCTGTATATTTGTACAGGCATATATGGGAAAGTATATTTAAGTATACCCTATGTATGTGTTATAAATTGTAATGTAATGTCTACTTCCTAGGTTCTCACAACCCTCTGACTTACCCCTGTCTTACAGATGAGGAAGCCAGAGCATAAAAAGATACAAAGGACTTGGCATGTCACATGACCTAGGCAGCATTTGAACCCAAGCCCTCTGTCTCCAAAATGTGGCCTCCTAAGTGCTCTGCCGCCTTTCAGTATACAATTGGGATCTTGCAGTCCACAATGGTTAAACATTTATTTCCTTTCACTTCACTTTTAATTTATGTTATTTTGCCATATTTTAAGTACCCTTGTAAGTCACCTGAAAGCCTTTCTGCCACAAGGCAAGGCATAAACAAACAGAGCAAGAAGTGGTAACCCGCACAGGCAGGCAAAGCTGAAGTGCTCCCCGGGGAGAGGCTGAGAATCCAGGCTGTCCTACAACGAGATGGATTTATTTCCTTGGGCTGTGGTGAGCTCTCCTCCCTGGAAGAGCTGGCTTGGGTGGCCTGCTCTGGCTCTTCGGGATGCTGGGGAAGGCCTTCTTCCTTGAAGGCTGGGCTGGGCCAGACCAGCCTTAAGGCATTTATTTGTTAAGTTCTCAGGGCTTATGAAAATGCCAGTAAGACCAAAATGAGCCCTTTATGGGGACTAATGCATGGGGCACAAGGCAACCCCAGGGGCCAGCACAGGACTAGTTCTGTTACAGACCCTGGTCTGTTACTGGACTGCACATTTCAAGTGATAAACCAATTGAAATTGAGTTCCAAACAAAGCTCAGTAGATTTCCCCCCTAAACTTGTATGGCTGCTATAGCAGGATGGCCAAAGAATACTGACCCAGTCCCAAGTCTTTGATAAGGTGACCAAGAATGAGTTCAGGAGTAACTTGAGTGCTGGTGAGGATGCTCTATGAGACCACATGATGGGGGTGGTGGTAGGGTTAGCCATTGGGAAATGTGATGCAGGGGAAGACCTACTTCTCCTGTGTCAGTCCTGGGGCTTGAACTTAGGGCCTGGGTACCATCCTTGAGCTTTTGTGCTCAAGGCTAGCGCTCTACCACGTGAGTCACAGCTCCACTTCCGGCTTTTTGGGGGGTAGTTAATTGTAGATAGGAATCTTACTTTCTTGCCCAGGGTGGCTTTGAACCTAGGTCTCAGCTCTAAACCTCTTGAGTAGCTAGGAGTACAGGCTTGAGACACTATTGCCTGACTCTTCCTTTTGAGGGGGTTTCTCAACGTATTGCCTTAAGCTAGCCTCGAACTTCTGGGTTCAAGTGATTCTTCCTGCGTCAGACTAATGAGTCTCTGAGACTATCTGCTACTGCACTAGGCTAGGAGCCCAGGTTTCTATGGCTGGATTTGGTGCATATCAGCTGGGAGATAATGGGTAAGTTTCCTCAAGCTCATGAGATCTCAGTATCCTCATCTGTGAAATGGAGTCACGTATTTCTTTGAAAAAGTGTTTGGGGAGGGTCCAGTGAGATGCCTGGAGATCTGCAGCGCGCACAAGGGAGCAAGCACCAACAAACCTGCAGTAAGCAGACCTAGGGAGGACTGGGCTGTTTGCACATCGGAGGCTTGGCAGACCAGTCTGCGAGTGGCATTGGCCCTGGTGTCCGGTGTTCCTGACAGACGGGCCCTGCACACAGTTGATAACGGACTATTCAAGCAGGGACGGAGCAGGCAGAGATGCCAGCGGCCTTCCCTTCCTCACAAGCGGGGGAGGGGGGGATGCGTGCCCGTAAGGGCATGGCCCTGTGCGTGCGGGTGCCACCCGGACGATCAGACTGGGTTGGAGGGAAAGGCGACCTCGGTGCGGCACAGAAGACAAAACACAGATGTGTTTTGCTGGGACTAGGGGATGGGGGGGGGAGCATCCCCTCCCCCTCCTGCGCGCTTTTCTGGGCGTGGGGGGGGTTGCCGGGCAGTGCGGGGTGGGGGTGGGGGGGCCGGGACGACCCTGGGCCGGGTTCCCTTCCCCACCACGGGGTGCGCGCGGGCCCTGCCCCCTCTCCGGGGTTTCCTCGGGCGTTTTCTCCTTGCTTTCTCTTTGTCTCCGCTCTTTCTCGGGCGCCCGGGTTGCTCTCCGCCCGCGCTCGTGCTCTCTTCGCCTCCCGGGCCGGTTCCCTTTAACTTTCTTCTTTTTCCCGGGGTGAAAACTTTGCTCGCAAGCAGGCGGCTGCTCGCCCACGTTAT
>NW_012267235.1:5270786-5285128 GCF_000151885.1 Dipodomys ordii
GGCGGGCCCGGGCTCAGCATGTTCGCCGGTCAGGCGGCGCAGCCCGACCCCTGTTCGGATGAGAACGGCCACCCGCGCCGCTGCATCCCGGACTTTGTCAATGCGGCCTTCGGCAAGGACGTGCGCGTGTCCAGCACCTGCGGTCGGCCCCCGGCGCGCTACTGCGTGGTGAGCGAGCGTGGCGAGGAGCGGCTGCGCTCGTGCCACCTCTGCAACGCCTCGGACCCCAAGAAGGCGCACCCGCCCGCCTTCCTCACCGATCTCAACAACCCGCACAACCTGACGTGCTGGCAGTCGGAGAACTACCTGCAGTTCCCGCACAACGTCACGCTCACGCTGTCGCTCGGCAAGAAGTTTGAGGTGACCTACGTGAGCCTGCAGTTCTGCTCGCCACGGCCCGAGTCCATGGCCATTTACAAGTCCATGGACTACGGGCGCACGTGGGTGCCCTTCCAGTTCTACTCCACGCAGTGCCGCAAGATGTACAACCGGCCGCACCGCGCGCCCATCACCAAGCAGAACGAGCAGGAGGCCGTGTGCACCGACTCGCACACCGACATGCGCCCGCTGTCGGGCGGCCTGATCGCCTTCAGCACGCTGGACGGGCGGCCCTCGGCGCACGACTTCGACAACTCGCCGGTGCTGCAAGACTGGGTCACGGCCACCGACATCCGCGTGGCCTTCAGCCGCCTGCACACGTTCGGCGACGAGAATGAGGACGACTCGGAGCTGGCGCGCGACTCGTACTTCTACGCGGTGTCCGACCTGCAGGTGGGCGGACGCTGCAAGTGCAACGGCCACGCGGCGCGCTGCGTGCGCGACCGGGACGACAGCCTGGTGTGCGACTGCAGGCACAACACCGCCGGCCCGGAGTGCGACCGCTGCAAACCCTTCCACTACGACCGACCCTGGCAGCGCGCCACGGCGCGCGAGGCCAACGAGTGCGTGGGTGAGTGGGGCGCCGCGGCGCCGCGGGCGGAGGGTGGGGACGCGGGAGGCTCCGGCCTGGCCGCGCGCGGGTGCAGCTGAGGATTGCCGGTGGCCGTCGCTAGAAGCCTGGGAGAGAAGAACCCTGAGAGGCGTTCGGGAATGCGGGTCCGGGGACTCGGAAGGGTTGGGAGGGGGGTCACTCACTCTCGTGGAAGGAAATATGCACGCCCGGGTGTGCGCCCCCCGGCCCTCCCCCGTCCCCCGAGTGCCCTCTGAGAAGCCGGGTTGCAGCTGGAGAAATGATGCCCGGGTGGAGGGGGGGGGGTGGGGTGAGGGTGGTGGTTCAGGGATAATTTGGCAACAGGTTTCTTTAATCCCGGATCCAAACGGAAACAGATTCATTGCCTTCTCTCTCAGTTTGGCTAGTCCTGGGGATTCACCTCCGCCCCCCCTCCCCCGCCGCCCCCTCCTCTTCATAGGGCTGCAGCTGGGCGCCCGGTTGGGGATCCAGGTTGGGGACTGTGGGCCTGTCCCCGGGAACCTCCAGCGCCTCCAATACTAATTCCTTGAGAGAAGGTCAAGGAGAAGTCTGCAATATGGAGCCACCTTGGTACCCGACGAACAACTCCTTCACTCTCCATTTGCCTTTTTATGGTTAAAAATGATGTTTCCTCCTTTTTGTGAGCAGCGTGTTTATGTTAACAAAAGGAGAGTGGTGTGATTTCAATTAATTACTATCTACAGATTAGAAAGAAAGATGCAGTAACAATATTAAACTAATCAATCCTGGTCTAAAGAAGTATACCGGATTTTTAAAAAATAGTAGCTTCAGCGTTGTATGAAATTGAACAGTCTTGAATTAACTAAGGCCCCAGCGTCTAGGTTTTAATAGAGTTTTCAGTTCCTGAAAGAGAAATGTGACAAAACCAGGCACCAGTGAATATGCCTGGGTCAGAAAGGAGACAAAAAAGAAGTATTTCTGCTTCTGAGTTGTACAAGTTAGTTGATGCAGATGAATGAGAGATACCCTCCTTTTCAGTATGATATGTAAAATTTGAAATCCCACAGTGATTGTAACAAACCATTTAGACAGTAAATGCACCATTTGGCATGCATCTTTTGTGGACATATAGACTTTTTTCTTTCCCCTCCCCCCCAATGCCAAACAGCCAATGTGAGTATCTTCAATTGCTTCACCCTCTGAAGCACATTGCAAAGTTTGCTGGTCCCCACAAACACACGTTTTGAGGTCTGGTTCTGATTAATTGTGTCATGTTGTTGTCGAATAGTTTGTGCCTCACGACTGAGGATCGAGACTTTTGAACAAGCGAATGGAAAACATGTCTTGGAGGGTCAGTCGGCACAGAGGCCCAGGCTGGCGCCCTAGTCTGCACATGCTTGCTCCTCGGGTTGCATGACTGGGCCTCCATTTTCACACTCATGCCTGGCTTCTGCAGACATAATTGTACATCCTTTTTCAAAAGACAGAACTAGTCTCCCGTGTGAGTAGATGTTTCGGCATTCTACAAGGAAAAGTTACACCCGAACTTAGTGGTCTTGGAGAATAAATTTCCTTTGATCTCCTCAACTCGCCCAGAATTGTTGGTTTTTCCCATCTCTTCTCTCCCTTTCCTCTTTTCTTTGCTTCCTTTTGTGCGTAAAAACCCTTTATTGACATTTGAAGGGCTTCCCAGGGGTTTGCTATCAGTTTTAGTTTGTATATGCATAGCAAAGATGACTTTGTATGCTCTCCAGCGGGGCCTAATTGGACAAATGGGAGTGAATACTTTGAAGGGGAGGGGGTGATATGTGGTAAAATGTTACTGGTTTGAAGATTTCTCCTAGAGTTGGTATTGTTCTGATTCACTGCCCACCCGCCTCTCTATCATTTGGGATGTGAAGATGTAACCTCCATGTCTTGTAATAATGGCAATACACTTAAATTAATCTCTGTAGTTTAGGATTTTTGTCTTTCCACCAAAGTACTATCCACAAATTGGGTTGGCGCTTTTTTTGGCCCAATTGAGCAATCAACATATTAACTAATGTAATTAGCCAGCAGTTTTTGTTCAAAAAGTTAATTAAGCCTAATAAGTACATAGTCTACATGACAAATGATCGGCTAACAATATTTTTTTCTGTTTTTTTACTGAAGTTATTTTAATTTTCAGCTAAAGTATCTTTAAATCTTGCCAATTATTCAGTCATTTCATAAAAGCAAAGCCAATTCAACTCGGTTAAAGTTATTTATAGTTTCCTTTTTGAATAGATGTTCTGATACCTTGTAGATATAGCTGGGAACATCAGATTGAAGTTCCCATAAAGTCTTAATTGAAGTCTTAGTGATTTTTTTTCCCATGATTCTGTAAAAGAGAAAGCCAGCAAGGAACATTTAGGAGTGATTTACAATGAAAGGTCAAGCTTTTTATGAAAAGGCTCGGTAGTGAAGATATGTGAATGAATTAGTGTTTGACCAGTGTTCTGAGATACTGGAGGGTACTGAGCAAGGAAAAAGCATTAATAAATCCTTCAGACACTACCTTTGTCTATCAGCAACTCAAGATTTTTCCACCAAACATAATCCCATCTTGTGAATTTTACACCATTGACACAATAAAGTCAAGCTGCCCTGACCATTTACCACCCAGGCTGAGTACTGTGGGTTTTTCTTTTTCCTTAAAAAAAAAAATCCCAAAAATCAGTCTTGATAAAAATGAGGCATTGTCATGGTGACATTCTGATTTTTGTCTTTAAAAAATAATCAGACATAGTTTATAAAAGACTTCAATGACTTCCCTAGGCTTACTCCTTACCTGCCTCCTCTCCCCCATCTCCAAAAATGTTAAATACGTTGATGTTATTTGGCTGGAGATAATTCTTCTCCACAGGTCTGAAGTATTTACAGATTACTAAGACCATGAACATCTTACTTGCTTTCTTCGGTCTAGTTTTCATTTTACTCCTTTTCTACAGAATAAATGTGAGCCATTGTAAAGCTCAGCTTTATTTTAAATACAATTTTTTATTTCTTCTGGGGGAACCCCCGCAAAAAAAACCAACCCTTGAAACAATCTGAAAGACAGAACTATGTATAACATTACAGCCTCGACAGTTCTCAGTGGAATAACTAAATACTTTCTTCCGCCCATATGTATCAGCAGTGTTCACATGCTTTCATACACATGTGCATTTACATTCACTATGTTAAGGAGCACCCATGCATGGTGTGTGTGTAGTGTGTGTGTGTGTGTGTGTGTGTGTGTGTGTGTGTGTGTGAGGGGGTGTACATTCAAGAGAAAAATGCATGAACAGTTTTAAAACCACCTGGGTTGCTGGGCCCTCCCACCCCTTTTTTCTTTCTGTCTTCTTTTTCTTTTTTTCAAAAAGAGCATCTGAAGACCATATTGTGTTTCAGAAATTATTGACATCAGTTTTAATCAGTGTCCCCCTGACGTTGGAGTTGTGGTAGTATTTAGTGCCTGACGAAGCATGCTGTTTCATCTTACTGTGGGGATGTCAGCATGAGCCCTTGCCTGGTTTGTGACAGGTTGAGCTTATGAAAACTCGTTTTGCGACTCTATGGCGTTGCATTGCCCAGCTGTAACCCAAAACGCATACAAAAGACGCCTCTGCAAGATGAGCACCGTGCTGAGCTGGCCTCCTATGGTCATGGGTACCTGCAACATAATGCTCATAATTGTTTAAACATGGCTTTGAGGAGGGTGGGAGGGGTCTGTCTAAATACTCAGGTGCTTGGCCTCGCACCCATGCCTGGCAAGTGAGGAAAGTTATATTAGAGGTGTAGCCCTGAGAAATTCAATGCCCCACTGAAGAACCTTGCAAAATCAAAAGGCTAAAATTATTTGCTGCCTAGTCCAGAGCCTGGCACAAAGCGGTGGATGAGGGTATGTTTTTAATAGTCACAGTAATTATTATAATTACTGTCATTATGCTGATTAACCCTTGAGGGCTTATTCTTTGCCAAGCACTTACATTAATTTAGTTATTTAATCATTGTGAGTATGCTAATAAGAGACACTATTATTGCTCTTCTTTTAGAGATGAGACCATGGTCTAGCGACATTACATGGTTTACCCAAAGTCATAGCTAGTAGGTAGTGAAGCTGGGAATCTACCCTCATATTCACGCTTCATTTTGTTGCAGCTGCTCTGCTGACTCTCTGTAGAATGGATGGAGGAATGAGGTGTGGATGATTGAATGAATGAATGAATGTTATTCATCCAGGTACAGGAGACAAGCTGGGACAACCTATCACATTCTGCTGGGATTGGAGGTGGTTTCTAAAGTATGCTGCATTGTGTTTATCAGATGATTATTATGTTACATTCATGCTTTCCTTTATCTCTGTTGGCCAGGGTGCTGGTGGGAGCCGGCAGGTACCTGTAAGTGAAGTGAGCTTCAGTAAGGTGGGTGGGTTCCCAACATCAGCAGACATCATGATGGGTTAGTCTTTTCTTGTTTCAGTCCTGGGGGAGGAACCCAGGGAGTCCTGCATACTCTGAAAGCACTCTTAACACCGAGTTACTTCTCTAGACCATAACATTTTATATTGAGTCAAGGTTTTTCTAAATTCCCCAAGGCTGGACTTAACTTGCATTCATCTCCTTACACAGTGTTCAGAGTAGTTGGGGATTATAGGTATGTGCTACCATGTGCCCAGATCATCAAGTCTTGATTTCAGGGCCAGTGGTAGTTCTTGAAAGTGGTGAAACAGTGCTGGTAATCAGAAAATCTTCTTTTAAAAGGCTCTCTTTTCTCACCTTCGTGCTCACTGTCCTGCTGTTTTTGCCAGAATATATTGGGGAAAAAAAATCCAAGAAATGGCTTATAAGTGTTATTGTTACAAGGAGGATGTTGGGCTCTAGGCATAGCATTGCTTTAGATGCACCTTGTTTCAGAACAGGATGTCATGAATCTCTGCTGGCAGGCAGAGTGAGATTGTCTGCTGGGGTCCTCATTAGCACACGAGTGACCAGAAACCTCCAGGCAAGGAGACTGGCCCCTCTCAAGAGAAGGGAGGCTAGTTTGTCAAGGCAAGCCTTCTGGGATGGTTGGTCTGTACGTCGCAGGTTCTGCCAAGCAAGCTGTCCTTTAGTCCTGCCCAGACTCCTCTCTGACCTCCTCTTTCTCCTCCTCCTGGAGAAAAAATGAGATCCTCGGAAAAATATTTGAGACTTTATGTCCAGAGTAAATATTGGAAAGGCACCGGGTTGCAATTCAGATGTTCCCTGGAAGGAATCCCTTCATTTTCTGCTCACAGCTGGTATCGATATTTCCTCCTTGAGATGAGTTGTGCTTTTCATTAAGTAAATTTTTTGTCTTGGGATTAAACCAACATTGTATTCTTAATAGACTTTTATGTTTACACTTCAAAAGTCCATTGGGTTGTTACTTGTGTTATCTTGATGGCTTCTACAATGTCTGCTATGCACACTGGCTTCACCAAAATAAATGGCTCTCTGGGGAACTGCATTATAAAAGCGCCTTATCTGTGGATGAACAAGAAGAGATATTTGTGAGCCAGTATTTTTTTTTCCCCTTCCTTTCAGAAGTGATAATCATACCTTGGGTTTCTGCAGTGCCTTTCATTAGAGGGAGATGGGAGGTCTCGGAGGGCTTTTGAAATGCTCAGGATGTAAACCTAATGCGTGCAGAGTGGTGTGCAGCATTCTGCCTGTGGTCTGGAAGCCCTTGTGGTCTCCACAGCCTCAGAAGGTGTGGTGCGTTGGTCTGGGTGACCACAGTTTGCAGAGTTGAGAATGTCAGTCACAGGTGGGTGTCAGGTTACATTTTAAAGACAGACCACAAACCCCCTACTGAGCACTGGGCATTGTACGGATGCTTTCTATGTGCTTTTGTTCAATTAATCAGATTGCTACAAGGAACAGAAGCCTTTCAAAAACAGATGTTTCTGCCACCAAAAGGCAGTTTGTGTGCACACAGGAGAAAGTGTGGACATATCTGCAGGGCAGATTGGAAAGAGCCAGGGGTATCAGCAACATTTGTTTTAAAGGCTGACCACACAAAAGCCGTGGCTCATTGTGTGACTCTGAGGGGCAGTGGTTCTGAATAGTGCTTGAGTAAGTGAGCCTCAGGGCTGTCTGCTGCCATGAAGTTTGTCTGGTGGAGTGTCCTGAGCTCAGGGTTGCATCCCTGAGTCTGTCCTCTAAAGGGTGCATCTCCATTGTAAGCTCAGACTTACATGTTAATTTTCCTTTAAAGAGTTAGGTGCTTTATGCAAATCCTTCCAACCCCTATGTCCAAAACCAAAAGTTCTAATCTGCAGTAATATTGGACCCTACCTGGATGTGGGCTCAGGAAGTGTGCCTGTGTTACTTTGTGCTGATTCTACCTCCTGATAGAAAGAGTAGGGGCTATCGCTGTGGGATTGATGAGATGTGGAATGTCTCGGCTGAGCCTTTTTCTCCCAACGTTTAAGCCCTTTCCCCATAATTCCTTCATGATGAATATTTCTTCCAGAGGCAGCTGTTGGCACTCAATAGTTCAAGAGGAGATGGCATCTGAAGGGACAGGTGTATCGGAGGTTCAGGAGGACTGCCAAGAAATGCCACAGTGTGCTCTGCCTTGGCCTAAGTCTGAATCATTCCAAAGATCCCTGGGGGCTGTCTACTGCTGGGATTCATACACTAGCTACAGTTAGGTTGAAGTTGAATTCATGTTGCAGCACACTTAACGCGTGTAACAACTGAGGAGAGATACAGAGTAGAGGAGACTTTCAGGATATGTAAAAGAGTGGCTTTTCTAAGTCACTCCATTTGTTGGGTGAGAACCTTTCAAGGCAGCGAGTAACACAACATACCCTAACATAGCTGGCGCCTGACTTGAAGAAGGCCCTTGGAAGTCTGTCTCAGGGAGGTCTCAGCTCCTTGTTCATATGGTCATGTTTTAGTGTGGGGGCCTATCCATGCCTCCTCTTGGCTGATACTGTCACCGGATTTTCTAAATTTTTCCCTTGGGTTCTTATTTTGCTTATAGATAAGAGAAGTTATTGGTTGTTATGTCCAATTTTCACACATTCCAGAGGTTCCACACATAAGTTAGACAATCTGTAGGACCACAGGGATTTTCTTAAAGGAACAGCTTTTGAATAACTGAGTCCTAAATAAGGAAAATGAGCTGGGTCCTTTAGTTCCTTCAGGGCCTGTGTGTTATGCTAAATTCCCTATGTGTGAAATCTTAGAGTGATGGACACTTCCTGCTGGGTCTGTCACCAGTGATAGGCTTCTGATTTCCTCCGTTCCTGCTTGGAGTGGCTGCCGTGAGTGCAGTCATTTTCCTCTTATATGCAGGGAATCCATTCCAGGATCCCTAGTGTATGTCTGAATCTCGATAGTACCAAATTCTATATATACGTTGTGATTTTTTTTTTTTTTTTGCCTGTTGTGGGGCTTTAGCTCAGGGCCTAGGTGCTGTCCCTGAGCTTTTTCACTTAAGGCTAGTGTAGCTGTACCACTTTGAGCCACAGCTCCACTTCTGATTTTCTGGTGGTTAATTGGAGATAAGAGTCTTCACAGACCTCCCTACACAGACTGGCTTTGAACCATGATCCTCAGATCCCAGCCTTCTCACTAGCTAGGATTACAGGTATTAGCCACCGGTACCTGGCTACACTGTATTTTTTTTTTTTAAATCCAAAACACATCTACCATAAATATCAATTTATAAATTAGATATTGTGAGAAACCAACAAACCAGGTGCCAGTGATTCACACCTGTAATCATAGTTACCCAAGAGGCTGAGATTTGAGGATTATGGTTTGAAGCTAGTCTGGGCAGAACAATCTATAGGACTTCATCCCCAAAATATCCAGTGAAAAGGTAGGCTAGAGGCATGGCTAGGATAGTAGAGGCATGGCTTAAATGGCAGAACGCCACCCAAACAAGGAAGCAAGCTGAGCAAACATGAGGCCATGGGTTCAAACCTGGAACTACAAAAAAATGAAAACAAAAAGGAACTTAACAATTAAAAATATAATGGGGGCCTGGGAAGGTGGCTCAGTTGTAGAATGCTTGCTTTGCATGCATGAGGCCCTGGGTTTGATTCCTCAGCACCACGACCGGATCTCCCCTCCCCCCAAAAAAAGAAAAAATAAATCTCAACATCACCTCTCTTATACTTGAGAGTCCCTCCCACCCCCTTTTTTCTTTTTTCTTTTCTTTTTTTTTCATTTCTTTTCTGGTCGTGGGGCCTGAACTCTGGGCCTGGGCACTGTCCCTCAGCTCTTCAGCTCAAGGCTAGCGCTCTACCATTGAGCCACAGCACCACTTCCGGCTTTTTCTGCTTATGTAATGCTGAGGAATTGAACCCAGGGCCTCAGGCATGCAAGGCAAGCACTCTACCACTGAGCCACCTTCCCAGCCCCGCCCCTTTTTTCTTTTGTGCCAGTACTAGGGCTTGAACTCAGAGCCTGGGTACTATCCATTAGTTTTTTTTTTGCTAAAGGTTGGTGCCACAGCTCTTCTTCTGGCTTTTTGGTGGTCAATTGGAGATAAGACCTTCCTGGACTTTTCTGCTTGGACTGGTTTTGAACCTTGATTCTCAGATCTCAACCTTCTGAGTAGCTAGGATTATAGGTATAAGTTACTGCCACCCAGCGTGAGTAAGGGTTACTTGAGTACAAGTACTGTGATATTGCCACAGTTGACCTAATTAATACATGGCTAAGGGTGGCTGACAGGCAGGTAAGCTTATGCAGCATGGATACTGTGAAGGGCATGATTCATGCCCTTCCTAGGCAGGATGAAGCAGGACACTTTGAGGTTTCATTATGGTGCTCTGTGAATGGCACCTAGTTTAAAACTAAGAATTGTGTATTTCCATGCGATATTTTTTGGCTGCGATTGCGTATGGGTGACTGAAACCTCAGAAAGCAAAACCTTGGATAAGGGGAATACTACTGTATCTAGCAAATGTGTTTCTACTTCCTCATTCTAGGCCCAGGGTAGACATTGCTAATTAACCACAGCACACTTTCTTCTTATGTCCAGAAATGATCTTATGGTACTGGAATCCTTTCCAATGTAATTCCTTAGGCAGCTATTACTCCTTAGGCAGAATTACCCCTTTTTGTTCTTTGCATACCTTCTCTTGTTCCTGGCCCCTCAGCCTGCAGACAAAGAAGTACCTTGTAAGTGGATATTCCTGGAGCACTCACTGCTCTGTTGGGTCTATGGACATCCAGATGTTTAAAAGTGGAAGCCCTTTCTTCAGGTGAATCTCGAGACTGAACATGAAAGGGGGAATGAATACTTGCCATTTATACTGAGCCACACATAAACTCAGACTGGCCCAGAATGAGGGATTTTGCCCACTGTCCAAGGCACAGGTCATGAAGTTTGTGGGCTGAGGGAGCAGCTTTCAGATTTGGCTGAAGCCTTGGAGTTTGGTCTCTGTCACATTTCCCTCCTGCATTTGTTCTGCTGTGTTTTTTCTTTCCACCATGCCAAGAATTTAAGAAAGCATGGTTCCCTGGAAAATGTGGTTTTCCCAGAACATCAGCTCCAAGGTTCCCAGGCAGGTGCTCCCACACTGCCTTGGATTTGAATCTGACACTTACTGCTGTCCCAGCCTGTGTCAGGCCCTGATAACTTCATGCATGTCTTCACCTGAACGTTGTTCCTCGATTCCACACACATCTCTGTGTATGTGGAATCAAAGGACAAGGACTCTTCAGAAGCCACAGCCCTCAGTGCTCTGCTTACATTCGGGCCTGTAAAGAAAGCACCGAACAGTAACAGTTCCAAACCCAGCATGAGAAAGGAAACACATTGTGTTTACAGATACAGAATTTGGCATCTGGGACATGAAAGTACGTTGGGCTTGGGCGGCCCCCGTGCAGGGCTGTTGGATACCAGTCCCTACTCTCAGCCTTGTGGGCCAACTTGTTTTCCTCTCTCTGAAGCCAGACCTCAGAGGTGGGAAGGCTGATCCCAGCCAACTCTTTCTTCCCAGACCCAGCCCTGTCTCACTGCATGGCTCAGACCTGGAGAGAATTCATGGTGAGAAAGTGGTTGACTTCTGAGCTGCCACGAGGAAGGAAATCGCTCTTCTCTCCAGGCCACAGAAATCAATCCTTAGGAAACCACGGTTTTTGGACAGATTGGTTACCATGTTACCCAGAAAAGCTAGTGAAGAGCAGGGCTGAGCATTCCTCTGTATTTCTCACCTGTTTCTTGTTTGAACCAAGGTTAGAGAGTTGAGTTGTGTGTGTGTGCATGTGTGTGTGCCAGTACTGGGGTTTGAACTCAGTAATGTCCACTCTCTCTTGGCTTTTACCACCTGAACCACATTTCCGCTTACAGATTTTTTTTGCTGATTAATTGGAGCTAAGAATCTCAGATTTGTCTGCCCAGGTTGGCTTTGAACCTGATTCTCAGATCTTAGTCTTCTGTGATTAAAGGTTTGAGTCAGCAGCACCCAGCTAATTTTGTTTTTTAAAATCAAAGATGTCTATAGAAAATGAGCTACACATAAGCAAAAAGCAAGTTCTATTTTTCCTGATGTATTGGAAGTACTCAGTTCTAAATCTGCAAAACACAACATTTCAGATATTGTGTCCAAAATAGTAATTAGATTGTATTAGGAGTTCTGATGAGAGAACCATCTCTGACTTCAGCTGTTTGGGAATAGATCCTAGCTCCACCATTTGGAGTGTGAGCTTGGGTAAGTTGCTTAAGCTTCTAATGCCTTCCAAGCCCTGGCCTAGGATTTCAGCTCAAGACCTCTTCGTGTTACTAGAAAAGAGGCTCAGGGAAGGAGTAAAGAAAGGAGACCCAGGGGCTGGGAAGGTGGCTCAGTGATAGAGCACTTGCTTTGTATGCATGAGGCCCTGGGTTCGATTCCTCAGCACCACATAAGCAGAAGAAGCCGGAAGTGGTGCTCCCGCTCAAGTGGTAGAGTGCTAGCCTTGAGCTGAAGAGCTGAGGGACAGCCCCCAGGCTCAGAATTCAGGCCCCATGACCAACAAAAAAGAAAAAAAAAAAAAAAAGGAGACGCAGAGACAGGTCCTGATCCTATACCTAGGGCACACATTACCATGATATGATCTAGATGCTGTGTAAATATCACCTGATTTAATCCTCCTAACAGTCCTATGAGGTGAGCTCTATCCTTATTCATGATTCAATTCCCTTATAGGTTATCTCCTTTATGTAAACAAATATAGCATAGCTAGTATGTATAGAAGACCACACAACTTTTGTTTTTTTGGTTGTGGGGCTTGATCTCAGGGTCTGGGCACTGTCCCTAAGCTCTTGTGCTCAAAGCTAGCACTCTACCAATTTGAGCCACAGTGCTACTTCCTGTTTTCTGGTGGTTAATTGGAGATAAAAATGTCATGGTCTGTCCTGCCCAGGCTAGCTTTGAACCATGATCCTCAGAACTAGGCCTCCAGCATAGCTAGGATTATAGGTGTAAGCCATCAGTGCCCAGTTCCACACAACTTCTGGACATTCAGATTAATGACCTATTTCAGTGAGTTCAAACCAGAGTAACTAGAATCCACATTAAGAACATAGTAGACCCTTGGAAGCTGTCCTGAACTTTCTTTAGTTACCACATACCCTGCCCAACACTCACTGGTTTTGATTAATTTTGAACTTTGTGTAAATGAGTTGCATTTTAGCTCTTTTTGATAACTACCTTGTGTACTAATAATTTAGTTCTCTTTGCTGTCTAGAGTTTTATGATACAACTGAATTATAGTGTATTACTCCATGCTACCTAGGGCAGTCACACTGGCTTCTTTGGGGGGAGGTTTGGCTGCTAGAAATTGTGCGGCTGTGATCCATACCTTTTTTTTTTTTTAGAGAGAGAGAGAGAAGTTCTTGCTACATAGAGTTAAACTTGTCTATAGCCTATGTTGGCCTTGAACTCATGATCCTCTGCCTCAACTTCCTTGAATGTTGGGATTATAGGTATATGTTACCACGCTTGGCTTGCCCACATCTTTTTTTTTTTCTTTTTTGGTGGTACTGGGGTTGAACTCAGGTCTTCACACTTGCTTGGCAAGGTACTCTTATCTGAGCCATGCCTCTAGCCCACCCTTTTTTTGTCTTAGGGCTTGAACTCAGGGCCTGGGCTTTGTCCCTGAGCTCTTTTGCTCAAGGGTAGCACTCTACTACTTTGAGCCATAGCTCCACTTCCAGTTTTCTAGTGGTTACTTGGAGATAAGAATCTCATGGATTTTCCTGTTCAGACCTCAGCCTCCTGAGAGGATTACAAGTGTGAGCCACCAGTGTCTGGCCTATCCCTTATTTTTGTTGGTTATTTTTGACATAAGGTCTTGTTTTCTTTTCATGGACACTATCTGCCTGTTACGCTGTCATAAACACGGGTAATAGGTGATTCCACCATGCCTTCCTTGAGAAGAGGTCCCTGCAACTTTTCTGCCTAGATAGACTTTAAAGTAAGATCCTCCCAATCTCAGCCTCTCAAGTAGCTAGGACTACTGGTGTGAGCTACCAGTGCCTGTGGTCCACTTGTTGTTGTTGGTAGTGGGGCTTGAACTCAGGGCCTGAGCCTTGTCCCTGAGTGCTTTTTGCCCAAGGCTAATGCTCTAGTGCTTTGAGCCACAGCTCCACTTCTGTTTTTTTTTTTTTTTTTTTTGAGTGGTTAATTGTAGAGTCTTCTGGGGACTTTTCTGCTTCAACTGGCTTTGAACCATAGTCCTAAAATCTTAGCCTCTGAGTAGCTGGGATTACAAGTGTGATCCACTGGCGTCCAGCAGGGTCCACATCTTTTGATGCATATGTGGATGAATTTCTGCCAGGGATATATCAGAAAGTAGAATTGCTGGGCTCTAGGGTATATTTGTGCCGGTTTGCTGTAGCAATTATTATTAGACATTTGGTAGAAATCAGGTGTACAGATCCACATTTTCACACCCTTTCTCTAACTGCGGTTAGAGACAATGTCTGGTGTCATCTAGCTCACAAGTGGTGGAGCTGGGATTAAACACAGGCTATGGGGCTCCTGACCTCTCCTTGTAGTTCTGCAAACACCCTGTCAAGGACTGTTGCCTTTGAAGCAAAGGGGACAAGGCACAAATGCTTCTCTGCTCTGCAAGATGTCTGTCACTCTGCATTCCCTTTCAAAGTGCCTCCTTCCTGAGCACTTTCCTAACCTAGTGCCCGTGCCACACTCTTCTCGGATTATCCAGAAGCAGCTCTGAAACTCCATGTACTTTTTTCCTTTCCCTTTTTAGTGCATTTTCTTAAAAGGCAGCCTAGCCGGGCGCTGGTGGCTCACGCCTGTAATCCTAGCTACTCAGAAGGCTGAGATCTGAGGATCGCGGTTCAAAGCCAGCCCGGGCAGGAGAGACCGTGAGACTTCTATCTCCAATAAACCACCAGAAAACCGGAAGTGGCG
>NW_012267235.1:5286073-5362910 GCF_000151885.1 Dipodomys ordii
TCTTTTTGCTTATGTGGTGCTGAGGAATCGAACCCAGGGCCTCAGGCATGCAAGGCAAGTGCTCTACCACTGAGCCACCTTCCCAGCCCTGGTAATTTATTTTCCAAGAAAATAATCTTCACCTAGATTTTCATTTTTAAAATAGAGTTATGTATAGAAGCTACTAGAAATATGTTAAGAATGTCCATATGTGACTATATCATTTTTCCAATTTCTTTTTTTTGGGGGGCTTGGTCATGGGGCCTGAACTCTGGGCCTGGGCGCTGTCCCTCAGCTCTTCAGCTCAAGGCTAGCGCTCTACTACTTGAGCCACAGCGCCACTTTCGGCTTTTTTCTTTTTGCTTATGTGGTGCTGAGGAATCGAACCCAGGGCCTCTGGCATGCAAGGCAAGTGCTCTACCACTGAGCCACCTTCCCAGCCCCCATTTTTCCAATTTCTAATAGTAAACATTTCTAATTTTTTGCCTAGGTTTGTTTGCTTTCTTGACATTTTTGAAAGTGATAATTATAATACCTGATCATATTTATTGAACATTGGTTTTATGTTAGGCCTTGTGCTTAAGTACTTTGGATGCACTACCATTTAAATATATATTTTAAAACATTTTATTTTGTGTGTGTGTATGTGTGTGCGCGTGCATGTGTGCATGCATGCCAGCACTGGAACTTGAACTTGGTTTGGGTGCTGTCCCTTACCTTTTTCACTCAAGGCTAGTTCTCTACCACTTGAGCCACAGATCCACTTCTGGCTTTTTAGTAGTTAGTTGGAGAACAGAGTCTCATGGAATTTACTGCCTGGGCTGGGTTTGAACTGCAGTTGTCAGATCTCAGCCTCCTGAGTAGCTAGGATTACAGGTGGGAGTCCCTGGGACTGGCTCTTCACAACAAGGAAGACTTTAACATGTAATTTTTAACATATAACTTTAACATGTAACTTAAACTTTGACCAATTAAGGGACAAATACCTTTTAAACATTTAGCTGTACAAAAATGTATCAGGTGGATGAACACAGCAAAAACAAGATCACAATATAGTAGTCAGAACGTAGAGTTCAAAGCAGAATGTAGAATGCATTATGCAGGAAGCTGAGGTTTGGTTTGTTGTTTAGTGCTGGGATTTAACCCACGGCCTTGGGAATATGCTCTATCCCCGAGTTCTACCCCCGGCCCAAAGCTGAGTATTTTCTACTGGCAACACAGAAAGTTCATTGTCGTGAAGTAGAATGGATGAACTGGCCCTTAGTCTCTTCCTTGGTACAGAGGGGGGAGAGCTGGACACATGATCTCTCAGCCCCTTTGGTCATCACTCAGAGTCTTTTATGATGGTTTTGGGGATCACTGCTAAGTGCTCCTAGGACTTAGGGTCGGAAGCAGGGGATAGGACAAGATGATTCTCCTAGCTTGAAGCTGGAGTGTTCTGAGCTATTAGCTGGAGCTGGCCTGATTGCTTTGGCTCATTCTTGTCTGTACTAGAGCATCTGCCTCATTTCCTTTTGGCCTGGCAAGTGGGTATTTGCTGAAAAATAGAAGGCGGTCTGCAAGGACAAGATGGCAAAGCCACAAGAACTCACTCTCATGGGGTGCCACTCCTTCAACTCAGTCTGACCCCAAATGGCTTGGTTTGGCTGTCAGCTCTCAGGAAGAGCTTCCTATGGAAGGTGGCAGACTACCCAGCTCCGTGCCTGCCTGTGTCCTACCTTGCCAAGCAGGGCTGAGTTCATGGAAGGATGCGATGTTAAAGAGAGGAGTGTATCATAGAATACCAGAAGTATGAGAGAACCCTAAATTAATGAGCTAAGAGTCTAATTTAAGAAATTAGAAAAAAATTTAACAGGCTAAGCCAGAAATAAAACAGAGGAAGGAAGAAAGAAAAGGAAGAGATTAAAAAAAATAAGAGCATAAGTCAGTGAACAAGAAAACAAATATTCAGCAGAGGGGGTCTACCAAAGCCAAAACAGGGTCATTTGGAAAGATCAAGAAAAGTAAGTATCAGGAACAAAGAGGAGGAAGAAATCAACAACATTAAGGAATGAAAAAGAGACATTGTGCAGGGAGTTGGTGGCTTATGCCTGTAATCCTAGCTACTCATGTGGTTGAGATCTGAGAATGGTGGTTTGAAGCCAGCCTAGGTAGGAAAGTCCGTGAGACTCTTAATCTCTGTCTACCTGAAAATTAGAAGTAGAGTTGTTGGTCAAAGTGGTAGAGTGCCAGCTTTGAGCAGTAAAGCTTAGGGACAGCTCCTAGGCTCTGAGTTGAAGCCCCATGATGGGCCAAAACTTGCAGACTGGGAAAGAGAGCTGGGGATGATTTGCTAGAGCATATGCCTAGCGTGCACAGATCCTGGTCCAACTTGCAGCCCTTCTCTCTCTTAGTTTTTTTGTTGGTCCTGGAGGCTTGACTCAGGGACTGGGTATTGTCCCTGGGGTCCTTTTGCTCAAGGCTAGTGCTCTACTACCTGAGCCACAGCTCCACTTCTGGCTTTTTGTCTGATTAATTCTGTAATTAATTATGGGCTTCCTGCCTGGGCTGGCTTCTAACCAGGATCCTCAGATCTCAACCTCCTGAGTAGCTAGGATTACAGGCGTGAGCTACCAGTACCTGACTTCAGCCCTTCTCAAATAAATAAAAATGAGGTAGCATTATTTTATGGTCACACGTTTTGAAAATGTCACCTCTGTATTATCTTTATTAAACTTTTAGAAATATTTCTCATAGAACAGTTACTAGAGAATTTGCATAAAAACCCCATGTAGAGAGAAATTTTAAAAAATAGGTAAGTTGGACTTAATCCAAATGTTAAATTTATTTTTTTAAGGACAATGTCAAGAAGACACAAAGACAGCCCACAGAATGGGAGAAAATATTTGCAAGTTGTATCTGATAGGGTAAAATATATAAAGAATGTATAAATAAGTCTTAGAACTGCTGGTCCCTGGTGGCTCATGCTTATATTCCTAGCTAATCAAGAGGCTGAGATCTAAGGATTGTGATTTGAAGCCAGTCTGAACAGGAAAATCTGTGAGATTCTTATCTCCAACTAACCATCAAATTGTTGGAAATGGAACTGTGGCTCAAGTGGTAATGTGCCAGCCTTGAGTGAAAAAAGCTAAGGGACAACACCCAGGCCCTGAGTTCAAGTCCCAGAACTGGTAGCAACAACAAAAACAACATAAAATATTAAGTTATTAAAGGCTGAAAGGCTGTTTCAGACTGTAGGGAACTAAGGAGATTGTGAGCCCTGCATGCTATGTATACGAATAATCTCCATTAGCTTTGTGGGACCAGAAGAGAACCTGAAGGGGGGACAGTTGGTGAGATTGGAGTAAGGTTTGCAGATTAGATCATAGTATTGTGTCAATTTCAGTTTCCTGGTTTTGATCATTATAGGGTAAGATAACATTTGGGGAGACTAGTTGAAATGTACACAACTGTATTTTGTAGCATTTTGCAACATTTTTTGAGTCTCAAATTATTTCAAATTGAAAGTTATGTTAAAAAGTCAGTGTTGACCAGCAGGGTGCCGGTAGCTCATGCCTGTAATCCTAGCTATTCAGGAGGCTGAGATCTGAGGATCGTGCTTCAAAGCTAGTGTGAGACTCTTATCTCCAATTAACCACCAGAAAACAGGAAGTGGCTCTATGGCTCAAGTGGTAGAGCTCTTGCCTTGAGCTGAAGAGCTGAGGACAGTGCTCAGGCCCAGAGTTCAAGCCTCAAAACCGATTAAAAAAAAAAAAGTCACTGTCTGAGTCCCAGTTTGAATCTGTAATCCTGAATTGTGCAGTATCTATCTTATGGTCATATGGGACAATCACACCTGTGTTCTAGGGTTGCTTGGAGTGATTGTAACTATGTCCTTGGGTCACATGGGTAATCATACCTATTTTCTAGGGTCACATGGAGGTAAGTCATGTCAGTGTCCTTGGGTCACATTGGATAATCATGCTTGTGTCGTGGGTCACTATGTGGGGAGGGGTATGTAAATGAAGAGGTGGATGTAGAATGTTAGATGTAGTGCCTATGTTATCCAGTGCTCAGGAAAAAAAAAAAAGCCAGACCTTCCTAACTATCCAGGAACTCACATTTCCTTGTATGCTTCAGTTCTGGGTCCTCCCTCTGTCCTATGAATAAGAGCATAAATTGTTTCAATCCAGCAAGGAGCCAGCCCAGTACTCTGGCCCGATAGCTGAGAAAAGGTGCATTACAGGAAGGGGATTTTGACAGAGGTTGAGGTGGGGAAGCAGTTCTGGCAAGGGTAGACAGTGCTGTGGGCCTCAGGAAAGCAGCTTGGCCTAGGAGCTTTCTCACAGGCTCTGTTTGGCAGGCTGCTTAAAGTCACACTAGCTTCATACAATAAAAAGGGTTTCCCACACAAAGGAAGGCTCAACCTGGCTAATGCCAGGCCTGGCTTGGCATTTGAGTTCAGAAATCCAACTCTTCAACCTCACAGACAGGCCAGGCCATCCGAGGAGTTCTGCCCCCACTGCAGAAATGCCAGTAACCTAAATTGGAGCTCTCCTCCTGCCTGCTCTGTGGCAGACTTAGGTCCCATTTATTCATCAGAGGTAGCTCAGAGCCAGCATCCCCTGCGAGTATTCTGCTGACTGCTGAGACTGGGCAGTAGGCCCAGCAGTGGTGGTCTTTGCACCTGTCTTCAGTCCTTGCCTTTCCCCCACTTTGCAGTCTATAGTGTATATACTGGAATGGTTTTCTTCTTCTTTTGCATTTTTTTTATTGTTATTAAGTAGTTGTACAAAGAGGTTATAATTCCCAAGTCAGGCTGTGAGTCCAATGCTTCTTGGTCAGTATCACCCCTTCATTCCTCCCCTCTCCTGTCCCTACCCTCAAGTTACATGGTTCAAGTTTTATATAATGTACCTTGGCTATCATGGCTACATTTGCTCACCCTTCCTCTATTCTTGTGCCCCTATGGGGTGGTTTTTTTAAACTGATTTTATTTCCTTGGCTTTATTGAGCTATAGCTGACAAATACAATTACATATATTTGTCACATGGAATGTGATGTTTTGCCAAACATACAGTTTGCCCTCTTTATTTGTGAGCTCTGAATCCAAACATTGACCAACTGCAACTTGAAACTGTTGGCAAGCAACGTACTGAACATGAACAGACTTGTTACTAAACAATGCAGTGTAACAACTATTTATACAGTATTTATATTGTATTTAGTATTACGAGTCATCTACAGACAATCTGTATGGACGTGTGTGGAGATTCTATGCAGTGTTATGTTGGTTTATGTAAGGGCCCTGAGTATCTAGTACCCACAGGGAAGCCTGGAGGTAATTCCTCATGAATACTGAGGAACGACTGTATTTTAACTGACTGTGTGTGTGTGTGTGTGTGTGTGTGTGTGTGTAGTCAGTCAGTCAGTGCTGGAGCTTGAACTCAGGGCCTGTGTGTGTGTGTGTGTGTGTGTAGTCAGTCAGTCAGTGCTGGAGCTTGAACTCAGGGCCTGGGTGTTGTCCCTAAGATTTCTTGCTCAAGGCAAGAGTTACAGCTCCACTTATGGATTTTCTGCTGGTTAATTGGAGATAAGAATCTCATGGATTTTTCTAGCTGGGCTGGAATTGAACCTCAATTCTCAATATCAGCCTCCTGAGTAATCAGGATTACAGGTGTGAACCACTGGTGCCCAGCTCTACTGACATATTGACAAATAAAAATTGTATATATTTATGATATTCTACAGGATATTTTGATGCACAAATACATTGGGAAATGATCAAGGTAAATCATATCTTTATTAACTCATCTAGTGAAAACATTTAGTATACATATTCATAGCAATTTTCCTTTTTTATTTTGGTTGCTTGTGGAGTTTGAACTCAGGGCCTGGGGATTGTCCCTGAGTTTTTTTTTGCTCAAGGCTAGTGCTCTACCACAGTGTCATTTCTAGTTTTCTGGTGGTTAATTAGAGATAAGAGTCTTATGGACATTGATACCCAGACTGTCTTTGAACCCTGATCCTCAGATCTCACCATCCTGAGTAGCTAGGAATTCAGATATGAACTCCTAGAGCCTGGCTCTCATAGCAATTTTCAAATATATATAATATATTATTATTACCTTGTTACTATTTTGGGGAGTACTGGAGATTGAACCCAGGGCCTCACAAATGCTAGGCAGTAGTTCTACCACTGAGCTACCTCCTCAGCCCTCAATATATTATTGCTAATCATAGTCTATATTCTGTATTCAATCTCCATAATTTATTTATCTTGTCTAACTGACAGGTAACTTTGTACCTTTGACATTTCCAAATATCTCCCTTCCCCACCCCCTTCCTTTTTATGCTGGTACTGGGGCTTGAACTCAAGGCCTTGTGTTCTTCCTTGATTTTCTCGTTCAAGGCTGTTTCTCTACCACTTAAGCTACAGTACTCCATTCTGCACTCTGGCTTTTTGCTAGTTAGAAATTCTCAGATTTATCTGCCTGCACTGGTTTCAAATCTCAATTCTCAGAGCTCAGCTGCTGAGTAGTTAGGATTACAACCACTGATGCTGGGCAATTATTTTCAAATAAAAAATAGGTAGTTTTTTTTTGTTTGTTTTGTTGTTGTTGGAGGGCTTGAACTTGGGGCCTGGGTGCTATTCCTGAGCTTTTTTGCTTGAGGCTCTAGCACTTTTAGCCACAGCTCTAGTTTTTGAGTGGCTAATTGAAGATAAGAGTCTCTCAGGGACTTTTCTGCCCCTGTTAGCTTTGAACTATAATCCCCAGATCTCAGCCATTTGAGTAGCTAGGATTAGAGGCGTGAGCCACTGGTGCCCAGTGGTAGTGGTTTTCAAATAAAATACTGGATCTTTTTTTCAGTCCATGTTTTCTCACGGGCCCCTCCTTGTTCTGTCTTATAGATTACCCATCTGATGCATTTGGAAGAGGGTGAGCCAGTTAAGAGCCTAGTCAGGGAGTATTGGCATGACTGAGTTTAAATGTGTTCCCTACCACTAGTCAGACCCACCTCTCATTGCCCATCCTAGAAAGACATACGTGCACAAAAACGCAGCATATATCTATTGGTAGTAGATATATGTATGTATCTATTTGTGAGCAATCAATCTAGGACAATGCACTTGTGTATGTACATAGCTGCTTGTATGTGTGTGTATGTGTATGACTGAACAATGTCAGTAAGGAAGTAAGTAAGGTTGAAGGAACTAGCGTGTTCACATACAGTTCCGTGCTGCTGGTAGAAGCATAAGACACAGTGTGCTCATAGACAGGACTCAAAACAAAATCCTGTCTAATCTCTGGCTTGAGCGCACTGGGCAAGGGATTACATTCTTACTGTCTTTCTGTCCCCATCACAGCTGTTGCACATAGTAGGCCTTTCAGTAGCTGCATATGTGTATGTATGTATATGCCATTACTGGGGCTGAAACTCAGGACCTCATGCTCTCATTTGGCTTTTTCACACAGGACTGGTTCTCTGTCATTGGAGCCACAGCTCCACTTGGGGATATAAAAGTCTCAGACTTTTTTTTGCCTGGGGTTGGCTTCAAATGGCACTCCTCAGATCTCTGGGTCTTGTGTAGTTAAGATTACAGGTATTAGCCACCAAAGCCCCACCAGTAGCTGCTTTTAGAATAGTTATGACCTAACTGACTTTGCTATTATTCCTCAAATAGATGATTAATTTAACTCATTAAATTAATGAAGAACTGGGCCTGAGGTTCATTCTTCCTTAGTGTTGCACTGTTCAAGAATGTAGTTGATGAAGTATAGCCCCAGGGAACAAATTCTCTACCTGTTGCCTGTTTTTGCAAATAAGTTTTAATTGGTCACAGCCACACCCATTTGTTTGTGTCTTGTCTACAGTTAGGGTTCATTTCAAGACCAGCGCTGAGTACTTGGGACAGACTCTATGTGGTCTCCAAAGCCCCAATTTGGTTATTATCTAGCTTATGACAGAAGTTTGTTGACCCTTCTTCTAAGGTCTTGTTCCAGGTTCTCTGCATTTCTTCCATTGCCCAGGACAAGAAAAGGAATTAGCCCTTCCTGCTGCTGCTGCTATATGAGTCAGTAGGTTTTGGGAGAGCTATTTGCAAAAAGCCTGGCTAATGGTTACAATATTACAAATTAACCAGTGGAAGATTACCACATCCCCTTACCTCTCTGGTACACAAATAAGTTTGGCAGCAAAAGTCCTGTGGACATTAGCTATAGAGCTTCTGAAGTACTCTGTCCTGAGTACCAGTTTCAGCCCAGTAGACTTGGATACCATCAGAGACAACTGTGTTCTTAGGAACTCGAGGGATGCCCACATGCTGCAGGTGCAGGTGGGTAAATATGTCACTCAGATATGTAATAGAGAGAGAAACTTTAGTGTCTTTCTCAGGTGTAGGCTATTTGAAGAGCAACAGAAAGGAAGGAAATCTGTTAATCAATGAAATAACCAGGTATAAGGAGACCAGAAAGTGGCTCATAGAGCTTGTGGGTTCATGGGTTAAAAAAAAAAAACAGAAGCTCACGAAAGGTGGCTTCCCTTGCAGTAAAGCCTTCTGCCGGGCTGGCATCGACAGTTCTAAACCCACCTGAAGCACTGTATCCACAGGGCATCACAAGGACTTTGGGATGCTCAAGGCTCTTTTTGTCTTTACTCAAGGACAAACTCTTGAGGGCTGAGCTGCCTCTTCTAGGAACTCCGTGCTCTTACATTTGCTTCCCAGGGATCCCTATTGGGTACCTTATATCTGATTATCATTATTATTGCTATTTTTGTTATTATTATTGGTGGTGGTGGAGTGTTTGTACTGAGACTTGACCTCCAGTTCTCTCTCAGCTTTTCTACTCATGCCTAGGTGCTGTTATACCATTTGAGCCACACCTCTACTCTAACTTTTGGCTGATAAATTTTTTTTTTGGGGTCCGGTCGTGGGGCCTGAACTGTTGGGCTTGGGCACTGTCCCTCAGCTCTTCAGCTCAAGACTAGCGCTCTACCACTTGAGCCACAGTGCCACTTCTGGCTTTTTTTTCTTATGTGGTGCTGAGGAATCGAACCCAGGGCCTCATGCATGCAAGGCAAGCACTCTACTACTGAGCCACCTTCCCAGCCCCCATTCACTTCTTTATTCACTCCTTCATTCTCTCATTTTGCTCATTTCATTCACTGACATCCATGTATCCATTTAATCAGCAACCAGTCACGGAATACCCAAACAGCCTTTATGATGCAGGATATACTTAATCTCCTTTCTTCTACAGAGCACCCAGACATAATCCAGCTTTAAAAAAAAATGTGTGTGTGTGTGTGTGTGCGTGTGCGCGCGCACGCGCGTGTGCCATTATTTGATGAACTCAAGTACTCTGTCTTGGCTTTGTTGCTCACACTTGGCATTCTACTATTTGAGCCACACCTCCAGTCTGGCAATTGGCTTGTTACTCTAGAGATGGAGTTTCAGTCTTTTTTGCCCAAGCTGGCTTCATACTGCGACCCTTTGGATCTTGGCCTCCTGAGTAGCCATGATCACATGCATAAACCTTAAGTGTTCAGTTATTATCCAGCTTTTTTTTTAGTGATTCTCATCATCTGTGTGAACCTTGATTGTATCTAAGGCAATGTATGGAAGCACACTGGGATCTATGTTCTGGTTTTAAATGGTCCCAGATAGCCAGGCTTAAGAGTTAGGATTACATGGGCTAGAAATGTGGCTTAGTGGTACAGTGCTTGCCTAGCATGCATGAAACGCTGGGTTTAATTCCTCAGTACCACATAAACAGAAAAAGCTGGAAGTGGTGCTGTGGCTCAAGTGATAGCGTGCTAGCTTTGAGCAAGAGAAGCTGAGGGACAGTGCCCAGGCCCTGAGTTCAAAAGGACCGCCAAAAGAAAAAAAAAAAGAGGATTAAGTGTTAAAATCCAATGACCAGTTATCTGTTTATTGGATTTGTGAGGACCGGAGTATACAGGAGGTAGCTGGCACGCAAGAAACAGTGTAGCTTAAGAAAAAGCATGAAAAATAGCGACAGAGGCTAGGAAAGCTAGATGTTCTATATCATGAATTCTTTCATTGAATTTGGTTGCTTTATTTTGCAGAATGTGTGTAAGTATCACCCCACCTAGTGTTTGTCTTTAAGGAGCTGAGGAAAAACAAACATGAGAGAGGCTGGTGCTACAGCGGTTCAAGAGCCAGACTGTAGTTTAAGGGTCAGACTGAATGAAACTAACTTCTCAGTAAGTTCTTTAGTTCTTGTGCATCTCAGTTTCCTTATCTGAGTAATGGAGATGATCAGGGTACCTGTGTCAGAGCTCTATGAACATTAACTAGACCAATTCAATTAAGGCCCTTAGATCTGTTTGGCACACAGTATGCCTTCTATATTATAACTTAGTGCAGTGGTCACCTTCTACGTGGGAGGCACAATGCTGGAGCTTGGCTGTTCTGTGACTGAAAGTGTCTGTTATTTCAGGTTTTTGTCCACAAATAACCCAGAGGAAAAGGGTGCAGATACAAATGAGGAACTTACGCAGGTGGTCAAAAGACTAAATTGAATCGTCATATGACCCAGCATTTCCTCTCCTGTGTTTATACCCCAAGGAGTTGAAATCTGGTATGCAAAACAAATATTTATCCAAGAATGTCCACAGTACCTCCATTCACAGTTGCTAAAAGGTGGTAATACTCCAAATGTCTGTCAGTGAATGAATGGCCGCATAGCCACAGATGAAATATCACTCAGTCATACAAAGAAATGATGTTCGATACGTGCCACAGCATTGATGAGCCACGAAGAGCTAAGCAAAAGAAGCCACACACGGAAGGTCAAATTTTATATGCTTATATTCATGTGAAATGTCTGCAATAGGCGAAGCAGGCTGCTGGGGGCTGGAAGAAGAGGGAAATTAGGAGTGACAGTGTAATAGGTGAGTGGTATTTTTGAGGGTAAAGAATCCATTTTGGACAGAAGTGATTGCTTTACAACATTGTGAAATAGACTAGATGCCACTAACTTATGTGCTTTGTTAGTCTCATGCAGATGAGAATATCCCACGGCAGGCCGACTTTCCAGGATTTTGTGATGTAGTGTATGAGCACTAGGGCTGAAGAGAGGATAGTGTCCAAGTAGCCAGGATGGCAAGACAGAGGAGGCTGCCTATAGTGTACATTGGGTGTGGGCGCAAGTGTATGTACATGGGATATGCAACAATAGCCATCATGATGAGACTAGGGTATAAAAAAAAGATCAAACAAGCTGGGTACGGGTGCTGGTAGCTCACACCTATAATCCTAGCTACTTAGGAGGCTGAGATTGGAGGATTGTGGTTTGAAGCCAGCCCCAGGCAGGAAATCCCATGAGAATCTGATTTCCAATAAATTATCAAAAAACCCAGAAATGGAGCTGTGGTTCAAGTGGTAGAGTGCTAGCTTTGAGCAAAAGGGTTCAGGACTGGTGAAAAAGAAAAAAAAGAGCCAGGCACCATTGACTCACACCTAAGATCTTATCTACTTAGAAATCAGATTTGAGGATTGAAGTTCAAAGGCCACTACGCAGAAAAGTGAAACTCTCAAACTCACTAGCAAAACGCTAGAAGTAGAAGTGTGGTACAAGTGGTAGAGCACTGACATTGAGCAAAAAAGTCAAGCCAGAATGTGAGACCCTCAATTCAAGCCTCCATACCAGCACTTAAAACAGAAAAAAGAATAGTAAGGAGCATGCAACAAAGATTTAGGGGAAAAGTGTAACTTAAGCAAAAAAAATTGAGAAAAATGACCCTATGGCAAGGTTATTCCCCTTACATATTTGCTTTGTGGTACAGAAAGCCCACCATAAAGTAGTAGAACTGGTCAACCAGCAGTGCCTACAGTTTCTGGGGAGGCAGAGAAGGCCTGGTGGGAGAGGAAGGGGAGGCCTCTGTCCCAGGACCTTTCCTTACAAGGAGAAGACAGAAATGGCAGTAGAACGAGATGATGAGGACATGAGGATCTGAGTCGAGGCAACGATTCCAGTGGAATCAGTGATGACCCAAAGGAGAAGGGTGGAACTGGCCTTTCCAGGAAATAACCAGCCAGCAGTGTGGCTAGCACTGGCTTCCAGTGTGGCCAGGGGTAGAGCAGAAGTGCTGTGAGCAAGTTGGTGGGCAGGCTTCTTGATCAGGCCAAAGCTCCTGGTCTGGAAATCATGCTTTGAGAACCCATAGGTGTCCATGGCTATCTAAGAAGAACCCAAGTACACAGTATACATGATGGCCACAGGACATGGGTGGGGGAGCAGTAACCCCTCCCATCTTCTGCATTTCCTCAGTCAGTCTCATATCTCAGGTTTTTTGTCCCAGATGCCCACCCTGCTAAGGAAGAATCTTTAAGATCAGTGCTGTGTTTGATGACCCCAGACTTTCTGATAATGGAATTGTCCCAACTCCAGAGTGGAGGTCATGACCCTCATGCCCCTTCCTGGCTGGAGACACAATCTAGAAGACAGTTGTTTCTGTGCTAGGATCCCCAGGATGCTGGATTGAGTGTAGGGACACTGAATGAAATATGTGAAATTAGGCTCTTTCCACTCACTGTATGAGTATTGAGCTGGAATGTTTCTCAGGCTTTTGACACGTTGTTTGTGACCCCTGTGCAATGTCCTGGTACAGAAGATGGCTTCTCCAGGTGTGTCTTTCACACTGGCTGTGTGCAGCCAGCAGAACCTTCAGCTGAGGGGAAAAGCCCCCTCCCCTTGGCTTGAAAAGGTTTTGAAATGCTAATTCGCAGCCTTGAAGTGCTCTGACAGCCAGGAATGTTATTCAGGGCCATCAGGCACCTTGATTATTACCAAGTGTGAAAGGTAAATTGCAGCTACCCAAGAAGTCACCAGCTTTTCAATAGAGAGCTCAGAGAAATAGCACATAAATTATGTTCCAGGATTACCTGTCATGTGTCATGTGATGGGGCGATCTGACACCCAGTGTGTCTATAGGTGTGACAATGTCAGCCTGTAGTAGAAATCTAACAGCATTCATCAGCTTGTCCTCACGGGAGTAAGTACACAGGTTTATGGCAAATGTTTTTAGAATTTTTTATATTATTATTTACTATCCCAAATCTAAAACCCGATCTTCTTGAATGACTTTTCCTATTAACTTATTAACTGAGAAATCCTGCCCCTTCATTTTTTCTTTTTCTTTTTTGGACTAGGGTTTGAACTCAGGGTCTCATTCTCATTCAGTTTGTTTGCATTTAACTAGTGCTGTACCACTTGACCCATGCCTTCAGCCCAGCTTTTTGCCTGACAATTGGAAATGGGGTTTCATGGATTTTTCTGTCCAGGCTGTCTTTGATCCACCGTTCTTGAGCCTGAGCCTTCAAAGTAGCTGGTGTGAGCCACTGGAGCCTGTTTTTTTTAGAAATTGTCTTTGTACCGGGTGCAGGTGGCTCATGCCTGTAATCCTAGTTACTCAGGAGGCTGAGATCTGAGGATCGCCACCATTCTTGAGCCTGAGCCTTCAAAGTAGCTGGTGTGAGCCACTGGAGCCTGTTTTTTTAGAAATTGTCTTTGTACCGGGTGCAGGTGGCTCATGCCTGTAATCCTAGTTACTCAGGAGGCTGAGATCTGAGGATCTTGGTTCAAAGCCAGCCCAGACAAGAAAGTCCTTGAAACTCTTTTTTTTTTTTTTGGTTCCGGTCGTGGGGCCTGAACTTTGGGCCTGGGTGCTGTCCCTCAGCTCTTCAGCTCAAAGCTAGCGCTCTACCACTTGAGCCACAGTGCCACTTCCGGCTTTTTTCTTTTTGCTTATGTGGTGCTGAGGAATCGAACCCAGGGCCTCAGGCATGCAAGGCAAGCGCTCTACCACTGAGCCACCTTCCCAGCCCCACGACTCTTATCTTCAATTAACCACCAGAAAACCAGAAGTGGGGCTGTGGCTCAAGTGGTAGAGTGCTCGCCTTGAGCTGAAAAGCCCAGGGACAGTGCCCAGGCCCAGAGTTCAAGCCCCATGACCAACAAAAACAAAAAATGTCTTTGATAGTCTTTTTTTTTTCTGGTTGTGGGACCTGAACTTTGGGCTTGGGTGCTGTCCCTCAGCTCTTCAGCTCAAGGCTAGTGCTCTACCACTTGAGCCACAGCACCACTTCTGGCTTTTTCTGCTTATGTGGTGCTGAGGAGTCAAAACCAAGGGTCTCAGGCATGCAAGGCAAGCACTCTACCACTGAGCCACCTTCCCTGTCCCTCTTTTATAAGTACTGTTATTATCTACCTTTTTTCCTTTTTTCCAGTCCTAGGGTTTAAACTCAGCACCTGGATACTGACCCTGACCTCTTGTGCTTAAAGCTCTGCCACTTGAGCCACAGCTTCACTTTCAGCTTTTGACTGTTCAGAGGAGATAATAGTCTCATGGACTTTTCTGCCTGGGCTTCAAACAATGATTCTTAGATCTCAGCCCTATGAGTAGCTAGGATTATAGGCATGAGCTACTGGATCCTGGCTTCCTTAATTACTTTTAAAGCTTTTATAGTTCAACAAACAAAAGCGATGTTTTTCTGAGTTCCAGGGTTAAGGCATGATTTAGTTTTTAATTCAGACCGAGCTCTGAAAGAGATAGATTAGTAGTATAGGTGGAGAGAAGGGTGATGACTGTCTTATAGCCAAGGATAATGCTTACCTTGATGAGAAAGGAAGGAACAGTTGTTATAGCCAAATAAACTCCACCTTGATCACTTTCCATGATTCATTGTTAATTCAGTCATTAATTAAAAAAAAACATAGAACATCTTAGTCATGTAGTTCTCGCCTTTCAGTATTGCTCTTCAGGGTCTACTGGGCAGTTCTTGGAAGACTGGAAAAGAGGATTATGTTGTTGGTCTGGGATATGTAGAAACCAATCAATGGGGACCAAATGAGTATACCGAGTAAATAGTCTGTTTACTTGGTTTGATCCTTGTATGTGTGCATTCATCCATTTTGTCCAGCTGCCCTCTTCACAACCTTTTCCTCGTTACTCCTCTTCTGACCCTCACATGTTGGTGCTCACTTCAGGGTTTTCCTGTACTGTGTCTCCGTTCTATCAGAGCCAGCTCATCTATTCTCTTCTCTTTACATAAAGCCACACAAAGCCTCTTAATTTTACCTGTCTCATCTAGGCTTTAGATCAGTCCCCAGTCTTAGCTCCATTCTGCTGTCTAGTGGGTGGTGCCTCAAAGCTGTTCAGGCCATTCCTAGGAGAGTTATTCTTCATTCATCTTCCTTTCATACCCCTCTCCCCTTTAGCCCATCCTTGAGTCTGACCAGTAGGGTCTCCGACTGCTACTATTTCTGTCCACTTGCATGGTGTTGGAGGCTGTACCTCTTCCGTCTTGATTCCTCTGCCATTTTACTTTGGTCCATTTTCACATGGTAGCATTATGATCTTATTCAAAAGCAGCACCCTTTGCCTGAAGAGTTTTGTTGAACCACTGATCTGACCCTAGTTTGATGTCTGTCCTCCCATTCTGTCTGTGCTCCAGCCCCTAGCTGAGCTGATCCCAGCTGTTCCTCCCATTAGCTGTGCTTTGGCCTGCCCCTCTTTTTTCTTCCTTTACTTGACTTTTACTTGAACATCAGTTTTTGGTAAGGCACAAATGCCATACTAAACAGGTATTCCCTGACCCCACATACCCCTATCTGTTGATTTCCTTTTGGGAAATTATCTTACATGTCCATTCACTTACCAGATGTCTGTCTTCTGATACTAGGCAGCAAGTGTGAAGGCAGATGCCAGGTCTGAGGTTGCTGTGAGCTAGTTGCTTTGGATCAGTCCTGGGTCCAACAAGAGAAAGGAGGCACAGTTTGCTTAGGATGGATGGCTTTTAAGTGTGACAGTGTCCTAGGTCCTTTCTCAGATGTATCTATGGATTTGCTCAAGTGTAAGGGAGGCAAGTGGAAATTTTTTTTAAATCAATTTGCTGTTTATTCTCTAGTTCCAAGAAATTTACATGGATTTTCTTAACTAATAGAATTGGCTCCTTATTTATCATGCTGTTCTTCCTAGCTTTTGCTAGAATATCCTCTTTTCTCTGAGATTACAATTCACTTATATGCATATATATACATATATATATATATATTAACAGCAGCAGCAACAAATATGTGTGTGTGTGTACAGTAATGGAGAAGGACAGATTAATGTGATCATCAAAAGTCATTAAAAGTAGATAGACTGGAAATGTATATTATTGTCTAATTAGGTAAATTGCTATAGTATTAATGACATAGGTTTGCAGTGGTTGTTTTCTTAGGGATCAAATAGAAACTCCAGCAGCAGATGTGTAGAATAGTAGAATTGAGCCCATGGATCATTATGGGAATAGTATTGAATATGTCACTGTCAGAGGGTATGTGTAAGTAATAATGAAAGGTTACTGATTACGCCTTGACTAGGGGAAGGGGATGTGTATTGAGATCAAGGTCCTGAATTTGTTGGAAGTTGGGTTCTTTGAGCCTCCTGTTACTATAAGGATAACAGTTTTCATTTTGCTAAATACATTTGTTGGTGGAGTGAAATACATTTTACTTAAATACATGAGCTGCAACTGTCCACAAACTGTCAGGCACCTTTGCCACCAGAGCCACCTTTATTCTGACTGAGGAATGACATCCAAGTGTTTTACTTGGGATTCAAGACCTTTTTGATCTTATTCCTATCTCCCATCTCCCTAGTCTCAGCAGCCACCTCTCCTGGCCCTTTAAGTGCTGCATAAACACCTTTTTTGGGTTCATCACTTGCCCTTCCCCTGGTGAGATGAGAGCAGAGCTTCAGGGTTGGGGACAAGTGCCAAGTTGCTGCTCATTGCTCAGGTGCAGAGTCCACACACTGTTACTCCTGGCTGCACAAAGCTTAGGTCCATTCCACAAGCCCAGGGCCTCCTACAATGGCCAGCTCATTGAAGTGTTTATGGCCTGGATGAATGTATGCATGGTCAGGCTACAAAAGGAGCCAGTGAGATTAGGGATAGAATCCCCAGTGTGAATAGAAGGTCTGATTCTGTGCAGTTTTTGTATGCCTTGTTTCATTTAGATACTTGGGAAGGAACAGCAGGTCACCGTTACATATCTAGAGGGGAACCTAAGATCCCCTGATTTCTAGAGCACACGGCACTAGGGCACACTGATCCTTCACCTTCTTCCTGGCTGTGTGTTGGATTCTGCCCATCCTTCAGTCCTCTGTGACTACAGTAATCAGCAGTCTACATTTCCAAATCGGAAGCTAATTTTCTCTTCATGAACATAGTCCTCTGGCTTCCCAGCCCAACTTCCCTCCAGTGTGTGTGTGTGTGTGTGTGTGTGTGTGTGTGTGTGCATTCTCTACCCCAGGCGCCCTGGGGAGCATTTCACAATCCCGTGGGGCCAGAGTCCTGCTAAAACACTTTTCTCAACTGTTGACTCGGAGCCTGTTAGACACCAAGATCTCACTTCCCCTCCCAGGAATTTTCCTATTAAAACATTTGAAAGGTCTCTTCAACTAGTTTATAGTTATGGGAATTAAAAAAAAAAGTGAGTGGAAATTAAGTTTTCAGGACATTTCTTTTTGGTCTTCTTTAATGACCAGTTTAATTTCCACTTTATTGGCTTTTTGTTATTCCAGAGCTGAAGAATGAACACTGCTTTTTTTTTTTTTCTTTCCTATTTCGTAATTAGGAAACCCTCAGCACCCTCTGTGTAGAAGCTATTTTGGTTCGACTATGGATTAATCACTTTCTCTGTGTTAAAAAAGAAAATAATGGAACCAGCGAGGTCATTTCCTTTTCAAGAGGCGTCTGAGACTTCTCAGCATCCTCCTCCCTTAACTCCCGTGAAGGCCCTTTCCTGGTCTGCTTCTCAGGGACTCAGCTTTGTGTCCTCCCCACCCCTACTGGGATTCAGGGATAGAATCAGGCCAAAAGGCAAGAGTACCTTGCAGTAAGAACATGAAGTTGCTGATGTTCCCATTGGTTACTCCCAAAGAAAAGATTGGTCAGGTAGGCTCCATGTTCAAAATGTTTGAAGTCTTGATAGCTTATTTGTGGCCTCCACATGTGTCATGGTGGCTTTCCTGTGAGTGGAACAAGACCTTGTGTCCTGTCACAAGCCAGATGAGCCATCTGTGAATCATTCTCCCAGGAAGAGTTTTGTAGGTAGCTCAGATATAAGAAGGCAGCATTTGGGAAAGAAGCAGACTCAGGGCTTTCCCAACCAGATACTTAGCATCCTGCACCCTTCTTAGATGCTGTAGGCTGGTGGGTAAATGGTGGCCTGTGCCACATTGTCAGGGTTCATATCCTAGTTCTACCATGTCTTAACCCTGGGCAAGTATCTCAGCTACTCCTTGATGCAGTTTCTTCTTCTGTTTTGTTGTTTCTTTTCAATGTTTATTGTTAAGATGTTGTACAGAGGAGTTACATGAGTAAGGCAATGAGTGCATTACTTATTGATCATTGTTACTCCTTCCCTTCTTTGTTGTTGTTGTCCCACTATCCCTTCCCTCCCCCATTCTTCTTCTGTTTAATGGAGGTAATTATCACTGTCATCATCATATTATGTCCCTTCCCGTGCCTGGTGTTAAGTGAAATAATTCAAGTACTTGGCCCATGGCAAGTATTGGCTGACTGTTAGCCGTGAGCCTTCTGGTGAATTTTGCTTTAGCCACTGGTTAGGATGACTCAGATTTCATCTGTGTTTGTCTCCTCTTCTAGAAAGGGAATTGTTTTTGCTTTTTTCTAAATGTCTAAATTTGTTTTACTATTTAGAGAAATCACCGGGACTCAGGAAGTAGACAGCAGAGTAAGGTGAGCCTAGTCCCCCAAAACTTTGGAAAAGTCATGCATGGTGGGAAGAGGCAATGAGAATCTTCATCTCGTCCCTCCTGGTTCCCACTGTAACTGAGCTGCCACCAATCTGGGGTTCAGCAAAAGAAGGTTGTGTGTGTGTGTGTGTGTGTGTGTATCCATCTTGGATTCAGGACCTGAGTGCTGTTCCTGGGTTTTTTTTTCCTCAAGGCTGACACTCTACCAATTGAGCCATAGCTCTACTTCTGGCTTTTTGGTGGTTAATTAGAGATAAGAATCTCAGACTTTCCTGCCTGGACTAGCTTTGGCTATGATCCTCAGATCTAAACTACCTGAGTAGCTAGGAATATAGGTGCAAGCCACCAGCACATGGTAGTTTTTTCTTTCTGGCTTTTTTCTTTTTGCTTATGTGGTGCTGAGGAATCGAACCCAGGGTCTCATGCATGCAAGGCAAGCACTCTACCACTGAGCCACCTTTCCAGCCCCCTTGAGACTCTTATCTCCAATAAACCATTCAGAAAACTGGAAGTGGTGCTGTGGCTCAATTGGTAGAGCGCTAACCTTGAGCTGAAGAGCTGAGGGACAGAACCCAGGCCCAGAATTCAAGCCCCACGACCCGGGGGGGGGGGGAGGGAGGGGAGAATTCTCATGTACTTTTCTGACCAGGCTGGCTTAAAACCACACAGATCTCAGCCTCCTGAGTACTAGGATTATAGGTGTGAACCGGCTAGATACTGTGTTTTGAACTTTCCCCACCTGTGGCTCCCAACTAGAGCCTTTTTGTGATTCCAGCTCTCTCCACTCCTCTCCCCACAGATCTCATTTTGAGAACTTCTTGTATTGAGAGAATAACCTTATACCATGAGGGCTGTGGCACTGCAGAGTCTAGCTCCTGCTTGCTTCCTTACCTCCATCAGCTGTGTGAGGGAGGCTTGCTCCAGATCTCTGGTGACACAGATCTATTTGCAGCGTGACACCAGCCAACTGTAATCATAATACCCTGGGACAAAGTGAATTTCTTTAAAAAATTTTAGGCAGCCAAAAGCAGCATCTGGAACCACCATATTAAGCTCCCTGACATGAATCAAGGCTTGCTCTAAGCCTGTTTTGATCACTTTTCTAATACAATGAGATTTCTTCACATTCTCCGTAATCAGACACAGTAATCCCTCCACTCAACACTTTGACCTTTATCTCAAATTAAAAATGTAAAATACCAAGTTAAAAAAACTCCATCAAAACATGTTTGCAAAGAGAAAAAAAAAACCAGTGTATTAAAACAAGTTTTATTTTCTAAGGCCTAGACTGTCACGTCATATAAAGGCCTAAGACTTTTGGCTCACACTGGACCCTGGGGCAAGGGGATATAGCTTCAGATAGCAAATGTGCTCACCTGCCTGACTAAGCAGTGAGAGAGCCCAGCCATAGCTTGCCAGCTTGTAACTTTGGAGGGAGGCAGTGAAGGAGTGGGGAGCAGTACAATGAAGTGGCTGAGATATTATTGCTTTCCCTGTACCCTAGAAAGGGACTAAAGGTGTACACGTCTCCAAGGTCATGCCTAGGGTTTGTTTCCTGCCAGAATTCCTAAGATGCTTTAAATCTCAGCTTGACATCCAAAGCGATACCAGGGTCTATCTGCACCTATATGCTACAGGCTGCAGCACATGTTGTGATATCAGCATCCTCACAGACCTTCAGGAGGTCTGAACAGAGAGAGACTAAGAGACAGATAAGGGGGAAAAGGGGCTGGAAACAGAGGCCTGCCTTTTGTACCACCAAGGTACAAAGGAGATGTTTCTGGGATGGAAGCTACAAGGGGAGAATCTTTCTCATGTGACATGTTGTTTCTTGGGGTACAATGAAGTCCCTAGCTTTCCAGCTTCCCATCAGCCCCCACCCTGGTGGCCCTGGAGCCTGGGTTATTTGCTGTGTTTTCAAGTGTGTACCACACCCTTGGACTGTCTGCCAAGAGGACCATTGTCCGTGAGAATTACTCTGCAGTTCTAGCTTACTCTTAGATGTACAGTTCTGGGTTTGTGTTCCTGAATTCTTTTATGTCTCCTGACTACTCTCTGACTTATTTTTGCCTTCTCATACCTGATCTTCTCACAGAGTTAAATCTTCTTTTTCCCAAAGCTCTTGAGAGGTAGGGAAGGGGTGGTGTGGAGGCAGGGCTAGTCAGGAAAATCCAGAGACAACTTGACCTGATCTTCAAAGCAGCTCTGCTTCCCAGCCTCACAGAGGAGGGGCTGGGGATGGCCAGAGGAGGCTGGCAAGGGGGATGGCCAGATACCTTAAGGAAGGGGTAAAACATGATAGGCTGTGAATGGGAGGTAGGGATGGGTTGGGAATAAGAGAGCAGAGAGGTAGGCTGAAGAGCAAAAACCAGTATCTCTCTCTCAGAGTGGAGCTGATTAACCTGTACAAATGAAGGCCCTGCCAAGCCCAACTTCCTTGTTTCCAGAAACCTTGGCACAGAGGCCCTGTCTCTGGCAGAGGCTCGTCTTCATCGGAGGAACCAGCAAAGCAGCTGCTGTGATTTTCTTTTTCCTCTCTTTCTTTTTTTTTTCTTCTGGCAATCCCAAATGGGACTGTTTACTTTTTCCTTCCCCTTTCCTTCCCCACCCTTCTGTAGCAGGGAGTTGGTTCTGGTTAATGTTGAAGATCACAACATGATTACCCTAAAGTCTCATGAAATTAAATCGCTTTTCTTCAAAGAGAATGGGGCTAGGGAGGGGACTGTCTGGTTGGTAGGCCAGCGAGGGACGAGCGGATATTGAAAGCAGGCTGGCAGCTCTGCACAGTAGAGGCTGGTGAGCTGTGGCAGCCATGCACTGGGGGCAGGGTTTGCCAACCACGGCTGGGAAGGCCTCGATTTCCCCACCCAAGCCCCAGACACCTGTCTTCTAAGTGCAGGGAGCTGGGGGTGGGAGGTAAGATTCAGAACTGGAGGTGAAGGCGGATGCAAAGTGGTTCAGATATAGGAACCTGGAAATGAGTCACAGGGAAGAAATCAAACTCTCTAAGCAAGTCTCAGAGGGAGTTCTCTCTATCACCTCCTGCCCTGGAGTTCATGGAGTTAGGGTATAGATTTGAGGACAACTTTCCTACCAGAATAGCCTTCCTAAGCAAGGGACTAATTTCAGTGGTAGGTAGGGGTCATGTGTAATTGATGTGTTTCCTGGTGTCAGATTTTCCCGGACTTCATGAGTAGACCCTGCTGATTATGCAGCACCAAACCTCCTGCCCAGTGCAGGAATCCCCTGTATGTTCAATCCCAAGAAAGAATACCTTTGCTGTATCCTCATGTCCTGTGTCCCTAAGCTGAGTGTGTACTCTCTCATGAGTCCATTTCTTGGAGAAGGATTCTGGGAATTGCACCTGTTGATCCAAGTTGGGCCTGTGGAGACACACAGCAATGTGATCGGGCTTGGGAAAGTGCCTGGCTTGGAAAGTGCTGACTGAAAACATGGGTGGTTTGGTCATCAACAGGAGCAACCTGTGCCTGAGAGAGTTTTTGGTGCAGTGGGAACAGCATCTTCTCTTGGGATGTTTTCCTGGACTGTTTCCACCTTTTTATCCCCTCAAATGGTTTTGCAAGGGAAACAGGAGGTCCTGGGAGTTATCCATCCCATAGCTCCTTTGTTCAAGGGTGGTGGTCTACCACTTGAACTACAGCTTCACTTCCAGCTTTTTGCTGGTTAAGTGGACATTAGAGTCTCATGAGCTTTCCTACCTGGGCTGGCTTTGAACCTTGATTTTTAGGATTCAGCCTACTTAGGAGTATAGGGGTGAGCCACCAGTGTTTGGTGAAAGATGCATAGAAAGATGCATAATTTTTATTGCTGCTGTCCCAGCACCCTGAGCTCTCTGGGGATGGTAAGTATCTCATGGGCCCATGAGTCAAATACTCTAGGGGTTGATTGGTCTGCTGGTAGCAAGAGCCAGTGGGCACAAGTTAGGCAGTTGAGGACACCGCTGAGAGAGGTGGTGATCTCTGAGTACATAGCATAGAAATTGAACCAGTGTGGCAAAGGGACTTGACATTGGGGTGGATTTTCACAAGAAGTTCAGCAAGAATTTCTGAGGGGTTAGGTATGGGTTGTGGCCAGAGCTCAGTGCTCTGACTCATTCTCATCTGGGGTCACTGAGCATCTCTCTGCATTTGGCCTTGGGCTGAACTCCTCACCTGGCCAGCCTTTGCGAAAATGTGTGTCATTCCTTGTGAGGCAGAGCCACGGAGCGGGTGAGCAAGTGTGCACATCAATGGAAATTCATATCCGCCGTTGGAAAAACAACTCCAAGTTAATGACTTGTTGGCTTCGGAGGTGTGACTATAAAGGATGAAGCCGACTTTTTTTTTTTTTTTTTTGCCAAACAGACCCAAGTGTATAGATTCAGAGGAGTGTCCTGTCCACATTAGTAGCCACCTTGGGAAAACGAAACACTTCTTCCACTAGCCTGGAGAGCCATTTTACCAGTCCCCAGGGGGAAAGCTGGATTTGTTACTTTACAGCCATGGTTCAGTCTTATCCAAAAACAACATCACCCAAGCCTGATCCCTGAGCCTGTTCACCAGATTTGACACCCAAGGGTTGGGGCTGGATGTGAAAGTACTCTTCATGTCCAGGGAATGAGGCGCTGCCACCATCTGGAATATTCAGAAGTCCCTGAAGGCAGCTCCCCCAAACAAGTCTCGGAAATGCTTTGGGCAGTGATGGCACTGTTAGAATCTCTGAGCCATCTTCACCCTGCCTTCCTGGCCTCCAAGGGAAACATGTGGGTCTGGATGTGGCTTGTTAAAAAAGTCAACCTTACTGTGCTGTAGTCAGGCTTAGTTGATTTGGGTATTGCAGGGCTTCTGGAGAGGCAGTGCATGGACTCTGGAGTCTTATCATCTGAACTCAAATCTTAGCTCCATCACTTATAGAGGGTACAGTCTTGGTCAAGTTACCTGCCCCTTCCATAAATGTCTCCATTTCTACAACAAGCTCTATGAGTCCTGTCTGTCTGGTTGGTGTTATGAAGACAGGAAGGAAAGGAGAGGAACTATGGGCATCCCAGAGTTAATCATCATCTTCTGTGGTCCCCTTGGGAGGAGGAAGCCTTGAGAACATCAGAGACTTCTGTGCTGTGACTCCAAGCAAGAGCCACACATAGCCCTGTTCTGCTTTCTGCCACCTGGAGGCTGCCTTGTGCCAGGTCTAGCTTGGCAGGAAAGAGGTAGGACAGGAATGAGGGAGAAAACATGTTTCCTTAAAGAGGAAACTATCTTACAACTGGGCAGTAGTTTGCAAACAGTTTTAGAGACAGCTCTGCACAGAACCTAAAGCAGAACATTCAATAGGATCCTTGGTTGGCTCTGCTCATGGGAGCTTTTTGGAGAGCCTAACCCCATGGAAGGGATATAATCCTTCTTTCATATCAGAGAGGTCCCGTAGCACAGTGTACAGTAGTACCTTCAGAATCTTCTGTCTCCTTCCCCCTGGAATTGGCAATTTCTTCAACATGGGGATGGGGGATGCTTGAATGTGCCTCGCCCTCCTTTTAGGTTTCCTATTATTACCTTACTAGCTCACTCACTGCTTCCCAGCCTTCCGCATGTCTGACAATTAAGTTCAACATAAATACACAGAATCTACATTTTGTGCTATTAATGGTGATCAAGTGATACACACATATATATATGTATATACATGTATATATATGTATATACATATATATACATACATATATATTTTTGAATCCCATGTGACTTAGTCACCTGTCACCACACAGGGTTAGGGTGTCCCTAAGTGAAGACTTGTGTCCTATGTCCTGTCTCTACATCATCATGGCGACTCCCCTAACGTATTCCAAGGAAATCAGCATAGATCTGTCATCATTTTCCTGAGTCTTGGTGATTGACCTGGAGTACTTTGCTTCCTGTATGGTGACACAGTGTGGGTCTGAGTTTTTCATGCACGTTATGTACATGGCAGTTGGAGAAGAGTGTTGTGTTCCTCTGTTGAAGCTTTGGCTACGTGCCTGCTTCATTTTTTTCCCCCTGGAAACACATTCTGCTTTGTTATATTGCAGGTAGTGGTCCAGTCAGCTTGCTATGTTCTCATATTCTTTCCTGTTTGGAGGCATCTTGGAATTAACAAAGGAAAAAGAGGAAAGAACTGATAGCAGTTGGAGATACAATGTAACCAAAACACAGCCAACCAGTCCTAACTCTCTAGTTGAAAATGGAAAAAATTTTTAAAAAAATTATGAAAAAGAATGAAAAAAAAAAAAAGAAATGGAAGCGATGGTGTAGATTCTGGCCAGAAAGAGATTGAGGCTGTGTATTGTTTGAGGAGTATACCCGGTGGGAACAGGAATTCAGATAAATCTGGGGTGAGAAGTTTACTGAGAGACAACAGGATGGATTAGGTGGAGCTAAGTGGGCCAGCAGTCAAAAGACTTGGTTTCTGGGCTATAACCACTATTCATTCAGTGCTTTGAGCAAGTTATGTTCTCTGTCCTGGGAAGTGAAGATTATCACCCTCAGCTGTGTCTGTCATTGTGATGACTACATGGGCCACAGCTCACCCCATGAAGCTTTCCATGCTCATAACCATTGGGCCTCACTGCCTGTTGGTGAGCCTCTGTGCTACACATTAACCAGGCTTGGACATGGTAGGTCGAGGTAGATTTTTTGTTTGAGAGGTACTGGAGTTTGAACTCAGGGCTTTGGTGGTTAGATGCTCTACTGCTTGAGACATGCCTCTAGTCCTTTTTGCTCCGGTTATTTTTGAGATCGGGTTTTGATTTTTTTTTCTTTTTGTCCTGACAGGCCTAGACTGAAATCCTTCCATTCATAGTTCCCATGTAGCTGGGAAGACAAGTGTGAACCACCACAGCCAGCTTATTCTGTTGAGACAGGGTCTCATGAGCTATTTTGCCTCAGCTGTCCTTGAACCTTGATCCTCTTCCATCTCAACTCTTCCCCCCTGACCCCCCCACCCCCACCCCAGTAGCTGGGATGACAAATGTAAGCATCTCCAGCTGTGATGGAATTTTTAACAAGCAAGAACATTTCATATCCACACGTTCCTTTGTTGTTGGGAAAGCAGAGTAAGGCCTGCTCATTGATCCTAACAAGGCCACCAGCACTGAAGGTGAACACACAGCGCTTATCACTAGGAATAGCTATCATTAGAATAAAAGGTAGAGGAGGAGACTCTTGGGAAGGAAGATAAACCATTTGAGACCTTCAGAGAGGTGCTGTTTTGAGTCACATACAAGGAGCAGGAGCTGAGCTAAGCAGAGATGGACCCAGTACAACATCCATTCTGTAACATGGTCATCATTTCTTTGGTCCCTAAAACCTGGGGAATGGCTGCTTTCTTCTCTTGCCCTGGGGCCAGGTCTGAGCATGTAGAGCAGAGGCTGAAGTGTCTGAGGTAAAAATCATCCTGGTCCAGGGAAGACCTTAAGGAGCCTGAGCCAGATTCCTATCCTTTACAGATGAGGAAACGGTGGCTTGGAGAAGTCTACAAAATGCCTATCCGTGAATATTTATGAAGCATCTGTTGTGGGGCAGCTCCTGTTGTAGCTGCCTCTAGCTGTTTTGTGAAAGTCACATAGTTTGCATACATGCCAGGGGCAGGTCCGCTTTCCATGCTTGACTTATTGTGAACTTCACTATTTATTTATTTATTTGGAGATACATGGTGGAAGGGTGTCTACCAGCCCTGTCTTGTGGCAGTGGAACCCTATTAGAGGCACCCCTGGTTGAGTTGTTGTACATCATTTCTACCCTGCTTGGGAGGTTTGGGCTTTATTTTAGTCTCCTTCAAAAAGTGTTTCACACTGTGAGACAGGCCTGGGAGCTTACCTTCTTCCTCTGTCCTTACTCTATCAGTGGCTTTGGTAAGTAAGTGGTATATATTTTATTTTTTTCATGAAATCCTTTCCCTTTCCCTAGGGCTCCTTCTAGCTCTAGATGACTCCTCACATGTCTCCTCTCCTTAGGCAGTGGTCCCTCCTAACCTCATATCACACTATTGGAACTTTTTAGTACCTTGACAGTGCACTGTTTCACATTTCGCCTCTTAGGCATTTGACCCGCATGGGTCAAATTCTATCGTCCCATGGCTTCATGGCTGTGTGTCTCTGCTCAGGCCTTGTCTGTCTCTTCCTCCAGAGAGAAGGTTGAGCCCTGTTCTCTGTGATGCCCTCTGTTTCTACTTTCAGAGACTCCATTCATCTTGAGAGGCAAATGGTTCCAATCAGCCAACTCTGTTCTTGTCTTTCTTACATGATTGAGTATTTTTAAAGACTCATAACTCAGTCTTTGAAATCTCATGTTATTAACCAGATGTATGGCCACTGTGGCCTTCATACTATGAGATCCACCCTGGAGACCTACCTTGGTCTTTGACTTTTCAACCAAATCATCTGATCTTGTTTGGTGATCTCCTTGTGATGTTCTTATGAAGACCTTATTACAGGTTCACACTTGCTGTACCACTTTGCATTACATATTTTCTGTGGCTATGACAAAATACCTAGGACCAAGAAAAATAAAGAGAATAGGGGTTTATTAGTCCATAGTTTGGGCACCTGGGAAGTCTAGGAGCTTGCTGCCTGCATGTTCTTGTTGTTTGGTGAGGAGGGTATCCCATGGCCAGATCGAGCAAGTGTGCTAGCTTGGGTCTCTCTTTTTCTTAGGAAGCCACTAATTACTCATAGGGTCCCCACTTTCATGACCTCATTTGATCCTAATTACCTTTCAAAGGGCCTCACCTTGAAATACCTGTAAAGTATGACTTTGGGGATTAAGCTTCCAACACATGAACTTTTGAGGACACATTGAAACCAGAGCACATGTCAACAAGGAAACTAACCTGCTGGCATAGGGAGTTCTAGTCTCAGACCTGCCTTTCTCAGCGTTTTTACTCCTTTCAGGGGATGATTGATGACAGACCGGTAAAGTTATGAATGGCAGGAAGCTAGGTTTTGTAGGGGTTGGGCTAACCTTAGGGGAAGCTCTTTAATGTTCCATAGTTGAAGGCATAGTTGGCTGGATAATCAAATAAGTCAGATAAATATTTAAATATTCAATTTTAACTTCAGACCTGGAAATGTGCAATTCTTTGCCAAGCTTTTGATGCAAGGCCAACCTTTTCCTTTGAGTTTGGGTCTGGTGGCCAGGTTCTCTGTTGTCTGTTTTGCCCACAATACATGGTCTTCAGTCTCATCAGAGAGCTTCGTGAAGTTATCAGAGTTGAGAATCATATGTGTTTGTTTTTATAGTTTTCTCCCTAGGCTTTTCCAGATAAATCCTTCAAACCTCATTTGTCAGGGGTTCTTTGATGACTGTAGGGACTGGCTTTTGTTGACTTTTATGGGAATGGTAGCACTTTTCACATGGTATGTGGGTTTGTTCGTCTGTGTATGTGTATGTGCTGGTACAGGGCTTGAACTCAGGGTCTGGGTGCTGTCCCTTAGCTTTTTTACTCAAGATTGATGCTCTGCCACTTGAGCCACAGTTCCACTTTCAGCTTTTTGCTGGTTACTTGGAGATAAGAGTCTCACTCACTTTCCTAGCTAGGCTGGTTTTGAATCATGATTCTCAGATCTCAACCTCCTGAACAGCTAGGATTTTAAGTGCGAGCAACTGTTGCGGGACTTGTTCACATTGTTTTAAACAGGCTGCTGGTAGAGAAAAGCATCTGAGTCCCTGTGGTAGATACTGGTTGTGGGTCTCTTATTGAGCATGTAAGTGTCATGGTAAAGGACCTGTGGCGTCTGTGAGCATGTTTTGAATAGAGTCTTCTGAGTTCATGGTGTAGGTATGGTAGGTCCAGTAACCTATTGTCCAAGTCCCTGTCCCTGCATCTATGAATTTAGACATACCCATCACCTGGGGGTGGGACTCTACCTCCAAGAGTTTTTGGAAATTACCTAACATCCACTACATCATATACCATGTTTCCAAGATAGCACCAGTTAGACCCAGTATCCTTATTTCAGAAGGGGGCACTGATGAAAATGAGAGTTTTTAGACCCTTCCAAGCCCAAATTCCAGGAGCTTCACATAATCAGGTCTAGTCTCTCACCTCTTTATTACGTGGCAAAAGGTATGCTATGGGAAGACAGCACTTTGGTGCATCTTCAGCCATCTTTGGGGTACAGACTTGAGCTAAGTACTTAAATAGGGAACTGGGGGTTAGGAGGCAAAAGCTATCCATAGTTAAGAGAGTCTCAAGTGACAGGTGTGTTCAGAGGTGGTGTCTGGTGGTCTGACAGCCCATTGTCTCAAGGTTGGTCAGGTGGAGACTTGTTACAATAGGAGTCATTGAGGCCTGGCAGGTGTTCTGATCCTTTCTGGAATCTAAGATGGCTGCAAAATGACTCCAGAAGAGAATGTATCTGGACAAAGGACACAGATATAAAGTGGAGGAGTTAGAGATGCCTAGACTTTATTCCACTCCAGTTAATTTGTAGGTCCAAGTAAGGAGGCAGTGTTTCTCAGGAAAAAAAAAAGCCGTTTTTTTTTTAAAAACACATATCACATATCTCCCCAGAACCCATTCCACTGGAACCCCTCCATTTTCTTTTCTTTTTTTGGGTCCGGTTGTGGGGCCTGAACTCTGGGCCTGGGCACTGTCCTCAGCTCTTCAGCTCAAGGCTAGCACTCTACCACTTGAGCCACAGCGCCACTTCCGGCTTTTTTCTTTTTGCTTATGTGGTGCTGAGGAATCGAACCCAGGGCCTCAGGCATGCAAGGCAAGCGCTGTACCACTGAGCCACCTTCCCAGCCCAATCCCTCCATTTTCTGCTATTGGCTTTGGGGAGATTGTACAAGATCTATATAATCAGTCTTCCATGTGATGACTTAACCTATTAACTACAGGACCAGATTCAGGAATGGATGTGTGACTCAGTTTAGTCTAATGAGGTAGGAGAAGATATTGGTTGAAAGCTTTTTTGAAAGAAGGTACCTAGGTCTTTGTGGGGTGCAATGGGAAAGTCTGGAAGCCTTCTCTCCTTGTGTATTGGGATACAGCTTTGAACTACAGCATTCATTTTGCCACCACAACTCTAGAATAATTTTTTTAAATACCAGCCCTGAGCTTGAACTCAGGGCCTGGGTGCTATCCTAGAGCTTTTGTATTCAAGGCTAGTGCTCTAACATTTGAAACACAACTCCATCTCTGGCTTTTTGGTGGTGAATTGGAAACAAATGTCTTACCATCTTTTCTACCTGGTCTGGCTTTGAGCCCTGATCCTCAGGTCTCGAATCTCCAGAGTAGCTAGGATTACAGGTATGAGTACTGGTGCTCAGCTTCTGGGATAATACTAATATTTCGAAGGCTTAGATGACAGATGGAAATGTTGTATGGGAACTTAATCGCAAGAAACAGAGAAATGACATTCTGAAAGGTCAAGTTGGGAGTCTTTATTAGAAAGCTGGTGACTGCAGGTAGACTTGTATCCCAAAGACCTACAGCCTCTCAAATATACTTAACACTGTTAGGAACCTGAGCCATGAAAACAGGAGAGGAAAGAAAGAGCAGAAAAATAATATCAACAAACCAGATCAACTCCAGTGGAGAGCTGAAGTGGAACACCATGGTGACCAGAAGAGAGTCAGGAGACTCAAGACATGAGGTATGGCATCCCCACGCCTGAACTTGTCCAGGCCTAAATAGTGTCAGGGTAAGGGGGCAGGGTCACAGGAACCTTGAGAGTCTCCAGAGTTCAGGCACAGGACCGACAGGTCCAGTAACATCATCTAAGTCCCTGCCCCTGCCTCTATGAATTCAGGCACACCTATTAATCACCTGATGGTGGAACCTTCCTGCTTCTACCATGAAGACAAGATGGCGCCAGTTAAACCCAATTCTCTATCATCCACCACGTGGCTAAGATGACACAAGTTAGACCTAGTATACTAATTTCAGAAGATGAGATTCTATATAAAACTAGCTCTACCTTGGTGATACCCAGTTACTACTCAAAACCATAGAGTTTTCTAAAGGTATTTTGAGTTTTCTGTTACTTGTTACAGAGATGGGAACTTTTACTTTCTTAGAGGAGAGGCAGTTATGTTTGGAATATGACCTTTTTTTTTAAGGCTCTCTCCTTTGAGAGGCATATGAAGCAACTGCAGGTCTTCCTGAACCCTTCTGGTTTGGAGCCAGATACTGGTGGCTCATGCCTTTAATTCTAGCTACTGAAGATTGCAGTTTGAAGCCAGGCTGGGCAGAAAAGTCTGTAAGACTTATTTCCAGTTAGCTAGCAAAAAGCTGGAAGTGGAGATGTGGCTCAAGTGGTAGACTGCTGGCATTGATTGAAAAAGCTAAGGCACAGCATACAGGTTCTGAATTCAAGCTCTAGTACTGGCACACACATTCTGGTCCTAGGAAGGACTATGAAATCCAGGTTTAAAAAGCATCTACAGCAAGGGTGACGTCCCTTCTTTAATGTTAGTGTTCCTTTAAGCAGAATGCTCACCAAATGCACTTCAAAATGGATAAGATGTACAAATAAAGAATTGTTAGCTTTTTGGGAACATGTATATTGCATGAGATAAACATGCTGAGAACAGCAAGAGAGTATTTTCACAAGGGCACAAAATGACTTTTAAAAAAGCTGTTTTGTCTAGTCATTTTGTGGGAGGGAAACCTAAACCCTATCATCATTTCTATGTAGAAACAGCCACCAGAGTGTTGTTTTCACAAGATGCTGTCACAGGGTGGCCCTTATGGGGAGGGCCGAGGGAGGGGGAGTGGCTGGAATGGTGTGTCCTGAGAGATTACAGATTACCTTCTAAGGAATGGTACCTGAGATCATTGGCTCCGTGTCCTGCCAGACTGACTCTAAGGAGACCTCTGGACCTTCTGTAGCTTGTTTCATAGGTTTTCTTCTGCTTGGGCTGGATTCTCAGATCTCAACCTGTGTAGCTAGGATTATATGTATGAACCATCTGTACCCTGTACAAATCACTTTTTTTTTTTGCTACTGGTCTTGGGGCTTGAACTCAGGGCCTGGGTGCTGTCCCTGAGATTCTTTTGCTCAAGGCTAGCATTCTACCATTTGAGCCAGAGTCCCACCTCTGGCTTTTTTAGTAGCCAGAGTTGGAAAAACAAGTCTTATGAGAGTGATGTTTAAACTCAAGGCTTTGTACTTGCTAGACACATGCTCTACCACTTGAACTACACACCTCAACCCTTTTTGTTCTTTTTTTTTGGCCAGTCCTGGGGCTTGAACTCAGGGCCTGGCCACTGTCCCTGAGCTTCTTTTTTTTTTTTTTTGTCGGTCGTGGGACTTGAACTCTGGGCCTGGGCGCTGTCCCTCAGCTCTTCAGCTCAAGGCGAGCGCTCTACCACTTGAGCTACAGCGCCACTTCCGGTTTTCTGGTGGTTTATTGGAGATAGGAGTCTCACGGTCTCTCCTGCCCGGGCTGGCTTTGAACCGCGATCCTCAGATCTCAGCCTCCTGAGTAGCTAGGATTACAGGCGTGAGCCACCAGTGGCAGGTCTCCCTGAGCTTCTTTTGCTCAAGGCTCGTACTCTAAAATCACTTGAGCCACAACACCATTTTTGGCTTTTTCTGTTTATATGGTACTGAGGAATTGAACCAGGGCTTCATGCATGCTAGGCAAGCATTCTACCATTGAGCCACATTCCCAGCCCCCGCTCTGGTTATTTTTGAGATAGGGCCTCACTTTTTGTTCTGGCCAGTCTGGACTATAGTTCTCTTGCAGCTGGGATGACAGATACGCACCGTGATACCCAACTTTTTCTGTTGAGATAGAGAGCTTGCCACCTTTTTTGTCTGGGCTGAACTTGAACCACAGTCTTCCCAGTCTTTATTTCTCTCTTGCATTGGCTGGAGGGTAGGGAGAGTTCCCAGCACGTGGCCAAGAGTGATTATTTTTTTAGTAATAGCAAGTGGTAATGTAGAAAGATTGGTGGTTATGTCATAAGTGCACATTACAATCATTCAGCTAGGACAGCATAACAAAATCTTGTTCAATGAAAAGCCATCTTAGTGTGTGTAGGCCATCTTTCATCTGGTGTCACATGATGATGAACTGGCAAATGATGCATTTTCAAACAATCCCTCTATTGTTAAGTGATGCATGATTTTTTTTCTTTTTCTTTCTTTCTTTTTTTTGTTGCTAGTACTTTTTGTTGCCAGTCCTTGTGTTCTTGATGGCTTTCTTGCTCATGATTGGTGCTCTACCTCTTGAGCCATGCCTCCAGACCAGCATTTTACTGGTTAATTGTAGATAGAGTTTCAAAGGGGCTTTTTGGCCTGACTGGCTTTAACCCAGGATCCTCAGATCTCAGCCTCTTGAGTAGCTAGGATTGCAGGCATGAGCTACTGGTGCCCATAAACATGCTAAGTGATGGGAATAGAGTGGAGACCACCACAGGGATCCTGTCCTCAAACGAATTACTGTAGAGGTGAGGCATACTAGCAATTACATTATGGGGAGATACTCATCCTGCCACAGCAGGAACTGGAGGAAGAGAATCTGAGCTAGTCCTGGGGCAGAATCAGGGTAGGCTTCCTATAGGAAGTGACATCACTATCAACATCATTGTTATTGCTGTTTTTATCCTTATTGTCATAATCTTCATCACTGGTACCCTGTCATTTGCCATTATCACGTTATCATTGCTATTACTGTAATCATTCTATCACCATCATTACCAATCCAGCCTCCATTGAGCACCTTTCATATGCCTGGCACCGTGCAGAGCTCTTTGCTTGAGTTGTCTTCTTTAATTCTTAAGTTGTTACTCTTGTTTTAGAAGTGAGGAAGTTGAGGCTTATAAAGGTTAGGCAATCTGGCTAAAATCACAGTGAGTTTCTCAGTGTCACATTCAGAATTCAAGCCCAAGCTGTCTTCTCCAGAGCCTTCCCTACTATTGTACGTAGGAGAGGTAGGAGTCGGCCAGGCTGACGAGATCAAGAAAGGGGATTGAGGAAGCATTCCTGAGAGAGGGATGGGGAGGGCACAACTCAGGGGAAAGTGGGGTCCCAAAGATATCCCGAGTGGCTGGAGTGAGGGTTGAGAGATGAGGGGCTGGTCCTGCAAGCCTGGTTGCTTTGTCAAGCCTTTGGATTCATCCTGATAACAACAGGATGGTGTACAAAGGGCAGCCTGGTTGCTCAGCGGACAGTAGAACTGAGGATGGGGTGAAAGCAGCAGCAGCAGCAGGTAGAAGGTGGAAGAGGGGTCTGAAGCGTTATATCCCTCTCCCATATAGAATTCTGAGACTGAGAGTAAGACTACCCTCTCACCACACACATATGGACTCATCTTTAGAGCTCCCTCCAGGTATCTCTTTCCACAAACACCCAAAGGTTAAAAATCAAACAGGGGAGGCTGAATTCACACCATTTTGCTCAAGACAGCTGCCCCTTCCTTTGGGATTCTGGATCTGAGCTTTGCCCAATAGCTTCCTAGAATAGTGTTGTCAGTCAGCTTTCTGTTGCTATAACAAAATACCTGAGTATTAGGAATTTGGGAAGGCTTCAAGGGGGCTGCCTTTTTTTTTTTTGCCAGTCCTGGGGCTTGAACTCTGAGCTTGAGCACTGTCCCTGAGCTTCTTTTTTTCTCAAGGAGAGCACTCTACCACTTGAGCCACAGTGCCACTGCCAGCTTGTTTGAGTACTTTATTAGAGATAAGAGTCTCACAGTTCCCTGGGCTGGCTTTGAACCGTGATCCTCAGATCTCAGCTCCCTGAGTAGCTAGGATTACAGGCCTGAGCCACTGGTATCCAGTTGGGCCTTCTTTTCTCATTGAAAGTTTCCATCATCTTGCTCTTAATGGTTTTGAGGGGCCTCTTATGAGTTGGGGTCAGGAGGTCTAGATAAGCACCAGGAATTGGATACCATTGGCCATCACTTTCATTCTCCATGTCTCACCCTCCCTTTTTTTTTTCACCCTCCCTTTTTGTCATTGATTTCTATGTCCCCTGAGGTCCCTTCCAGCTGTTGCTGTGTGGTCTTCTGGGGTCTCAAGCCCCACAACCCCCAAAACTCCCCCAGACAGAAGAGTAAATGGGTTCTGAGACTGTGACCCTAGGGCAGACCCGGAAGCCTGGAACACATTCAGATGTTGCAGATGGAAGATTTTTCTGCTTCAGTTATCTTCTTTGCAGGCTTTGGATTTTCAGGCTGGGCTGGCAGCTTGGTGGGAACCATTTCTGAGCTGGCTGGAGGCACGAGTGGAGGACCTCAGGGTTGCAAATCTGTTCCTTTCCTTCCAGTGTCAAGAGCTTGAATGATTCTAAGCACAGAGAAACCCGCTCACCCAGAGTTCCTTATGGCTAGCGATCACAGAATCCTCACACCTGTTCACCCTGCATAGCATGATGTGTCTGAACCATTGAAATGGTTGGCTTTACTGATTAATTTCTCCCGGCCCCATGTGTGGACCTTGGGTGGCTGCCATCAGTGTAGAGTTGACTGCTCTGGTGTCTTCCTCTAGCCCAGGGGGTGGACTCACCCTGCAGTGGGAGATGAGAGGCCAGGCATATGGAGCCCACCTTTGGCTCTACCTACCTTTCTTATTTAACCACATGTATTTTAGCTTCTTTCCAGTTTTTACCCTCTGTACCTTGATCAAGTCCTGAGAGCAATATCCTGCATGATCACGTTTTCTTGGTGATAATACTCAGAAGGTTTTGCTACAAGACATTCTTAGATGTCCCTGATTCCCTGGCCCTGGTGAGTTTCTTGCTGCTGGGCTGAATGGAAGTGGTTTTTTATGGTACTGGGGTTCTAACCCTCAGGGACTTGTGCTTGCTAGGCAAGTGCTTTACCACCCAAGCCATGCCCATAGCCTTTTTGACTTTAGTTATTTTTCATATATAGGGTCTTGAATTTTTGCCCAAATCAGCCAGCCTAGACCATGGTCCTCTTATTTATACTGCTTGTGTAGCTGAGATGACATGTACATGCTACCCTGTTCATTGTTTGCGATGAGGGTACATGCTACCCTTATTGTTTGAGATGAGGGCCTCAAGAACTTTTTCTGGCCTACAATCTTTGGTTTCTGCCTCCTGAGTAGTTGGGATTACAGTGCACCATTCCTCTTGGTTTCAAATGTAAGAACTGTGTGTGTTTCTCAGGTCTGTGGAGGGCACCTTGACTATGGAGGGCACTCAGCTGCTTAGAGACCTTCCATCTTCCCACAGCACTGGAGACAGGCTCTGTGTTCCCAACAGCAGCCACTTGCCTGGGATCTGTCTGTCTAGGAGGAGGTTTCATCTCTCTTTTACAATCTGCTCCTCCTTCTAGCTTCCTGCAGCTTCTGGGGAGGACTTAATTGAGTGGCCAAGCAGACTTTTTCTATAGCACTGATAATTATCTGGCTACAGTGGTGTAGTTATTGAGCAGATCAGACACCACTCCCTTCTGCAAGCCCCAAAGCCCATGTGCTGTCTGTCCTCTCCAGACTGAATGGGGGATGGTCAGAGCTGTGTTGGCAGAGATGGTATGAACACCTGTCTCCTTTCACCTTCCGGGACTGAGCATCTTTTGGAAAAAGAACCAGTCCCATCCAACTTAATTTGTCTCACCTCACAAAGCAATTAAAGACTCCTTCTGGGTCAGGCACAGGTGGCTCACACCTAAAACTGTAGCTACTCAGGAGGCTAAGATCTGAGGATTGAGGTTCAAAGCTAGTTCAGGCAGGAAAGTCTGTGAAACTCTTATTTTCAATTTTCAGTTAGGGAGCAGAGTTGGAAGTAGAAGTAAGGCTCAAGTGGTAGAGTGCCAGCCTTGAGGGAAAAAGCTCAGGGAAAGCACTCAGGCCCTGAGTTCAAGCTCCAGTACTAGTGCATGCACACACCTACATGCACGTGCACACACATGTACACACGTGCATGCAACCCTCTGGGACTCTGAGCAAAAAAGTCATTTAATAGCACTGATGTTTTGCTTGCAAAAGGGGGAAATCTGATCCTGGTTGGTAGAGGTTCATCGTACCAGAGGCAGCTGGGCAGGGGACCTTGGTGTGCTGGCTTCCTGCTGCTGCCCTCACTGGCTCTGGCTCTGCTTGGGTACAGACACCAGGCCAAGTGCCCAGGGAACATTGTGCTTTTTGTTGCAAGGAGGGGAGAATTAGAAAGTCAAATGCTGCTCTAGAATGGGAGCCAAGAGAACGGGGCAGGGGAGCTGGGGGCCTTGAGGAGGCTCAGCCATACTTTTGGAGGGCTTGCACACCCCAGGGCTGTGGCATGTTGGGAGAAGAGTAGCTGGGAAGTGGGTAGCCCCTTTTATTCCTTTCTATCTCTCCAGTGGGAGCCCTCTGCCTCAGCCTGGCCGCAGAAGCCTGGGGCTTATGAAGCTGACCAAAGGGAGATAGATTGTAAAAGAGCCAGCCTGAGGAGGGTACTGGATGCCAGGCGGAGGAGGAGTCTCCGTGCCAAATGGAAGGTCCCTGGGGTGTTGGTTGTGTCTTACTTTTCTACAGTCACACCTCGTTTAGGCATCATCAGAGAATGAGCTGTTCCTCACAAGTGACTTCCCAAACTCTGTGCAACTGAACTACGTATGTGTCAAGCTTTAAAAATGATCGTTCTTTTTAATCGTGGTAAAATACTCATAACGTTTACCATCTTATGCTTGTTTTGATGTATAGTTGGATAGTGTTAAGTACACTCACATTGTTGTGCAGACACTCCCAGGCTTTTTATCATCCCAGATGGAAACTCTACCCGTTAAATAACTCGCCATCACTCCAGCCTCTAGTCTCCGCCTATATGAATATCACTTAGCAGAATGCCATGTGGGAGCATGTCAGAATTTTCTTTTTTAAAGCTGAATAATACTCCCCTGTATGGATGTACCCTATTTTGCTTATCCATTCATCGATCCTGTGGACATTGGCTATTGTGAATCATGTTGCTGTGAATGTAGAGATACTTGAACTTGAACTCTGGGCCTGGGAGCTGTCCCTCAGCTCTTCAGCTGAAGGCTAGTGCTCTATCTCTTTGATCCACAGTGCCACTTTCGGTTTTCTGGTGGCTAATTAGAGAGACTTGGAAAAAATTATATTAAGTGAGGTAAGCCAGGCCCAAAGAAACATAGGTCCCATGGTTTCCCTTATTTGCAATATCTAGTATATGTCTGAGTCAAGCAGAAAAGGTCAGATAAGGTGATGTTAGGGAATTGAACCCTAAGATATTCAAACGTTTTTTTCTTTCATGTGATTGTTTCTAACATATTTATAAGATTATTTCTTTGTTGCTTTCTATGTCCCCCCCCCACAATATAACCCCTGCTTTCACTGTATATGATGTTGGTATAATTTGTGAAGGGGAAGGGAAAAAACAAATTGTTAAAACAGGGATACAGTTGGACCCATTGCAACAATGAGATGTACAAGTCGTTATGTGGAAAAATGAACTTTACAACTTTGGTAAGGGGGGAGGAAGATTCGATGGGGGTCGGGGGGAGGAGGATGGGAAGGGATGGGAAGGGGAAACAAAGGAGGAGGCTATAATGCTTGATAAGAAATGTATTCATTATCTTGCCCATGTAATTGTAACCCTTCTGTACAGTATTTTTACAATAAAAAAAAAGTCTCACGGACTTTTCTGCTGGGCTGACTTTGAACCTTGATCCTCAGATCTCAGCCTCCTGAGTAGCTAGGATTATAGGCATGAGTCACTGGTGCCTGGCTTTCTTTCACAAATAACTATTTTAGAAGTATTTTCTGTTTGACATGATACTTGTTGAAAACACTTAGAAGATATGGGGAAGTTAAAATAAAAGGAAAATTACCTTTTTCCCTTTATGTGAGGGAGAAACTTCTTGGATATATCCTGTTTACATTTTGATAGATAGATACTGTGTTTTTATCATTATTAATCTTTTTTTTAAAAAGTACTACCGGGGATTGCAGTCAGGGCCTTATGCTGTGTTACTTGATCCAGGCCCCTAAATCTTTTGCCAATTTGAGTAAGAAATAGTTAATTGGTTTTACAAGTATCCATTTCTGTGAATGTTTGTCTTTCTCTCTCTCTCCCCCCTTCTTCTCCCCTCCCTCCTTCTCCCCTCCCTCCGTCTCTCCCTCCCTCCCTCTCTCCCTTACTCTTCTTCTCCCTTCCCTTCCCCCTCTCCTCTCTCTGTCTTTCATGCTGATCATGGGTCTTGAGCTCAGGGCCTGGACTCTGTCCTTAACCTTCTTCTTGCTCTAAGCTAGTGCTCTACCATTTGAGCCACAGAACCACTACCAGTTTTTTGCTAGTTTAGTGGCGATGAGAGTCTTACAGACTTCACTGCCTGAGTTGGCTTCGAACCTTGACCCTCAACCTTCTGAGTAGTTAGGATGACAGATGTGAGTGTTTTTTCAGTGTCAGTGTTTTGCATTTCTTCTTTTGGGAATTTGTAATTCATTATCTCTGTGTATGCCTTCACCTGAAGTATTTTGTTCATTTATGAGTATTCTTTGTCTCTATCAAGAAATCTAGAAATGTTAATTCCCTTAGCCTCTGCATTTTGCTTCTTGTACTCTTTGATATAAAAATCCATTTAACAAGTTACAAATATCACAGTAAAACCCTTTTATTCAATTAATTTATTCTTATTAAATTAAAAAAAATGCTCATGCCTGTAATCCTAGCTATGAAGGATGCTTGAGAGGATTGGAATTCAAGGCCAGTTCAGGCAGAACAGTCTACAACACTCCATTTCCAAAATAACTAGCAAAAAGCTGAGTGTGAGGCATGGCTCAAGGGGTAGAGCACCAGTTAAGCAAGCCAGCTGAACAAGTACAAGGCCCTGAATTCAAGCCTTAGTATTGCCCCCTGGGAGAAAATGTTTATTTATTTATTTATATGCCCGTTGTGGGGCTTGAACTCTGTGCTGTCCTTGAGCTCCTTTCCTTTAAGGCTAACACTTTACCACTTGAGCCACAGTGCCATTTCCAGCCTTTTCTGTGACTAATTGGAGACAAAAGTCCCACTATCTTTCCTGCCTGAGCTGGCTTCGAACCAGGATCCTGAACTCTCAGCCTCCTGAGTAGCCAGGATTACAGATGTGAGCCACCGATGCTTGGCTAACATTTTATTTTTGTATAGTAATTTCTAAGTGGGTTTTTTTTAAACTTCTGCTATAATGTTATTCCTAGCATACTTAACCTCTCTTTGATGTTGTAGGTCTTCATCTACATTTTAATTTCTTATAGCACTTTCATACTTAATTTTTACATGTATCTTGGATTCATTTCTGAAATGATCTGAATTCAGTCAAAGGTGAAGATTCCAAACTTACCTGCCCTCACTATTGGTTCAAAATGCTCCAGTTTGCCTATGTTCATATAAATATATTCTTCGATCTATTTCTGGAGTTCTTTCTGTCCAATGATACAGATCTTTGTTCTTTTGCCAGTACCATGCTGTTTTAATATTTTAATTATTTTAGGGCACGAATCCCGTGGTTACAAAATTTCTTGGCTGGTCTCTTGCATTCTGTTTCCAAATGAACTTTAGAACAATTTAGCTAACTTAAAAAATAATTCCTCTGTGATTCTGATTGAAAAAATGCATTAAGCTTATAGAAGAATGTTGAAGGAGCTGGCATACTTAATGCTGAATATTTTCATCTGGAGCTTTAGTATATACATAATTTTCTCATCTAGATCCCCCCATACTTCTCAGGTGGCTCTGTGGGCATTTGGAATTGTTTGCTTATCATGGGGAATGCTATCGTTTTCTAGTATATTTCCTATATTAGAAGGAAATTGTTCTTTGTGTATTTACATAATCACTGAACTGAAGCTCTATAGTCTTTCTTTCTTTCTTTTTTGTCGGTCGTGGGGCTTGAACTCTGGGCTTGGGTGCTGTCCCTCAGCTCTTCAGCTCAAGGTGAACGCTCTGCCACTTGAGCTACAGTGCCACTTCTGGTTTTCTGGTGGTTTATTGGAGATAAGAGTTTCACGGACTTTCCTGTCCCGGCTGGCTTTGAACCACGATCCTCAGATCTCAGCCTCCTGAGTAGCTAGGCTTACAGGCATGAGCCACCGGCGCCCAGCTCTATAGTCTTTCTGGGTTTCATGGGTAGACAATAATAATAACTATTCCTTTTTAGTGTTTCTGCATTTATTGTTTTTTCCTGACCTGTTGCTATGGCCACACCAAATTTTAAATAGTAGGGATGATACGAGGTATCCTTGTCTTAATTCTGACTTTAATGGGGATGTCTGTAGTATTTCAAATTTTTCTGCATAGAAAGTTCAGTGCAGAGGGTGATGGGAGAGGTGAATAGGAAAGAAGTACTTTTCTTTTTTAAAACATTTGTGCTGGTACTGAGGCTTGAACTCAGGGCCTTGGCACTGTCCCTGAGCTTTGATGCTTAAGGCTAGTGCTCTACCATTTTGAGCTACAGAGCCATTTCTAATTTTTGGGTGGTTAATTAGAAATAAGAGTTTCATAGACTTTTCCTGCCCAGGCTGGTCTTGAACCATGATCCTCAGATCTTAGCCTCCTGAGTAGCTAGGATTATAGGTCTGGGCCACCGATGCACAGCAAAAGTGTGTGTGTGTGTGTGTGTGTGTGTGTGCCTGTGTCTGTGTGTATTAAAATAGCACAATGAAACCCACCAAAAACTGTTAAAAAGGAGGGGAGGAAGAAAGGAAGGATCTAAGAAAGAACAATACAGATGGGATGAATTGGATCAAAGTACATTACATAAATGTCAAAAATATCATAAATGATACCCCTTTGTACAGTTAGTTTATGCTACTAAAATTGTTTTCAAAGGGTGTCAAATGCAAACTAATCTTATTTTGATGTTTTGGCAGCATCATTAGTGCATAACTGAATTGTGTAGTGCAGTCATGTGGTCAGGAAACAATAGGTAGTATATATCTATTAGCCTCTTGGGTCCCAAATTCTGCTTTTCTCCTACCCTCCTGTCTCATTTGCATTATTGACTTGCTGAAGCTTCTTGTATCTCTTCTCTTGTTTCCAAGCTGTTATCAATTATTTCTGCTTCCAAAACTTATCCTTCTCTCACTTCTTCTTCTTCTTTTCTTAACCATTGTGTTAATTGAAGCCATCATTCACAGACATGGAAAACATTTCAAACACCAACGGAAGTGAAAATGCAAAAGCCAGAAATCCAAATGCTGCTGTAACATGTGAGTCTCCTTCTCATGCCAGATGCTCATTCATCCTGGGAAGGGCGACATTTTGTATCCTTCATGAGATGTTAGATGCCTGTGCCAGAGAGATGGGAATTCTGTAACTCTGAAGCCCACTCTTCACACATTTTCTACATAGAGCCTCCTCCCTGTGCTATTGAGAACATGAAACACATAATTTATTTGAATATTCTTCCCTGTACCCAGGATTTTTCATCTGTAACTAAAGCTGTCACACGTGAACATCTATATAAATAGGAGTCTTCATTCTGATTTTCTAATGTTCTACTCCTAATCTACATGCTCTTAGACCTTGAAGAAAGGAAAATAGATGAACTTTTCAAAACCAAATGTAGAATAAGGATAAATAGGTTCTCAAGATTGTGGATAAATGGTCCTTCGCACTGCTGTTCCTGGAGACAAGGTTCAGGCCATCTGCTCCTGGGACCTGCATCTACATCTGTCTCAGTTGTTGCTTATTATGCTCAGTCTATTAGCATCTTGATTGGCAGTGAAGAGTACCTAGTTACAGGTTGTGGGAGGCACCTGTGTAGCCAGGCAAGGCCATGGGAGATGAGAAGGGGGCAGGTGCAATGGGTCCTGCAGGATAGCAAGTTCTTGTGGTATATTCTGAGACTAAAGAAGCCACAGCCTTAGGCAGGAACCTTATGTTTGAGGTTGCTGCAGTACCAGGCACAAGTAGAAGCTGTTTTCAGAGAACTGGGCTGGAGCAGCCCTTGGGAGGATGCTGAGCATTCTCAGCCTCGGCAGTACATGCCACAAACCAGAATGTAAGTCATTGGCTTAGTGGTAGAGCACTTGCCTAGTGTGCACAAGGCTTTGGGTTCGATTCCCAGCAATATTCGACCTCCCCCCTCCCCTACCCAATGTAAATCATTGGTTGTAGTTTTGAGAAATGAGCACTTTTTATCTCTCATTTCCCTTTGGCAAGAAAGCTTTCCCCCCCTATGCTTCAGTATTCATTTTCTTTCTGATTCCAGAAGTGATGTGTGTTAATTTTAGGAATTTAAGAAAATACAGAGAAACACAAGAAATAAAAAAACTGAAATCTTTCCATCTAGAGAAAATATTGATGACATTTTGGCATGCCTTCTTTTGATATTTTTTTCTACTCTTTGTACATGAATTCTGAAATGAAATGGAATTATGCTTATTATTTCACGTATATCATTGCTAGGCTGGGAAAAGATCCAAATTTAAAATTCAAAGTGCAGTTTCTACTGATGCATATCACTTTCACACCAGCATAAAGTTGAAAAATTGTAAATTATAAGTTGAGTCATGGTAATTCTGGTACTGTGTATAATTATTTTCTAGTGTGGTGTTTGCCTTTTAATTACATTTGTGGCTTAAATATAAAAAAATTTAGTACTGGGCTTTGAACACAAGGCCTTCTACAGTACTTACTTGGCTTGCACACAGTTGGCACTCAACCACTTGAGCCATGCTTCTAATACAGCATTTTGCTAGTTAATTGAAGATGGAGTCTTTTGGACTTTTTCTGCCTAGTTTGCCTTCAAATTGTAACTCTCTGGCTCTCAGGCTCCAATGTGATACACTGGCACTCATACTCATCTCTTTGTGGATATTTTAAAATCTAATTTTTTAAATTTTTTGGTAATCCATAGGTTAATTTTTTGTTATCACTTAGTATCTTTGTGGGTTTGGCTTTGGGAGTTTTCCAGCCAATTCCTTTTAGTTCAGGCTCCTCCTTCTGGAGGACCTTCCCTAGCTGTTTCTGACTGCTCTGATCTCCTAGCCAGAGTTTAGACTCCATCTCAATTTCCTCCTCCTCCGTGAAGCTTCCTTGGTTCTCTATAACCAGATGTTTCCTCTCCATGAAGTTCACTATGTTCTTAATTAAGATGTTTATCACATTCTGTTTTATCATTATATTCATGAGGGCCATAACAGCCATCTGAGAGCTGGAACTATCTTCCCTGTCTGTGACTCTAGCATCATTGTCTCAACATGTGCCACACTATAGGGTCTCCATACAATTTGCTGTATAGAATAAAATTGAATTTGGGTGGGCCCAAAATAGAGTCTAGTTGTGAGAGTTGATTGAAGAGCTTCTGAAGCAAGACTAGAGATGGCTTTATTACTTCCTTAACTAACTGCAGAATTCTCCAAGTTGTGTGTGTCTCAAAAAGGGACTTGTTGTTCTCAAGAATTGCACACTTGTATTTATGACATTATGTTGGCTTTTTGTATCAGCCCTTCCCAATCCAGTGACATTTGACACTATTAGCAAAAGGCCAATTTCTTGGGACACTGCTGTGAGCAAACACAATAATTGAGGAGTAAAAGCCAGCCCAGGGCATCTGATAGTGTCCTGGCTAGGTGAGTGGACAGTTGCTTTGTTTTACATAACACAGCACAAGGCAGAGTTCCATCATGAACCCTGGCTGGCTGGCTGGCTGGCTGGCTTGGTGAGATCCAGCTGTGGAACACATTGAGACCTTTGCTTTGCCTTCTTGCTGGGATTTTGTGACCTGTACCTAAAACATAGGAGGAAATAATAAACATGACCAGGTGTTCAACTTCATTAGTCATCTAGAAAATGCAAATTAAAGCCACAAGGCACTACCAGAATGTCTAGATGAGAAAGAAATGGAAGATAATGAGTGTGGGTGAAATATTTTGCTGGCAAAAGTATAAACCGCACAACTCTATTTTGGAAAAACAGCTTGCCAGTATCTATTAATGAGCCAGAAGTTCCTCTCCTAGGTGTATGCCCATCAGTAATGTGTGAATACACTTCCAAGAAGCATTGGTTGGAGTGTTCATAGTAACACTGCATGTAATAGCTTCAAACTGTACTCTGCATACATGTTCGTCAGCAAGAGAATAGAAAAGTAAGTGGTAGTGTAACAAACAGAGTAAAGTCTTATAGGAGTGAGTGAGCAACTTAAATATATGCAGTAACTGGCTGAACCTTTTGAGGTAAAGTTTAAAAGCAGCTAAGTTTGTGTTTGCTGTGCAAGTCAGGATTTTGATTTTGCTGGTTGGGCAGAGGACAGTGGCTATGGGTAAGGTGACATTCAGTGAGCATAAAGTTCTGTGTGTGTGTGTGTGTGTGTGAGTGTGTGAGTGTATGTATGTGTGTGTTGCTGGTGATTAAACCCAGGGCCTACCTAACATGTGCCAGGTGAACACTGAACGAACCCCTGAGCTCTGCTTCATCTCCAGCCCACGGTTTCGATTCTTTCTCTATCTGATGCTGATTTACGTGGATGTGTTTAGTTTGTGAAAAGTCCACAAGTGATATACTTTATGAGAAATTTTCTAACAAATTTGATATGTCAATAAAACATTGAAAAGTTACTAACCCAAAAGAATCCAAAGCAGCCAGGTACTAGTGGCTCATGCCTGTAATTCTAGTTACTTAGGAGGCTAAGATCTGAAGATCAAGGTTTGAAGCCAGCCTGGGTAGAAAAGTCCAACAAGACTCTTTACTAAGAAAAAAGCCACAAGTGGAGTTGTAACTCAAGCAGTAGAACATCACTCTTGGGAGAAAAAGGTGAGGGACAGCACCCAGGCCATGCATTCAAGCCCCAGTACTGCACAAAAACAAAGACTCTAAAGCAGGGACTTGAGTCAGGTGTGGTGGTAAATGATTATAATCTCAGCACTTGAAAGCTGAGGTAGGAGGATTGAGAGTTTGGGATCTAGCCTGGGCTACATAGCAAGTTCTAGGTCTTCCTTGTCTATGTAGAAAGACTGTGTCAAAATGAAATGAAGGCACTTGAGCAGATATTAATTAGTATGCCCCTATGCTCATATTGGCCGTATTCACAATAATAACCTGTGCTCATGGATAGATGAATGGATAAAACAACATGTGGTGTGGACATGGTCCTTTCTTAGGGAGGAAGGAAATTCTTAAAAATGCTACAGCATGTATGAAATAAGAAGATATTTGGCTAAGTGAAATAAGTCAGTCCAAAGAAAAAAAAAAGGACACATAGAACCAAAGACATGACCAATAGCCCTGGATTCCACAGAGGCAGTGGTAGAAAAATGCATGATTCTACTTGCATGAGGTCTTATAGATGAAGGTGGTTGTCTGATACTGGGGTAGGGAAGTGGGAAATTAATGTTTCATGGGTACAGAGTTCTACTGGAGGAAGAGCAAGGAATTTGTGGGGATATATGGTGAATGTACTTATTGTCACTGCTGCACATAGCAGTGGTTGAGATGGCAAATTTTGTGACATGTTTTTATCTTGATAAAAATACATGGTGGCAAATAACACACACACTCAGGCAGGACTTGGAGGCAGCATGGCTGTGCTTCAGGTTCTGATAGAAAGTGCTACTGGAGAATTCTGGGGGTAGACAGTCCTGGAAACCTCAGCAAGGACCCGATGCCATCTGGAATGCGATTTCTCTCTGGCAGGCACTCTAGGGCTGGATGTCTTAACAACCTGACACCCTGCTCGGCCTGAGTTCTATGCTCACATAGCATTTCTACCAGGACCTGGAGACATAAAGGTGATTTGGCTCATGGAAGGGCAAGATTTCTGCACAGAGAGAAGTTGGGACCACGATCCTGAGATGGCAGCCAGGGGCTCCCTGCCCACAAGACATTTCACAGTCAAATTCCTCAACATTTACAGGACATTCTGAGGTCAGGCCAGGTCTTGGGTGGCAGCCAGGGCCTCTGAATGGGGAGGAGTGAGGTATACTGTGGCTGGGCCTCCCCATGGGAGCAGGAGCTAGGCTAACTAGATGGGATCAGGTGTTTTGTTTGAGCATCCACAACAGAACAGGAAGGCTGGCAGTTCACCTCTGCCTATGAGGGACATTCCTACTAGAGCTTCTCTCAAGCACCTGGGAGGTTCAGAGGACCTGGGAGAATTCAAAGGATGCCCACAGCATCTGGAACCCACCTTCCAGGACCAGCCCAATGTGTCAGCTCCATCTGCGGTGGCTTTCCTGCCCTGGGGAAGTCTGCACACCTCTGACTGCTTCTTCAGGTGGCCAGTGGCCTCTCTTTCAGTCTTCTGAACATGGTGTGTGTATGTGTGTATGTGTGTGTGTGTGTACACGTGGGTGCACGCACAGGGGGAATATGAATAATGGTCCTAGGAGGCTTAGGAACATTTGGGGGCTGAGAAAAAAAAATAGCTCCCAGCTAGCAGGTGGATATCGTAGGAGGCATTAACCCAGAATAATCTTTCCCATTGATATGGTTTTGTTATAAATCTTTCCAGGTGTGGGAGTTCTTTGGCGCTTGTGATATTATCCATGGTTTCTGTGGGAGAGTGGGATGGGGTGCTAGCTCCCTGCTGAGAGCTGGGATTTGCTCCTAAAAAGAGTTTGGTTCCTTGGGATCTGCGTGCTCACCCTCCCACTCTCTCCCTCTCTCTCCCTCTTTCTCCTTCGCTGTCAGACACACACACACGCACACATACACACACACACACACACACACACACACACACACACTCCCCCCCCCCATCTGTTGCTTTCACTGTCTCTTACTCTCCTTTTGCTCTCTCCCCATACAGCTAATAGAAAACAGTTCTTGCAGAACTGAGGGAAATCTCCCATTCTCAAAAACTAAAGGTGAGGTAGAAAAGGAGGCCCAGAGGTGGAAAGAGGTGGTTGAAGAGAAAGAAAGAGGTAACTTGTAACTAACTGGTGAGTAGTTCTGATCAAAGGTCAAGGGAGGGGAAGAAGGGGTGAGGAACCCAGAGATCATCTCCACCAATGATTCCCAAAGTCCCTGGATTAGCAGGGCCAGCATCCCTTAGGAACCTTTGATTTCAAATTCTTGGGCCCCACCCAGCCTGACCTACCAGAATCTTCACTTGAACAACATTCTCTGAGTGATTGGTGTTTGAGACCCCAACTCCTGATTTGGAGATGGGGTAGCAATATGTCTGTGGTCAGACAGTAGTTCCTGCCGAGGTAGACCGTCTTCTGTCTCTGTAGGTTCAGGTGAATCTTGGTACTGAGGATTTTTTTGTCTGGGTGAATTCTTGGACATTTTGTGTCTGGAGGGCAGATGTTTTTCATGAGCCATTATCATAGTAGAATTGTGAGGTTGTAGACCTACCTCAGAGTTGGCACAGGCTGCTAAGAAACCAGGTGCTCTGGATTTGTTTCTGGTTTGCTGATTTGGCAACTGGCATTCTAAGAGATTTTGTTGTGTTGTCATTACCACTGTTGTCATCTTTGTCGTCGTCATCATCATCTTCATCTCAGCACTGATCTGCTTTTGAGTGCTTATGGGGATATCATATATCATAGGGCTGTTCACATTTTAAGCTGAGGAAACAGAAGCTCAGAGAGTATGGGAGGCCACTGACCTTGAAAGGCATTTGAAAGGAGGTCCACTGACTCCACACACACTATTCGTGGTATGTTGGATGACACTCCAGTACAGTTGGTATTTGAGAGACTCTTTAAATTCTGTGATTCCAAGGCAGACGTTATCCTTTAAGTACTAGATTTGTTTAGCTATTGTTACCATATGTTATAAGTGTTTCAAGGCATTTTGTAAGACAAACACTAGAGTCTACCTCAGTTTGTTTCCATATGCATTTTAATTAAAGACTGAAGTGGAAATTCTGTCTCTTAGCTAGTTGAGGGAAAAGAATCTTAGATGTGCAGATAAAATATGATTTATTGGTACTGTTGAAAGATGGGTACTTCACTCTTTAGTTATACTGTTTCCTTCCAGACAGTACTTTTTGTTGTTGTTTTGGTGGGAATTGAACTCAGAACCTTCTTCTTGCTAGGCAGGCATTTTCCCTCTGGAGCCATTCTTACAGCTCCATTTTGCCTTGATTCTTTTCAAGACAGAGTCTTTATGCCAAGGCTAGCCTGGGCTAGGACCCTCCTACTTGCTGTCACATGTCACTGGGGGTGACAAGTGTGCACCACTGACATTGTGCTTAGAATGACAGGTTCATGCCACTGTGTCCAACAATTGGTTGGAATGAAGTTGTCTGAACTTCTTTTTGCCTACGTTGGTCTTGAATCTCCCATCTTCTGATCTCAGACTCTCAAGGAGCTATGATTATAGGCTTGAGCCACTGTGCCTAGTTTGAAAAGTAGAAGAAAGTTTTGGGAGTGAAAACCCATGTGAACATAGCTTTAAACTTTGCCTCATCTTGGGGTCAGATTAGCAGCTGGTTTATTACATTTCTGGCCTATGGTGGGCAGTAGGTGGCAAATTCTGGTCCATGAGCAGAATCCAGGCCACCACCTGGATTGGTAGTATTGGTACATAGCCATTTGTTCACATTACTATCCAGGTTGTTTTCACCCTACAGTGGCAGTGTTGAGTCATTGTGGTAAAAACCTGTATGGCCCACAAAGCTGAAAACATTTACTGATTTGTCCCTTACAATGTTTACCAAATCCTGGCCTAATACCATCATTTTGGATAAAATTCCCTAGATTTTCTTTCTGCTTTCTGTCATAAATGCTTGAAACTCATACATTCATCAAATGTGGTTTGAGCCCAGTGGTAAGGAATCTTAGCCGAGGGGCTGTAGGCTCACAAGAAAAAAATGTGACCAAAGATTGTAGGCTTGCACTAAAGCAAGCATGCAGTGAACTTATGTAGGTCAGGTTTCTTAGCTACAAATGATAGAATCCACTAATTCAAGCAGAAGAGGTTGCATTAAAGAGTTTAGAGAACTCTCAGACTTGCTGGGAAGGCTGAAGAAAAGCATGAGATGAAACTTTTCAGGAGCCAACTTTCCAAACCCCAGAACAAGTCACTCAAGGACTGCAAACAGCCACAACATTACAGGTAGTGGGGGACCAAGAATGCCAGCTTCAGAACCCTCATACTTTCTTTCCACTGCATCTAATTGGCAGATCCCCTCTTCCCCCATCCAAATCTAGATGGAAGGAAGTTTATTCATTTCATGGGTGTAAATCAGATAATCCGTAGCCACTACTACCATGGTCTTTTGTTTTGAGATGGAATGTTCAACTCATTTACTTTTTACATTACCATTTGTCCAATAAAGCAGCTCTAGTGTGGTACAGGAGACATTCCAAATACATCTCCAAATCCTGCCATTCGTCCTTCAAAGCCCTGTACCACCTTCTCCAGGAAGCCTTCCCAAGGGAGTCATTTTGCCTTCAGCATCCTCAATAATTTTTTGTGTGCTGTCTAGGACGTGATGGTATTCTCTTTTACGTGATAGTCTTACCTTTATTTTTCTCCCACTTCTTTCTTTTTGACTTTTTTTTTTTTTGGTTTAGAGAATATTGTTGAACTATTTCTCATTCTCCTATTCAGTTTTGTTAGTGTTCTCCCAGAGATAGAGAATGTAGTCCATTTATCTTTTCTCATTTTTATTAATACATATATTCATGCACAATATAAAATGTTCATCTAAATATAAAATAAGTTCATAAATGTAAAATAGGTTCATCTAAATAAATGCTACCTTACCAGATGTATCAATCTGCAGTTTGCTGTTTTTGTTTGTTGTTATTTGTTTTTGTTGTAATGCTGCCCCAGGGCTTGAATTCAGGACGTAGGTGTCCCTGAACTTTTTTGCTCAAAGCTAGTGCCCTAGCATTTAAGCCATAGCTTCCCTTTTGACTTTCTTATGGTTTATTGGTGGTAAGACTCTCTCACTGACTTTCCTGCCCCAGCAGGCTTCGAATCGGTCCCCATAATGTTATAAGGTAACTTAATTTTAGGAAACAGAGAAGACATGTTTTGAGAGCTCAAATTGGGAGTCTTTATTAGAAGGCTGGCGTCCGCAGGTGGACTCCTGTCACTAAGACCTTAATACACTTAACCTTGTTAGAAAACTGAGCCATGAGAGCAGGAGAGGAAAGAAAGAGAAGAAAAACAATACCAACAAACCAGATCAACTCCAATGGAGAGCTGAAGTGATAGGCCATTGTGACTGGAGAAGAGCCATGCGACACAGGAGACACAGCACACGAAGCATTGGGATCATGGTGCCTGATCTGGTCTGTGTCTAAATAGAGTTACGGGCAGGGGGCAGGTCACAGGAAACTGGAGAGTCTTCCAAGTTCAAAGTATGGGACAGGTCCAGTAACCCATCATCCAGCTCTCCAGACCTGCCTCTTGGAATTCAGGCATGCCCATCCCTGAGGAGGTGGGACTTCCCTGCCTCCACCATGAAGACAAGATGGTACCAGTTAAACCCAATAGCCTATTCTCTACCATGTGGCTAAGATGGTGCCAGCTAGATCCAATGTCCCTGTTTTATTATCTCAGTCACCTGAGGTATGAGCTGTAATTTTTGAGTGAGAGCCATGCCCCACATATAGAGTTTTACTTCATTTTAAGGTCTGTGTGGTAGAATATAAGATATAATTAGTCAATTTCCTATCTATGGCTGTTCCACAAGGTTTTCTTGTTTCAAACATTGCTATAATAAGCAATGTGACCCTGCTTTTGATGTCATTTGTGTGATTTCTCAGGGGTAGAAGCCAAGAAATTTGGGTTGTTTGGTCATTTCCAGCTTTCCTTAATACTGTCAATAGCTATTCAAGATGATCATACCAATCTCCTTAGGCTTTCCCTAGTTCTAGATAACACTGGGTATTTTGTCAGACTTGTGTATTTTTGCCAGTCTGATGGGTATGTTGTTTAAATTTGCATTTGTATTGTTTGCTTAATTTGCATATGACTGAGTATTAAAGAGGTTAAGCATCTTTTCATATGTTTATTGGCTTATTTAGCTTTCTTTTTCTGTTATATACATATGCAGAGCTATTATTGTATGTGTGTGTGTGTTTCTTCTTTTGGATTGTCTGTTCTTATTTGTTTGTTGGAGTTCTTTGTATATTCTGGCTACCAATCCTTTGTTATATGTGATGCTATTGTTTCCCCTCAATATGTCTGTCTTTTTCCCTGAGGGTCTTTGTATTCTCTGATGTGATTTTGCTTCATGGAATTCTTGAAGGAGGGCAAAAGATTGCTTTCTTGTCAGACACAATCTGACTCAGAACCTGAAGGCCTGCGCCAATGAAGAAACCTGAAATTCCTGCAAGTCTGCTGTCCCGAGAGATAACAGATCTGAATTACTTCTTCCCTGTCTCTTACATCACTCTCCATGAGCCATGGCAGCAAATTACCAGACCTAGCTGGCTTTAAGGGGGAAAAAAAAGAAAGAGGAAGGAATGAAAGAAGGGGAAGTAGGAGAGAGGGTAAGGAAGCGAGAAGGAGGGGGGAGGGAGAGAGAAAAGCTAGGTGCTGGTGGCTCATACCTATAATCCTAGCTACTCTGCAGGCTGAGATCTGAGGGTCACAGTTTGAAGCCAGCCTCAGCAGGAAGGTTTGTGAAACTCTTATCTCTACCAAAACTACCAAAAAAGCTGGTAGAGTAAAAGAAACAACCAGAAGTCAAGCCTCAGGATCGGCATCTCCCACCAGAAGTGAAAGAAGTAAACTCTTGTTTCAGTGTTTGGAAATTCAGAATATGAACAAGTCTCAGCTCTTTAGTTGTCCTTTTCATAGCCTACTTGTTGCTGTGTTTTTCCCATTTTGGTACTTTTCTTTTTGGTAGGTGGTTTGTTATATTTAAATATCATCCAAACATTTAATGCTGTCTAGCGTCTCTAAGTACAGGAAATCTATGACATGCCTTTCAGAAAAAGTCCACGTTAAATAAGTTTTAAGTATGAATTATAGTGTCACTGGTCATATGTTCAGTGTTTTTGAGTCAAATATATATTTTAAGCAAAATGTCTTTTTGGCTTAAACTTAGAGCCTTGAGCTCTTGATTATTTAGATTTTTCATTTAAGGCACTCTGTCATTGAGCCACATCTTCACTCTTTGGCTAGTTTATTGGAGATAAAAGAGTCACAGACTTTTCTGCCTGGGCTGGCTTTGAACCTTTCCTCTGCTCTTAGATCCCTGAATAGCAAGGATTACAGACCTGAGCCATATACATAAAGCAAGGTTCTGTATCAATTTACTTGAAAGAATGTTGTAAGCCAAGGCTTGAAGGAAACCCTTGAATTTCTCCTAAAAGCAGTGGTTATGTATTCAGTAACTGAGTATCACAGCAGCAGTTTATAGTAATAAAAATCAGCTAAATCTTAAGGAACCCAGTTCTGAAAATGATTATGTAGCAGGATCTGGAAGACAATGTCCAGATTGACAGGCTCACATTGAAAGAGGACACTTGGTGTAACCAAAGTAGACCTTGCTTAGAAGAGGATTATCTGAAACTAAGAGGCAGTAGAGAAATGTGGGAATCAACATGGATTATGGAGAATGAGCATTGTAAAACTACAAGCTAAGCATAGAATCCATAGATGCAGGATGGGTGCCAGTGGTTCATGCCTGTCACCTCGGGAGACAGAGGTCTAAGAGTCACAATTTGAAGCCAGCCTGGCCAGAGAAGTTCATGAGACTCTTATCTCCAATCAACCACCAAAAAGCTGCAAGTGGAGCTGTGGCTCAAGTGGTAGAGTGCTAGCCTTGAGCTGAAAAGCTAAGCAACAGTGAAAGGACCTGGAGTTCTAGCCTTAGTATACACATATACACAGACACAGAAAGGAGAGAGAGATAGAGGAAAGATCCATAGAGTGCACCATAGAGGGTTTTGTTCAAGAATATTCCACGAAACATTATTTATAGCTACAAAAAATGTCCAACAATGGGAAAGTAAATTATAATATTAGCCATGAAATGAAATACATATGATTCAGCTATTCAGATGATATGGTTTATTTATTGACTTAAAAGGAGTAAAGGAGAAAAGCAAAGCTTAAAACAATATGATTAGTCTGATATGCTTTTTGTGTAAAAGGAAATTACTTAGAAAAGGTAATGCATGACTCTATGAAGGTGTTTAGGGGTAGGCTAAAAGTTACTTTAAGGGCTGAAGATACAGCTCAGGGATACTGTTACCAAAAATTTAGGGCAGCTAAGTTGATCTCAGGTCTTTGCATCTGGCAAGAGCAAACTTGAAGCAAGATGTGAGCATAGTAATGGTGATAGGAAAGTTTACTACAAAATGGCAGAGGAAGAGAGTGCTTCAGCCTGTCTCAGCCATCCCTCATTGTCTTCCATGGTACAGAGACTGGCCTTGGGTTAAAAGGGGATAATTGGGGTTCTTGAAGACAGCTTTCTGTGCTCTATAAGGTTGGAGCATCAATGATTTAGTGCCAAGTCCTTATTTCCTCATTCTTTGCCCTTAACAGATGTCTTCCTTGTTTTTTTTGTTTTTGTAGCCCCCAGACCCCATTCCATTGTTAGGGAGGTTTTGGTTTATCAAAACCTGCTATCTGTAAGTTGTGACGGGTTGTACTTCCAGCTTGCCTGCTTTTCTCCTTACTCCTGTCAATAGTGTGTTTACCTAGCACGTGCAAGAGAGGGAAAGGGAGGAGAGTCTGGCCAAGGTATATTGTTTGTATGTATTGTAAGCATTATGCCCACCTTTGGTCCTCAGCTCCACCCAGACCTGCTGCCCCTCCATCTCTCCACCCAGACCCCCCTGAACCCCCATCTACCTCACTTCCTACCCCCAGACCCTGCTGTCACCTAGATAGTGGAGGCTGCCATATGCTCTCTCTCTCTGGGGGAAATATGGCTCCTCTAATAAATCTTGTAATAATCTTTCTCCTGTGCCTGCCTGCCTCTGCGTGGTCCCCTGGCATGGATGTGGCAGCTCTTTTGATCGATCCTTTCATGTATGTATGGACATGTCAAAATGAAATCCTCTAATACAACTAATTGGTGCTAATACCAAAAAAAAGTAATAAATGTAATAAACATAATAAAAGACAATACCAACATAAACCACCAGGATATGGTTCTGCCTCCTCTCCCATCGTTTGCAGTTTTAGCAGTCTCTTTAGACTTAATACCACCTGAGGACACCAAGGGAGTTTTATGCTGACGTTTTTCTTACATGGATTAGTGGTGGATGTAAAGTCTATAGCTTGAGCACAGGCCTGGGTTGTGATGGGAGCCTGCAGCCTCTGGTGCATGAAACATGTGTGGATCGCTCCCTCCCCATGTACCCCTACAGGGTAGGCCTGGCAGAGTTCCCTAAAAGAATGAAGAACGAATGCACTTAGGCTCAAGAAAGCATCTTGAGACTGACTGAGCATGTTATTGCTTTTCAGAAAGACTTCTAGGATTGTGGGGCAGGTGAGTTGGGAATGGAGGTAGTCCTGAGGTATTCTCCACAGATTTTGCCATGTTCCTGGCTAAAAGGGTCCACATGAATTCCTGGCGCTGGACAGATCCTGGCTGAACCCTAGAGAAGGACCTGAGCTGTCTGGGAACACACCGCCTTTGTGTGCCAGTGTTTGTTTGAAAGCTAGCTTCAGACCAATGTAAGCTGCTTCAGAAGGAAAGCAGAGAGCAAGCAGGAACCGAGGTTGGTGTCCTGACTCCTCCCTTCACCCAGGACCAGCAACACAGGGCTCTTGACATTGCCTGTAGCCATAGCCCCTTTATGGGGTGTGTGCTGCTTTTGGCAGGCTCTATTGGGGATCTTGCAAGGCTATCAGAGCAGAGTGCACCCTGTCTTCCAGGACTTGGGAGGAGGAGTCTTCATGTCCCCATCTCCATGCACAGTCGGAGAATTTTCCTCTCATAAACAAAACAAACACGAGCTAAAGGGGTGGAGGCCCCAGGGGCAGGCTGGGTGGCCCTTTCCTTCAATCTCTGCGTTTGTTTCTCCCAGAGAAAATTGTAACAGCTTCTGAAAAGCTCAGAAAGCCGCCTGTGGGTCTCATCATCTTGTTTGGTTAACCAAGCCCATTGTTCCTTGGTGCTGGCCCCGGGTCTGCTGTTGTGGAAGAGACTAGGAATCATTCAGTCTCTGTCCACAGGGGCAAGTGCCTCTGCAGCACTCCTGAGGTGGGCAGATGGGGCAGGCACTGCTGGGGAAGAGGGGACAGGCAGGGTGGTATGGCCTTAACAGAGGCCTTCTCATCCCTGGGCAAAACAAGCTGGGTGGAAAAACAAGTCAGGTGGCTTCTGAATGCTCTTCTAGCTATTTGAGAGGACAGCTATGATGGTAGGGGCTTCCTTTGGAGGTCTTCCTCTTCCTCTCTTCTCACATCTCTCTAGAGATGGTTTGAAACCAGGCTTTTCTTGGAAAGACTGCATGCCTTTTCCACCCATCACATTTTCATTGTCACTCTGGAAGACCCCCAGATTAGCTTCCAGTGGCCTCTTAGCCCTGAGTCTGGTTCGTGCTGTTTGGGTACTGATTGACCTTTCCCAGAGCTGGTGGAAAAATTACCTCTCCTCCCCAGGAAAGATGCCAAGAAGCAGAAGTTGGGAGCATATTCTACTATGATCTAGTACCTTTGCGGGTTTTAACTATTTTGAAGTGTCGGGTACATCCTCTTCATCTTAGATTATAGCTCTGTTGTGTGCTTTCTGGAGAAGGTTTTGTGGCCAAGGTACCCAGGATGGCTTTTGATATGAAAATGAGCATTGTGAATGAGGGGGTGACCGAGGAGCTGGGAGGGCCGGCTGAACGGAGGAGGGGCGCTGCTGAGGGACACAGTGTGAAAGGGTGCTTTTAGGAACGTCTGGATCAGACATGATGTTATAGGAAAAAATGCAGCGTCTAAGGAAACAGCGGGTGAATAGAGAGAAAGCCTGAGAGACAGGCGGGGAGGCCAAGAGGACATAAAGCAGATTGTCACCAGGAGCCAGGCAAAGGAGCTGCCTGGTGGAAGGGGCCGCCGGCTGGTGGGAAGATGGCAAAGAGTGTTGTGCATGGTCGGACCGGACAAGCATGGGGTATTGAAGTGGAAGGTGGCAGGCTGGTTGGTGACACTGAGGATGGATGTTGTCAGACAGAGCCACTGGCCCAACCAAATGTTACCTCTTAGAGCCTCTACTTTCCTGAACCTCCCCTGCCCACCTCCAAGTCTTTGGAGTCCACAGTAGAGGAAGAGGAACCATCTTGCCCAAGTGGGAAAGCGGTAAGAGGGATGAGGTCTGTCCCCATGTATGTTCCTCTACCAGTTGAGCTGAGAGGGACAGGGCTGCTATGTATGTGACCTTAGGCCAGTTACCGGGTCCCTCTGTGCCTCGGTTGTACCTTAAAAGGAGGAACATGTCAGTACCTACCTCAAAGAGATAAAAGGCTTATATTTGTTATTTTTTAATAAGCTTTTTTGAGGTAATAAGTGACATGCTGTATGCACCTCTCACTTAAAATAATTCAGTGATACATTATTTTTAGTGTATTTAGAGTCGGCAACTATCACTACAATCAATTTGCCTCACCCCCAAATAGGCTCCCATATCCCGCCAGCTGACACGCCCTATTTTTTTCCCACATGCCCCTTCCCAACTCCTGGAAACCCATAACCTACTTTCTGTCTCTCTGAATGTGTTGATTTTGACAGTTCATATAAATGGAACCCTATATAGTGTAAACTTTGCCTACCTGCCTTAGTGTCATGTTTTTCAGATTCATCCAGGTTTAACATACACCCTCATTTTTATCACTGAGTAATATTCTTTTGTTGGGGGAGGACATACCACATTTTGTTTGTTCATTCTTTAGTGAAGGAAAGTTTGGAGTGCTTCCATTTGGGGATTGTGAATTGGAAGTGGGTGGAAGATTTGTTTAGATATTTCTCCCCCTAAAAAATGTACAAATGGATGCTTGCATGCATAAAGTGTTCAGCATCATTAGCCATTTGGGAAATGCACATTAGAAATCCACAGTAGAGAGACTGCTTCACACTTTGTTAAAATGGCAAGAATAAATCACCGATTTCTTTAATCCTACCTACAGAAGGCTGAGATCTGAGGATTGGAGTCTGAAGCGAACTCAGGTAGGAAAGTCCATGAGACTCTTATCCCTAATTAACCATTAAAAAAGCTAGAAGTGGAGATGTGGCTCAAGTGGTAGAGCACCAGGTCTGGGCAAAAATAAAAACAACAGCCAAAAAAGTAGCTCAGGGACAGCACCCAGGCCCTGAGTTTAAGCCTCAGGACCCCCACCCCCCTACCACACACACCTGTAATAAGTACTGGTGAGGATGTAGAGAAATGAGTCCTCTAGCATCCACTTTGGAAAGCAATCTAGCCATATACATAGAGTGAACATACAATCTAGGGCACATACCCGAGAGAAGTAAAAACATATGGCCACATAAAAACTTGTACACAAGTATTCATAGCAGCAGCATTAGTCATCACAACCCCCAAATGGAAACAGGCCCTAGGTACCTTAACTATTGAGGGATCAATAAACAAAAAGTGGTGTATCTCCACAGTGGAATATTATTCAACAATAAAAATAAAGCACCTGCTGTCCATGCTTGGCAACCTGTGGTGTCAACTTCAGTGCTGCTCAGTACAGCCAGACATTGCTTAATGACAGGGAAGTACTATGTTGGGTAGTTTCATTGTGTGAACACACTGTATATACTTAGAGTGAGGGGGACAGCACAGGTCAACACTTGACGTGGGCTCTTGATGTAACCAAGAGACACAGTAAACAAGAGATGAAGGAAGCTGCCGCCCAGATCACACCACATACTTGTTTTACAGTAACCTTTCTGAAAAAGTAGGAGTACAGTGTAAAATGGCGACAAGAGCGATAGTAAATATAGTAAATTCCGAAGCCAGTAATGTAGCCGCTTACCATCACATATTGTGCATTCATTGTACATCATCGTGTGTGTTCTACTTTTATATGACTGGCAGAACATTCTGTTGATCCCAACCTCTCTACAAACCCATGAACTATGTGCTACTCTCTGATGATCTGGCAGTGAAACGCTGTGATGTCACTAAGCAATATGAATATTTCAGTTCTGTTGAAATCTTACAGCACGCTATGGTGTATGTGGCTGGTTCTTGGCTGAATTGTCATTTTTCTGCACATGGGCTGGATTTGGGTTCTGGTTGCTTGCATGCATCCCAAAAAGCTTGTGGGGAGAGTTTGGACAAGGTATGCAGTGCTGCTAGGTGCCCCCTCATCGAGACCCCTGGAGTCCTGCTCAGCAGTATCCTTTTGGGCCCCCACCCTGAGGTATCTTCCATGCTTATGTCACTACCTGTTTAGGTGGTGGTTGGGCTGGGTTTGAGTTTCCCTTTTCATTTGCTCTTTACTTGAAAATATTCAGGCTTTTCAAGTCAATTACATCTCCAGCGGCAACTGTGCTCAGGTCTGACTTGATCCCTGATGTACTTTCTATGCATCTTTTTGCTCTCCTTGGAGACCTGCTGAACTTCGAGACAGAAGCTACCAGGGACCTGCAGGGCCACCACAGGGTAATTATCCCAAGTGAAGGGACCAGAATGGAGAATTGTGCCTTCCCTTTAACATGGGGCCATGTGGCTCAGGGGAAAAGGAAGAAGCAAGTAGTCCAGATGGACATGTCTGGTGGAGAGCAAATGTCATAACTGAAATCCTCCTGAAGGCTGAGATGCTCAAGCTCCCCAGAGCTGGCTGGTTCATGAAACCATCCCAGTAGGGACACAGCTCCCATTTTTCCCCTTTGCACCACCTTCCTCTTTCCGTAGGCCAGTTATATTTAAATTCTAGTGCCCTATGATTTGACTTGTGTGTGTGTGTGTGTGTGTGTGTGTGTGTATGTGTGTATGTGTGTATGTGTGTGTGTGCATATGAGGGCTGGTAGTGGAACTTGAACTCATAGCCTTAATGTCCCTTAATATTTTATTTTTAAATCAAGGCTCTTGAGCAACACCTCCACTTCTGGGTCTTGGTTGGTTTTTAATTGAAGATACCCAGACTGACCCTTGATCTTCAGATCTCAGACTCCTAAGTAAGTAGGATTACAGTTGTGAACTACTGCCCAGGGATTTTGACTTCTTCCTCAGAACTAAGCGTCTCCCTGGATACTTCCCTCCTTGCTGCTGTTGTGTGCCCACCATGAGTTCAGGAGGAGTTCATATTTCTTTCTGCAGTAGAAGATCTGGCAATTGTACCTCACCCTAGTTTTGATTTTCTTCCCCATCTTCTCTGTCGGTCTGTGTCAGCTCCAGGCGTGTCTCCTGTGTGGTTTTCTCCTGCTCAACCTGCTCTCAGTTTCGCTGCAGTTCCATGAATACCTGGGTTATTATTTGGGCATGGTGATAATGTGTGCTTACTCACGGGCACTCTCATCCCGAGGCCCTGCTGCCTGCCTTCTGTGGCTAGATGTAGCCCCCTACCTCCACCTCCCCCCCCCCCCCGCCAGTCCCTGCACACACCCTAAAGGAATGTGGTCTGCAGAGTGCCCCAGCTGCTCAGCCAGTCAGCCATACCAAGGCCTCAAACCCAAGGTCTCAACTGATAGCTCTGGTTAGTAACTCATTTTTCCCCTGGTATCAGGGCTCCCTGGGCGGTACAGAGCAGTTGCTCTTCCACTTCCACAAAACAACCCCTTGCCAATCTCACACCTACTTCCTGAAACCTCTCATTGTCTCATTCACTTGCCCTGGCGTCCTCCAATTTGTCAGTGCCTTGATACAGGGAAGCTGGAATAAGGTCCAGTCTGTGCAAAGAGGTTATTCTTTTTCTCTGTCTGGATGTGCTTGGGGTTCTAGAGAGTTTGTTTCAGGATTTATTTTTTATTTTATTTTATGGGAAGTGTAAAAAAATTTTATTTTTTGTTTGGGTAATTTTTGCTTGCTTTATAGCATTTAAATTTTTTAAAATTGTTATTAAAAGGTGATGTACAGAGGGGTTACAGTTATGTAAGTCAAGTAGAGAGGGCTTATTTTTTTAGAGCATCACTGCCCCAAACCCTGAAGTATTCCTCAATTTGGTTCATAATTAGCAAATCATGAATTAAATTAGTGGCTTGCGTGTTAGACAATGCCTTTTATTTCCTAGTAATACCTCTGAACAGGTAAAATGGGAACATCGGACAGAAACCAAGGCATGGGCCGGTTGGCAGGGCCTAACCCTAGCCCCCCAGCATGATGCCTCTGTTTCTGATCAAACTGTATTGTTATATTTCTCATGTTGCAGAGACAATGCTTGTTCCGTGTAGAAAGCTAAAGAAGACAAAAGATTGGGACAAAAGAAAAAAAATGAAAGTAACAGTTTAGCCACTGCAACTGACTGTGGTAACAACCTTTCTGTTGTCTTAAAAGACCTTTTTTATATGGGGCACTGGTGCCTCACATTTGTGATCCTAGTTACTCAGGAGGCTGAAATCTGAGGATCATTGTTCAAAACCAGCCAGGACAGGAAAGTCCATGAAATTCACCTCCAGTTAACCATCAAAAAAGCTAGAAATGGGGGCTGGGAAGGTGGCTTAGTAGTAGAGTGCTTGCCTTGCATGCATAAGGCCCTGGGTTTGATTCCTCAGCACCACATAAGCAGAAAAAGCCAGAAGTGGCGCTGTAGCTCAAGTGGTAGAGTGCTAGCCTTGAGCTGAAGAGCTGAAGGACAGCGCCCAGGCCCAGAGTTCAGGCCCCACAACTGACCAAAAAAAAAAAAAATAAGTTAGAAATGTAGGTATGGCTCAAATGGTAGAGTACCAGCCTGGAGCAAGCAACAAAATGAGGGGACAGCACCCAGTCCCTGAGTTCAAGCTGTAGGACCAATAGAGAACAGACAGACATGCATACACATATACCTCTTTCTCTATATGTTTATGTACCCTTTATATTTTCACTCTATGTTGTTAGCATTGCATTTTATGGCAGTACTCTTGTCTTAGTTAACCAGCCATTTAAATTTGGATACTTGGTTCTTTCAGATTTTTCCCACTGGAGGCTTTGCTGTATGGAACAGCATTCTAACTTGATAATTGTGCCATTCTTGGTTCTCTTGGGACAGATTCCTGGATGTAGGATTGCTGAATCAAAGAGGAGGGAGGCATGTGTCTAAGAATTTTGGTGCATGGCATATCTTTGCAAATGACAAGAATTTGGACAGCTTAGTTCCCTATTTCCTTAGCTGTGGATATTAGTTACTCTAAAAAATGTTGCCCAAATTGGAAGACAAAAAGTAGTGCTTAATTATTTAATTAAGAAAAGTTTGACATTTTTTAAGTTTTTATGAGTAACCTATGAAGGCATTAATATATTTTTCTAGTAAAAGTCCATCTATTTTCTTAATGAACTTACATACTAAAGATAGTAACCTTGTCTTGTAGCTTTTTCTCTCCTGTTGTTACACTGACTTTTTAAAAGAAAAATCACACACATATTAGCTGTACCAAAGGGAGTTCCATTGTTGTATTTGCATACTGTCCGCTATCATACTCCCATATTCCCAAAAGATTTTCTTTTCTTTTTTTTGGGGGGGTCTGGTTATGGGGCATGAACTCTGGGCCTGGGCGCTGTCCCTCAACTCTTCAGCTCAAGGCTAGCACTCTACCACTTGAACCACACCGCCACTTCTGGCTTTTTTCTTTTTGCTTATGTGGTGCTGAGGAATCGAACCCAGGGCCTCATGCATGCAAGGCAAGCACTCTACCACTGAGCCACCTTCCCAGCCCCCAAAAGATTTTCAACAGCTTTCATTGTTCTATTTTAAAAATGTGTGGTGTACAATACTGTGAAATATATGAAATTTATGTAATCACCTAATCTCAATAAAGTGTGTGTGTGTGCGTGTGTGCGCTGTACTATGCTGGTGTCAGTGGCTCATGCCTGTAATTCTAGCTATTCTAGTAATTCAGGAGATTGAGAGCTGAGTATAGCAGTTTGAAGCCAGCATGGGCAGAAAAGTCCATGAGGCTCTTATCTCCAATGAAGTAACTAAAAAGCTGAAAGTGGTGGTATCGCTCTAGTAGAGCAGCCTTGAGTGAAAAAGCTGAGTGCCCAGGCCCTGAGTTCAAGCCCCAGTACTGGCACCAATAAATAAATCAGAATAAATAAAAATTACGGTACTTTTTGACAGACAAAATTTATAATGGTTATACTCATATGCAGGGCGAGAGTCCTTTATGCAAAATGTTTGGAGACCAGCAATGTTTCCAATTTTATATTTTCTTACATTTGGATTATTTGCATATACATATGAGATACTCATTTATATTTCCAATACAACATATAAACAGCATAAAAGTAAATTTATACAGTAGTTTGAGTCATTCTGTGCATGAAACTAATTTTCATCGTGTGTAATGCTTTGTGCCATGTTATGACACAAATATGTCTTATTTTGGATTTTATATTTGATTAGGTTTTTTTCTTATATTCTTATCACACTGACTTTATTCCTGTGATTTCATGGTACATTTTCAAACTTCAGGAGACTTTTTTTAATGGTTAAAGTGAAAGATTGTTAGAATGATACAGCATATCTTTTGAAACACTTGGGGTCCCCATCATCCCTGGTGGCAAGTTATCTGTAAATTATCTTCTCAGACCTTTTGTGTTCTCTGTGTGTGCTAGTATTGGGGCTTGAATTCAGCCTCATGCTTTTGCTAGGCTTTTTCACAGACTGGTGCTCTACCACTTGAGCCACAGCTCCACTTATGGCTTTTTGCTGATTAACTGGAAATAAGCATCTGATGGTCTTTCCTGCTCTGGCTTCAAACTCCAATCCTCAGATCTCAGCCTCCTGAGTGGCTAGACTTACAAGCATGGGCCATAGGTATCTAACTATCCCCTCATCTTTAAGAGTACTGATTAGAGTACTGATTACAGTGACTGCCATTTGGACTGTGCCTGTTGAGCAGTGTGTGACTTATCCCCTGACTCTGAGCCTTGCACAGTGCCTGCCACCCAGGAAAGGGCAGGTCTGTGTGGCAGCCGGGTCTTTCTGTTCTAGGACCACATCTTCTATCAATTTTTGTGAAAAAAATTCAGCAGCCCCACTGTGCTGAGTCATGTTCTGACTTCGAGACGTTTTTCTTCCATCACTGGATGTTTGTTCCTTCCTAAGTTGAGGACTGCAGAGTGGATCTGAGCACAGGACACACAGCTAATAGGACTGAGAATCACCCTTCCTTACTGCATCCCTTGACTGTTGCCATGACAGTCAAGTGGACAGACACATCCTGCGTGCGTCCCCCTTCCTCCAGCTCCTCCCTGGATTCCACTTCCTGCCCTCCGAGCCAGTTTGTGGGTGGGAAGCCTGCTGGGTGGTCTGCCCAGATTTCCAAGAGATCTGTGGCCACACCTTGTGCAGAGCCGAATTTGGGCTTGGGCCGCACTCAGACCACACTCAGCTGTGCTTTCTTTTCCGACATGCTGACGAGCGTGATAGTGACGGAGATGAGGAGTGCCCAGGATGACCGGGCAGCAGCTGGGCGAGGAGCTGAAGATCCTGCTTAGGCTGCCCTCAGCAGCCAGGTTGACTTGCTAAGCACCTACCTACTTCCTGCCCTAAAGGAAACCAGGAAGGCAGTAAAGGAGCCCTGTTTGCCTCCTCTTGTAGAACCGAAGTGACTGAGCTCCCAGCCTCCAGGACCTGACTGCATTGCATTCAGGCCTGTCTCTGGCTGCTCCTAGGATGATGCTTGGACTTTTCTTTTTCTTTTTTATTGTAAAGGTGATGTACAAAGGGGTTGCAGTAATATATGTCAGGTATTGAGTACATTTCTTTTATTTATTTATTTATTTTTTTGGTCTGGTCATGGGGCCTGAACTCTGGGCCTGGGCGCTGTCCTTCAGCTCTTCAGCTCAAGGCTAGCGCTCTACCACTTGAGCCACAGCACCACAGCTTTTTTGTCTTTTTGCTTATATGGTGCTGAGGAATCGAACCCAGGGCCTCATGCATGCAAGGCAAGCGCTCTACCACTGAGCCACCTTCCCAGCCCTTGAGTACATTTCTTTTTGAACAGCGTCACCTCCTCCCTCATATGACTTCAATTTTCTGTGCCTAGGTCTCCTTACCTATGTGAGATGAGGCTTCATGGGGTTGGTGTGAGGTGTGAGTATGTGTGCACAATTTATATTGTCTGTTATGTTTTTGTTGTGTTTGCATCTCTTACTCATATAGCAGGTGGTAGCCTCATGTGAACCTTTTATCTTTCTTGCCTACTTTATCACACAATGTTTCACAGAGTGGATGTTTGGTACTTATCTCCTGAGCACTGATACAGATGTGAATTATTATCATCTATAGTGCTGTGTTATCTGATTTAATCTGCACGAAACCTTTAAGTGTGATGTCTATATTATTCTCTTTCTTTCTTTCTCTTTCTTTCTTTCTTTCTTTCTTTCTTTCTTTCTTTCTTTCTTTCTTTCTTTCTCTTTCTTTCTTTCTTTCCTTCCTTCCTTCTCTTTCTTTCTTTCTTTCTTTCTTTCTTTCTTTCTTTCTTTCTTTCTTTCTTTCTTTCTTTCTTTCTTTCTTTCTCTTTCTTTCTTTCTTTCCTTCCTTCCTTCTCTTTCTTTCTTTCTTTCTTTCTTTCTTTCTTTCTTTCTTTCTTTCTTTCTTTCTTTCTTTCTTTCTTTCTTTCTTTCTTTCTTTCCCAGTACTGGAGCTTGAAGTCCTTGCTTTCTTGCTTAGCTCTTTTGCCCAAGGCTTCTTCCCCCTCCCCCCCACACTACTTGATCCATACCTCCACTTCTGACTTTTGCTAGTTAATTGGAGAAAAAGAATCTCACAGATCACTTCAAGCTGTGATCCTTATATCTCAGCCTCCTGAGTAGTTAGGATTACAGGCGTGAGCCACCAGAACCTGGCTGTGATGTACATTTTATGGGAGAGAAACATGGAGCTCAGGGAGTCTGAAGAACTTGCCAGGATCATGTGGCTGATGGGTTCCAGAGTCAGGAGTCTTCTATAAGCAGCTTGGCTGCAAAGCAGAGTCAGGATGGATGGGAGGGTGATGCATGAGGTGGAGAGAGGAACTATGCTTCCAAAAAAATTACAGAATGATAAAACATTTTGAATTGAACAGCATCCAGGATCTCAGCAATGTGGTTTGGTTTGTTAGGGAAATGGAGAAGATTGGGAGGGAGTGTGGAAAGTTGAGCATAGGAAGGGACCTAATACTCAGAGTGGACCCTCAGGCTAGAGCTCTTGCCTGGCCTGTTTCCAGCTCAATGGGACAGTTGCTGCTGGATAGTTCCTGAAGGGAGAACAGTTTGGAGCTCTGCTCTGAGAACTGGTAGGAGGGCTGTAGGGGAACAGGTGGGAGCTACAGAGGCAAGCACAGGCAGGGACACACTAGGCATTATAGGTCAGAGAGAGAGAGAGAGAGAGAGAGAGAGGGAGGGAGGGAGGGAGGGAGGGAGAGAGAGTGGAGAGAGACAGAGAGACAGAGGTCACTTGGGGACAGAGATGGAAATTGTTGGCTGACCAGGCTTTCAGAAGACTGAAAAGTTGTTTGAGGGAGGGACTCCTTTCCACCTCAGGGAAGAAAGTCTGTGTCAGGCTACCCTATGCCATGTCCTTCCTGGAAGAGGCCCTAGAGAGGATGGCCATGCATGGAGAGGGTGGGGAGGGAGGCCTGAGGGGGAAGGGGTCAGTGCAGTTGGTAGAGGCTGTAGGAGGCAAGATAGAACTTTAAGATTTTATGGTACATGTAGAAGAGCAGCTAAGAGGATATGTGTGGATTGAAGAGAGATAGGCTGGTACCTGTGCTCTGGTTAAGTTCTCCCTTATTTTTCTGTAGGCTGGGGTAGAGCCTGGAAGGCTGTGAGAGTTTCCAGGTGAAGGATGACAGAGGCTGGGGTGGCTAATGGGGAAAATGGGCAGACACATTTGGCGATCTGTATGGGAGGGATTGTTACTTGGTGGGTTGCTTTTGGAAGCAAAAGGAAAGAGACCAGTGGCCACGGGTCCTTCTCAAGTGTATTTGTGAGCCTGGGGCTTGATGTCATCTGTTGGAGAGCACTAGGTGAGGGTGTGACTGTTTTGTCCCTTTTTAGTGGCATGGAGGTGCATGGTGCAGGTCGAGGCAGAGGGTAGACTCTTCTGCTGGGAGCCGTGAGTGCCCTTCGCATCTGCAGGACACTCTGGTCTTAAGAACCCTGTGAGTACTCAGGGCCAGAGGAGGCCAGTTCCAGGCTCCCAGGCTTCCTTCAGCTCAGCCTAGGATCTGTTTTTAGCATGTTTGATAAAATGTGTGCCACAGTTATTTTACGAGTGTATAGATGTAAGTGGTATGAATAGAATTAGTTGTAGGATTCAGGAAGAGAAAGCTCAAGTTCTTCCCAGGGCTGCCTGGCCTCTGCTGCTTCAGTGGCTCACTAGTGAAGTGGAAAGGAGGTTAGAGGTGAGCGATAGTGTGACGGGGCTATGGCAGCCTGCTGGAGGATAGGGGGGCAGAAAATAGGGTGACCGTAACCTTGCAGCTCTCTTCAGCTGAGTCCCAGCTGAAGTTCTCAGCCCAGTCCCTGAAGTTCCTTCATGAACATCTTGTGCCAGGTGCAAAATAGAGATAGCACTTTTCACCTTCTTCCATATCCCCTCTCCGTGGCTCAGAACACTGAGACATTTTCTCCATTGAAACTCATTTTCTCCCTTGAAACCTCAGGCTGCACCTGCTTGTTTACTCTTGATTCAGATCTCAGGAGGAGGACAACCCCAGAGTCCTTTCCATGCCTGGTTCCATTGGTGTCCCACCAGGGAGAGCTCTTACCCATTCCCTCCCTCACCCATTCAGGGCTGCCTGGCTGAAGTTCACCTAACTCAGTTGCAGAGGGTGACAAAAAAAACAGAATTTAGGATTTCCCGATGTTTAGGGAGGGACAGAAGAAAGTGGTCCCTAGAGTTAAGCAAAAAGGCTATTTGCTGTTCATCCTAAGTACTGTGGAACAGAAAAAAAAGAGGACTGGTGATTGAACTAAAGGATCTGTCGTGTCTAACTGGGGCAGGGCCTGTCTCCTTTCCCACTCGCAGAGTTGGGCAGTGGCTTTGTGATTCCCCCAGTTCTCTCCCTCCTGGATATGGTACTGGCATTCATTAGTCTAGCCAAAAGAGAGAGCCGAGATTAACACGTCCATTTTGTCTTTGCAGGCATGAGGAAAGAGAAACATCATACCAGCAAGGGGTGGGCTTATAGTGGGTCCCCAAGATAGATCACTGCCCCTCATCCAGGCGAATGGCCAAGAACACTAGGGCTTCCTCCGGCCTCATTAACAGGCACTTTATCTAAAGGCCCCTGAGAACTAGGTCCACAGTTGGAGGAGATATCCAGCCACCTAGTGCCCTGGGAAGAGTGCTGAATTGTGAGTCGCAGGCCTGGCTTCTGGTTTGAGTGCTTTAGCTTCGTGGTTTTCATTCTCCTGATTGCTTTTCTTCTCCAGGAGAGAACATCCTCTCTGGCTCCAGCATTCTAAGCAAGGAATTGAGTTTCATTCTGCCTTAAGGTTCTGTAGAAGCTATGGTTTGTGCATCTTTCAAAAGGAAAATATAAACAAATTGAGAGTCCCCCCCTTCCTAAGTACTACACATTTGCCCCAGATCTCCAACTCTGAGTAGTTTCCATGCCTCTGTTTTCCACACTATTACCTCCTTGACATTTGGAGTGTATTATCTCCGGGATTTGAGGCCACCACTGCCCTTTTTGCAAGGGTTGATACTCATGCATCTCTGGTTATTACAGAGCCACTGCCAGCTAACAGAATGTGTGATTAAGCCAGGTACTGGTGCTTACACCTGTGATACTAGTACTTAAGAGACTGAGATCTGATGATCGATGTTCAGAAAAGTCCATGAGACTCATATTTCCATTTAACCAGCAGAAAGCTGGAAGTAGAGCTGTGGCTCAAATTCTAGAGCACCAGCCTTGAGCTAGAAAGCTAAGAGACAGTGCCCCGCCCTGAGTTTAATCAAGCTTGACCTCCAGGGAAATTCCTGTGCAGTCTACACTAACTTTGAACCATTCTCATCACATACCCTACATCTGTCTCTTCTCTCTGGGAATTATTTTCTAGCCTTCCTTTTTTGTTAGAATATAATTTTTTTAAGCACAGTGGCCATCTATCTCTGTGTCTGCTCAATAGACCATGTTTGGCATGAGTCTGCCCTGGGTGTTTAGTAAACCAGGAAGGCAATGAATGACTTGTCAACACTGATAATGCAAAGCTCTGCTTGAGGGTCACAGTGTGGCCCAGCCTAATTCCTGGAGTATTTTAAATGCCAAGGTTTCTGGCCAGATGCCTGAACAGATTATAAATGCTCACTGCCTGAGACAAGGGCTTCCCTACAACAATGTCCACTCCATACTCTCATTTTGCTTCCAAGCTTATAAGGCATTGGACTGGCTTGTAGGAGATCAGAGGTTCAGCCCTGGGTCCACCATTAACTCCCTGAACACCTCTTCACACTTGTAGACTGAGCCATACTTAGAGGGCAGTGCACTTCCATATACCCACCTGTAATTCCTGTCCCATTTGCTTCCTTCTGGAAGTTCTAAGTCCACTTTTTTTTTTTTTTTTTTGCCAATCCTGGGGCTTAAACTCCGGGCCTGGGCACTGTCCTTGAGCTTCTGCTCAAGGCTAGTGCTCCACCACTTGAGCCACAGCACTACTTCTGGCCTTTTCTGAGTTAGCTTATTGGAGATGAGAGTTGCACGGACTTTCCTGCCTAGGCTTCAAACCATGATCCTCAGATCTCAGCCTCCTGAATAGCTAGGATTATAGGAGTGAGCCCCTGGCGCCTGGCTTTCTAAAGTCCACTTCTTCATGTCTTTTTGATATTCTGGCTCAACCTCTGTTCTAGAATCTTTCTAGAGTCAGTTCCCACTGAGAGGAAACTGAGTCATGGCCTTAGAGAAGGGACTGCTCTCCCTGAAAGGAGTAGGCAGGATATCTCCCAGCATTAGACCAGCGGCTGGGGTTAGCAAGACCAAATCCCTCTTAACACATACCAATTTTCACAAAACCAAGTCAACTGGAACCTGAGTTTATCCTGAAATTGTTAAGAATCAAGGATGATTCCATTGTTAAGAAGAGGCTATGGATGTAATGGATGCCCAAGTACCACTCTCCAGCTTTAGAAAATGATGATCCTTTCCTCCCTCCCTCCCTACCATTCCCCTCACCTCTCCCCAACTCCTTTCTCCCCTCCTGTACTGCAGGGCATGAAACTAGAGAAGAGAGGAGAAAAGAGACGGGAGATGGTCAGGAGTTGGGGAGACATCATGCCTTATGTGGCCACCAGCATCTTAAGAGCCCAGAAGGTTTGGCTCAGGGTTGGGGTGGTCAGAGGTGCTAGGGACATGCACTGGGAATGTAGCACCCTGGGTCTGCCCAGTCTTGCTAACTGGAAACATACACACTGTGGAGCCAGGGAAAGGACAGAAGTTCAAGCCCAAGTTTTGTTCCCTCCATATATTCCTCAGGGAACTTAAGGCTCTTCCACAGTTGGACTTCTCATCTCCTTGGGTGTCTTATTCACCTCTTCTTTTTTACTCAGAGCTGCCCTGCCCTGCCCTGTCCTGCCCCTAACTGTGGCCTAGCGAAGCAAGCTCTGACAGTCAGCTCTGATCTCTTTAGTGTTCAAAAGGAATGTGTGAAGATGGTAAGGGAAAAAAAAAATAAGCAGCTGACTCCGCTCAGGAACTTTCTCTGCTTCAGGGTCTGGCTGATGGTCAGATTTCCCCATGTTCAACATTTTTCCTGTGCTAGTTTCTCTCCCTGGAATTTCATGATTTTCTTCATATCTTCAGTTCCCAGCTCCTATCTGTTGTTCAAAGCACAATCAAATGATACCTGAATGTTGTCTTTTATGCAGGTCCTGTGAGGAATGGATTCTGACCTGCCCAGAACTTGAATTTTTTTGTTGTTGTTGGTCGTGGGGCTTGAGCTCAGGGCATTGGGCTCTGTCCCTGAGCCTCTTTGTGCTCAAGGCCACTTGAGCCATACTGACACTTCTGGTTTTTGAGTGGTTAATTGGAGGTAAGAGTCTTGTGGGCCTGGGTGCTGGTGGCTCATGCCTGTAATCCTAGCTACTCAGGAGGTTGAGATCCGAGGATATTGGTTCAAGACCAGCCCCAGGCAGAAAAGTCCGTGAGACTCTTCAATTAACTGCCAGAAAACCGGAAGTAGCACTGTGGCTCAAGTGGTAGCGCACTAGCCTTGAGCTGAAGAGCTGAAGGACAGCTCCCAGGCCCAGAGTTCAAGCCCCATGATTGACAAAAATAAAGTCTCATGGGGACTTTTCTGCCTGAGCTGTCTTTGAACTGCAGATCTCAGCCTCCTGAGTAGCTAGAATTATAGGCAGGAGCCACCAGTGCCCAGCTGGGATTTGAATTTTGTCTGTTCATTTCTCCCTTCTGCAAGACTGTACATACAAGCCAGTGGCAGTATCCTTGCTCATTTTTGTGTCCCCACCTGCCCTTCCAGGAAAGTTATATGAAGCCAGGGAGCAATGAATGTTTACCAAGTGATTATTAGTTTCTGGCTGTGTCCCCAGCACCTATAATGGTACTAGCATAGAGTTGGAACTCAGTGAAGATTTGAATTAATAAAATGCATACAGTGCCCTCTCTCAGTGGGCATGACTCTACCAGTGTGAATTGCTGGGCATTTCCCACCTTCCTGGCTGGACTTGAGGCTTTCCTCATGTCTAGTTTGGAGAATGAAATGGATGTTTCTGGGTATCAGGCCAGGGGTTGTCTGCTGTGAATCCAGGGGATTCCACTGAAGTCACACTGGTCACTCATGGAGCACAATAAACAACCAGACTTAAGCTGTGTCCCCTCCCTAGCCTCGTCTCTTTGCTCCCCACCATGCCTGGATAGACCTGGAGCTGCAGGACTTGTCAGTGTGTAGTCACGCTATGTGTGTGTGTGTGTGTGTGTGTGTGTGTGTGTGTGTGCAGGACTTGTCAGTGTGTAGTCACCGTGTGTGTGTGTGTGTGTGTGCAGGACTTGTCAGTGTGTAGTCACCGTGTGTGTGTGTGTGTGTGTGTGTGTGTGCCGGACTTGTCAGTGTGTAGTCACCGTGTGTGTGTGTGTGTGTGTGTGTGTGTTTAGCGAATGACTTTAAATCGTCTTTTAAACGATTGCTCAACTTGAAACCCCCTCCAGGCGGTGTCTAGGGTGGTTTGGATCTCCACTCAGCATTTCATTCCTTTCCCCAAATTGCTCATTATTTCATTTGCATAAATTTTAGGGGCAAGATTCTGCCCTGGGCCCAGGAAGCTCAAATAGGCCTCTTAATAAGGCAGCAGAGACCAGTGGTGGGAGTCTAGACTCACTTGAGCCTGTGTCTGCAACTTTTTCAGACTCTGTCCCCAGCAGTAGCTCTGGCTGCTTCCAGGAGCCAGTCACTGTCCAGTGGGGATTCATGTCTGTATCCCAGATGCTGCTGCTCCCTGACCTCAGCCTGTTTCTCTCAGCGTGTTGTCACCAAGGGCCCCCTGTGTGAGTAGGAGACAGAGGTCAGACGGACCCTTTATCCCACCTGGGGCTCTGGTATCTCCTGCCTGTCAGTCAATCCATCCACACTTCTTCATTGGACAAAGGCCCAGCTTACTGACAACCGTGTGTGTGGGTGCTATGGTTGGGCAGGGGTGGGGCAGACAGAGCACGGCAGAGACTTGAGGAGGTAGGACAATGCATCTGTGTTGGTAACCAGGCTAGTGGATGGGCTGTCAGAGCTTGGGGTGAGGGGTCTTGGGACCTGTGGGATCTGTAGAGAATCTTAGAAGTTATTCAGGGCTCCTTCAGAGAGGCATTTCCTATAAGGTATACCCTTGGGCTTGTTGGATAGGACCTGGTTGGCTGGGCCTTTGGCTATGAGCAGGCATATCCAAGGTGTGTGGTTCAAACATGGCTGTTTCTAACATGGTGAGTAGGGAAGGCTGAGCTGGAACCTTTGTGAACACCTTGGCGTAGGGGTTCAGTCAGAGAGTTACTAGGTGGATGAGGCTGGAGTCCAGTTTTCAGCAGAAGTGGGCCAGGAGATTGGGGAGGCTTTGGGCACCTCTAATGCCAATCCAAGGACTCTGGATATGTCCTTTGGGGTCCTGGGGCAGGGCAGGCTAGTGATCAATCAAAGGGCCTTCAATGAGGGTAGTGAAATACTTGCAGGCGGAAGGAGTGGGCCAGGAACTTACACCTCCCTCACTTTCTCTGGGTAGAAATCGGGCAGTTTGTGAACAGGGAGAGATCCCAGCAGGCAGCCTCATCTTCCACTTTAGGCTATACCCAATAAACCCCCCCCACACACACACACATCGTTTATCCTTGTATGCCAAGGAGCCCTTCCTCACTGAGCCATAGCTTCAGAGTCATGAGGGATGCTGTGAAGACTTCGCTTGGCAAGCTCCAGGAGGAGAGTTCAGGGTCCCAACCAGTTTAGTTGCAAGACAGAGGGTCCAAGCCACCCCTCAGGGCTTCGGTTTTCCAGTGACTCCCTTCCTGTCTACAGAAACTCTTGTCACTCTTGTCTGTTAGGGGTGTCTGGGAGCTCCATATAGGCCCAGAATGCTTCTGTGTCCAGTGATAGAGGAAAGAAGTGAATCATGGCTCTTGCTCTTGTCCTCTAGGACCAACAGTAATTACATGCAGTGGCATTTAAATGAAACTGTGACCAAAGGTAAAAATATCCTTACCATATCAATCGTAACCCAGTTCATCTATCCAGTCACCCGTTATCTGTCCGTCTACATTGGTCCATTCATCCCTGTTAAGCTTTAATGAATCCTTACAGTTCACCCTGATACTTTCCATTTGCTTCTGTCTTTTTAATATTGTACACATTGCCCTAAACTGACCTCACGACCGACTAATGGGTTGTTACCTGCAGTTTGATAGGTGCTGGCCACACTGGAAAGTTGAAGCTAGTGTACTTAACTCCAGCTAGGCACTGGCCTAGGAAAGCTGTGGGTTGCTGTAACACTGGCAGGTGGTGTGGGACCTGGCGAGGTCATTGTTAGACTGCAGTGCCCAGCCTGAGCTATGGAGCAAGGGTGTTATCACCTTCAGCTCAGCCTCTGCAGCCCCATTTGGGCTGTGTGGGAGAATGGATGCCCTATATAAGATGAATTATTTAAAAAAGCAAAATACAAGTCTGTAATTAAAATACATTACTGTATACACCTGTATTGCAGTCCCCCAAGTGGGAGCAGAGTTCATAGAGGTAATCAAATACCTGGCCCAGATTTGCAAGTGAGGGTACAGAACAAACTCTCTGACCTTGAGTTTTCTTTTTGGTGACTGACTCTATTGGAACCAGAGCACCAGAGCTCCTCCCCAGGTAGGAAATCGAGAGGGCTACGTGAAGCTTGGCCCTAAGGGACTGTATGTCTCATGGAAAGGCCTGTGGGAAATAAATCTGCTAAGCAGAGCAAGGAGCGAGCAGTTGAACCTGTTTTGACTTTTGTACCACACAGAGGGGAAAGGTGGTCCCTCATAAGAACTGGTAACCACCTCAGAAGGTTTGAAAACCTGAATTTGTAACCTTGTGCTAGTCAAAGATGATGATGTCTTAGACTAGAGAAAAACTTAGATCTGGGAAAGATTTGGGAATCAGTTAATGGGGTTAAAGAGCAGGAGGTGGTAAAGGTGACTCTTGGATTTCCAGGTCACATAGATGGGGCCATGAAAACATTCTTTCCTAGAAGACCACTGGACTGCTGAGGGAATATCATGACTTTGATCTTGGGCCATGCAAACTTGGAAATGCCTATGAGTGATCTGAGACATAAGACAGGCAGTTAGATAAGCATGTCATAAGCTCAAATATTTCTGAGTCAGATATACAAACTTAGGAATCATCTCTCCCAAGGAAGATAATAATTGAATTGGTTAAGAAAACCAAGGGTCTCATATCTAAAATATACTTAGAACTCAAAAAACTACATCCCTCAATAACAAATCCTCAAAGAAACAACTGCCTGAATAATAAGTGGGCTAAAGACTTAAAGAGAAACTTCTCTGAAGAAATAAGAATGGCCAATAGACACATGAAGAAATGCTCAACATCTCTAGTCATAAAAGAAATGCAAGGGGCTGGGAAGGTGGCTCAGTGGTAGAGCACTTGCCTTGCATGCCTGAGGCCCTGGGTTCGATTCCCCAGCACCACATAAGCAAAAAGAAAAAAAGCCGGAAGTGGCGCTGTGGCTCAAGTGGTAGAGCACTAGCCTTGAGCTGAAGAGCTGAGGGACAGTGCCCAGGCCCAGAGTTCAGGCCCCACGACCGGACCCCCTCCCCCCCCCAAAAAAAAAGAAATGCAAATCAAGACAATGTTGAGATTTCCACTTTACCCCAGTTAGAATGGCTATAATCAAGAAATCTAGTAACAACAGATACTGGAGGGGATGTGGCCAAAAGGGAAACTCTACTGCATTGTTGGTGGGAGTGTAAACTTGTTCAACCACTTTGGAAAGCAGTATGGAGGTTCCTCAAAAGACTCCTCATAGAGCTCCCCTTTGACCCAGCAATCCCACTTTTGGACATTTACCCAAATGATAACAAACAAGGTCATACCAAAGCTACCAGCACACCCATGTTTATCGCAGCATTATTCACCATAGCTAAGATATGGAACCAACTCCGATGCCCCTCAGTAGATGAATGGATCAAGAAAATGTGTGTGTGTGTGTGTGTGTGTGTGTGTGTGTGTGTGTGTGTGTGTGTGTGTGTGTGTGTGTGTGTGGAATTCTATGCCTCCATCAGAAAGATTGACATTATACCATTTGTTAGGAAATGCAAAGACTTGGAAAAAATTATATTAAGTGAAGTAAGCCAGGCCCAAAGAAACATAGGTTCCATGGTTTTGCTTGTTTGCAATGACTAGTACATGTCTAGGACAAGCAGAGAAGGTCAAAGGCTATGTACACATGACCATATGAGATGATATTAAGCAAAATGTACCCCAAGACTGGGACATAAGTAGATTTTTCTTTCTTGCTATTGTTTTTAATGTACTATGTGATTCTTTTGTTTCTTTTGTATGTTCTTCCCCCACAGTATAACCCCTGTTTTCACCGTATTTGGTTCTGGTGTTCTGCATCTTGTATATACAGTTTTGTAATTTGGGGAGGGGAAGGGATATAGTGGAATGCTTAAATGAGGATACAGGTTAACCCATTGTGATGATGAAATGTACAGGATAGTATGTTGAAAACAAACTTTACAATGTTGGGGGGGCAAGGAGGGAGGAGTTGGGAGGGGATGGTGGCGGAAAAAAAGGAGGTAACAATGCTTGATAGGAAATGTACCTATTAACCTACTCATGTAACTGTAACCCCTCTGTACAGTATTTTTACAATCATTCATATATATATATATATATGTGTGTGTGTGTGTGTGTGTGTGTGTGTGTGTGTACATATTTATATGACCAAGTAAGCTAGAGGGTGAGAGGAGAGGAATCTGTATGTACTTCTCCTTGATGAAGTCTAACTTCAGTTATAGGGAATAGAAGAAGGTAGAGCCTCAGAGGGAGTCAGCACCATGGGTGGAAAACAGGTATCCCAGGAGATTGGTTCCAGGATACCCATCCCCACCACCACATAGCTACCAAAATCCTTGTGTGTTCAAGTCCCCTATTCATATCTTCCTGGATACTTTAAATCTCCTCTGGATTACTTATACTACCTAATATAATGTAAATGCTACGTTAATAGTTACCATGCTGTATTGTTTAAGAAATACTGACCAGGAAAAAAAAAGGTATGTAACAGACAAAACCTTTTCTCTCTCCTTTCTTTCTCCCTCTTTCCCTCCCTCCCATCAGTACTGGGCCTTGAATTCAGGGCCTGGGCATTATCCCTTAGCATTTTTGCTCAAGGCTAGCATACCCAGCTCATTTTTCTGAATGCTTACATTCTCAGGCTGTTGAGTCTGTGGATAAAGAACCCATGAATGTGTTGGGCACTGGTACCTCACACTTGTAATCCCAGGCACTCAAGAGGCTGAGATCTGAAGGTTGAGGTTCAAAGCCAACACAGGCAACAATGTCTATATGAGTGTCTTATCTCCAATTAATCAGCAAAAAGCAAGAAGTGGACGGGGCTGGGAAGGTGGCTCAGTGGTAGAATGCTTGCCTTGAATGCATGAGGCCCTGGGTTTGATTCCTCAGCACCACATAAGCAAAAAGAAAAAAGCCGGAAGTGGTGCTGTGGCTCAAGTGGTAGAGCGCTAGCCTT
>NW_012267235.1:5363325-5368165 GCF_000151885.1 Dipodomys ordii
TCCTTCCTTCCTTCCTTCCTTCCTTCCTTCCTTCCTCTCCTTTCTTTCCCTTCCCTCCCTCCCTCTTTCCCTCCCTCCTTCTTTCCCTCCCTCCCTCTTTCCCTCCCTCCCTCCTTCCTTCCTTCCTTCCTTCCTTCCTTCCTTTCTTCTTTCTTTCCCTCCCTCCCTCCTTTCCTTCCTTCCTTCCTTTCGTTCTTTTTCTTGAACTTTGGCACTATTCCTTAGCTCTTCAGCTCAAGGTGAGTGCTCTACCACTTGAACCACAAGGCCACTTTGGTTTTCTGAGTGCTTCATTGGAGATAGGAGTTTCACCAACTTTTCTGCCTGGGCAGCCTTTGAACTGTGATCCTCAGGTCTCAGCCTCCTGAGTACTTAGGATTACAGGTGTGAGCTACTGGAGCCCAGCTTGACTTGTTTCTTGAAGTGGTTGCTGGTGTGATCCAGAATAATGGTAGTGTCAGGAATAGAGACACACCGAGGTGGTCTGGGAATTGGGGACTTGGTGGACTTGGATTCAGGATTCAGGAACAGTTCTGTTGGGGGTCATGGGAGTGCATTTTCCTGGGCCAGAAAGTGAGGAGCACATGTTGTCATCTCTGACAATTCCATTAGCCTTGACTACTCTGTAAACACCAGTTGTTTCATTTTCCTGCAACAGAGGAACACTGTGGCATCCCCCAACATGTCTTTCCTCTGCCACCTCTGCTTTCTGTTCTTGGCTTGCCTGTTCTGTCCTCCTCCTCACTGACAAATCACAGCTCTCTCCTTTTGGAGTATTGGAATTCTGTGTAAACCACAGGTAGACTGGCCAATGAAGGAGCTCTCCTTTGGGATGCTTAGAGGGGTCTTCCTTTAGTGGCGCTCTAGAACTGTGTGCTGGACTTGTTTGGGTTCTGGAAAGAAGACGTTTTGACAACAACAGGCCCTTTAGTTTGAGGGAATGGGCACTGGCCCTGTCTGCAGGAATCACCCTACCCTAAACTTGGAGCACCTTAGAGAGATAGCTCCGAGATAGTTGAAGACTGAGGCTGCAGAGGCTGCTCCGAATGCCCCTGTTTGTCTATCTCCCTTGTGTGTCCTGCATGCACTCTTCTCTGAAGCATGCAGTGAAGCACGGAGACCATCTCTGAGCCAGTGTTTCTGGCATCCAGCAGATCTCCCGGGGACTCCTGGAACGGTTGTTTGCTGTGGTAATAGCAACGTCAGTGGTTGTTCTCCTGCGTCAGCTGCTGTTGGCAGGTGGGTGCCATTACTGTCCATATTCCTAGATAAGAAAGCAGAGGCACAAGAGGTTAACAGACACAGCCAAGGTCAAGTGTACAGTGCCAGCCTGTGACAGATGGTATGTAAGCTCAGGCATATGGCTACAGACTTGCCCTTTCCACCTCCCCATTGAGATGAAGCAGAGGCCAAGGGCCTTATCTCATCTGATAACAGTGCCTGTAATTACTCCTCACTCATGGACCATTGAGTTGGAGCAGGGGATCAGGTGACTGGCCCAGCTCCACAGGTGAAAATAAGAACAGGTCTAGAACACCCCCCCCCTTCCAGCATTGAGTCTGGTTCCTGGCCTCAGTGGCATTTGCTGGTGACAAACTAGCACACGGAGGAGAGCGGTTCCTAACTTTAGCCTAATGAATCCTGCTGTCACAGCTTGTTTGCATTTGTCAAGTTAATTTCTTTTCCAGACAGAACCACAGACCAATGTCCCTGCCTCCTCAAGTGTGCCCTTCCCTAGGGGTCCTGATGTCTGTGTCTGTACCCGGGCCAGCTATTTGGAACTTCAGGCCAAGGAGGGCCAAGAAGAGAAGTTGGGGCTGGGCTGGCCGTGGCTGGCCGCTGGTGAGGGTGTTGCCTCCCCCAGAGGCTGGCCAGCTCCCTAGCTGTGGCAGGCACATGAAATCCGAACTCTGGAGGAAAATTTACTGCACAATAAAGGAAGAATGGCCTGCTTTGGGGACAATTAAAGCCACATTACTGTGGAATTACAGAGGACGCCTGGGGAATTAGTGACATCCCAGGCAGCCCGAAGTGCCAGGACTAAGAAATGTAGGGCGTTCACATGTGTGCCCCCTCCACACACCCCCTCCCCCAACTAGTACAAGGAGCCAGGCTCGGTTTCAAACTCCGCCCTTGCTTTAGGGTCAGAAAAAAACATTTCCAGAGACTACCTGAGGGGAACTATTGTCATGAAGCAATCCCACCAGCCTGGTCCAGTTGGTGCCTTAAATAGTTTCATTCTGGTTACAAACCCCCACAGAGTTACTTGGTTGAGGTCTAGTAGGGGGACTCCACCTCACTGTTCACCCCTGGGGGAGAGGAAAGTTCCAGGATTGTGAGCTGGAATGGAGCAGGGCTCCAGTCCCTGTTACCCTTGTGAGTCTTGTAAGCTTTGCCTAGGTTTCAACATCCTTATCTGTAAAGTATGAGTAATAGGACTTTCCTCATTTGATGCTTGTAGGCATGTTGGATGGATATGGTAAATATATTTATTTATATAGATATAGATATATAAGCCTATATTTTATATATAAAATATATTTATATAAAATATATTTATAAATATATATATATCTATTTTTATCTATTTTGTGTGTGTGTGTGTGAGAGAGAGAGAGAGAGAGAGATTGAGAATGTTCTTGTACTGGGGCTTGAACTCAAGCCTTAGCTCTTGAGAGGAAAAGCTAACAGCTAAATTCAGGGACTTGGCTTGTGAGAGAAAAAACTTTCAGCTCTTAGCTTTTTCTCTTAAGGTTGGTGCTCTACTGCCTAAGCCACACCTCTACTTTCTGATTTTTGCTAGTTAGAGATAAGTATCTCTGTGAGTTCATATCCAAAGACTCAACCAACCTCAGATAGAAAATATTTTAAAAGTTTTCATATAGAATGAGTATATTTCTTGCTATAATCCCCTAAACAAAACATTTATGTTGCACTAGGAATTTAAAGCCATCTAGAGATGACTTAATGTATGAGAGATTGTTCACATTGATTCTGTGTATGTACTTCTTTTTTTTTTTTAATGTATGCCAGTCCTGGGCTTGAACTCAGGGCCTGGGTGATGTCCCTGAGTTTCTGTGCTCAAAGTTAGCTCTCTACCACTTAAGCCACAACTCCACCTCTGGCTTGTTGGATAGCTAATTAGAGATAAGAGTCTCATAGACTTTCCGGCCTGGGCTGATTCCAAACCACAATCCTCAGATTTCAGCCTCCTGAGTAGCTAAAATTACAGGTGTGAGCCACTGGTGTCTGGCTGTACTTCACTTCTTTTCCCCGCCCTGGGGCTTGAACTAGGGGCCTGAGCGATATCCCTGAGCTTTTGTGCTCAGGCACTCTACCACTTGAGCCATAGCTCTACTTGTGGCTTTTTTGGGGTAGTTAATTGGAAATATGAGTCTCACAGACGTTCCTGTTCTGCTGACTGTGAACTATAATCCCCAGATTTCTGCCTCCTGAATACCTAGGCTTATAGGCAGGAGCCATCAGTACCTGGTTGTAATTCACATTTTATATAAGGGAGTTGAGTGTCCCTGATGTGTGTGTGTGTGGGGGTATGTGTGGGTTTATGTGTGTCCTAGAACACATCCCTGAAAATCAAGGGATGACTAACCATAGAAAGTGTGGGTTGTTTAGAAGAGCACATGTTTTAATACTAGCTTTCTACTATAGCCTCCAGTGAACTGGAAGGAGATTTTGTTCTGAAATATAATTTCTTTGACTCAGCAATCCCAGGCTTGGGAGATCTCAGGGCATTGATGCCCTTTGATGTGCATCTCTTAATGATCTTGGCATACCTTCAGGGCATGGCACATGTGTTTATGAAGGGGGATACAGGGTGGGAGAAGTGGCCTTAGGTACTGGATGGCAGCTCTAGAATCTGGCCTCCAAGAGAGGCTGTGAAGAGTAAGTGACATCTCTCTGGGCATGTGATGTTTTCCTGTGATAACTGCCATGTCTTTGAGTACAGCTCTCAGTTCTCATCTAGCTGTTGCCAACCTCATCCTTTAAGCTGTGACTTAGCATTTGTTTCTTTCTTAGATGTCTCAGGAGCTACTTACTCCTACTTACTCCTAGTTACATCAGAATTCTAGCAGAGATTTCCATCTTCTTTTGGGGTAAGGCCTCAAGGAAGGGAATGGAAATAACCATTCTAATTGACACCTTAAAATGAATGCTTGAAACTAACAGCAAAAGAGACTTCCTAGTTTCCATAACCTTTCACTGGTTAGCAAGTCTGAAGGACTTATGGGTCCTTAGAGGATCTAGGGGCTTTACTACTGTATCGGGTGCTGAGCCAGAGTTGGGACACAGGATGTCTCTCGAGGCCAGAGAGCTAGGCATTTGGCCATGCTGCAGGACTCAAAACAGGAAGATGAGCAGGTGCTGACTTGACATAGGCTTCCCCCGTAGGGTTGATCCTTATGGGGATTTTGCTGTGAATCACCTACCATCCCTAAATCTAGGAATACTATTCTTCATGGCACCAGTCTGACATCTGAGATGTCAGTTGTAGACAGTTGTATTGGTGCCTTTCTGGAGAACATTCTTGGTCCTGAAGACTGAAACTGAATGAATGGCTGGTGTTATAGCTGAGCCCTTGCTGTCTCCCTGTACTGCTACACAAGTCTGTTCAGGAAACAAATCACACGTGTAGTCACCATCTCTCTGTCCATGGGCCATGTTCTGATAACTCAGGACATCATTCCCAAAGGGCTATCTGTATACATTTTCTTTTCTTTTTTTTTTTTATTTTTGGGTCCGGTCGTGGGGCCTGAACTCTGGGCCTGGGCACTGTCCCTCAGCTCTTCAGCTCAAGGCTAGCGCTCTACCACTTGAGCCA
>NW_012267235.1:5370680-5469592 GCF_000151885.1 Dipodomys ordii
GGGGGGGGGGGGGGGAAGAAGGGGGGCGGGGATCGTGTCAAAGCCTTAAGGGGAGGCATAGCAGCCAAAAAAGGGCAGGGGAAAGAAAAGGCTAAGATGTTTACTGAGAAAAAGTCAGTGGAAAAAGTGACTGGGAGGTCAAGTAGATTTGGGAGATGGCCCTGTTACAGTCAGCAGAGCAAAAGAGTGGATGTGCCCCTCCTGGAGGGAGCCAGAGCTACAGGGTCTCAGCTGTGGTTTCTGGACCCTCTGAACCCCATACCACAGTTTTGCTTGTGGCCCTTTCCCCCGCCCATTCAAAGGGTCCCCTGTTCAACAGTGGATGTCCCTGCTGACTGAGGCCCACATTTCGGCTGTTAGGAGACGGCTCAACAAACTTTAGGCTTATCTTCCCCTGCCCTTATCCTTTTCCCTTCTTTTCACCATTCTCCCCCTCTCTCCCTCCCCCCCCCCCCCCCCCCCCCCCCCCCCCCCCGCGCCCCTCTCACTCTAGGCCTTTCTCCAGATGCTCAAGAGGCCTGGCTAGGTGGGGGCCCACACTCCCTCCCTCAGCTCTTTGTCTGTGGGTCTTGACAAAAGAGCCCGGCCTTTCCAGCGCCCCACAGGTGTGAAGAACTTGTTACTGCAATGTTTGTTCAGCCCTATTAGTGGCCTGTAGGACTGTTGACAGAGGGTGGCTTTGTGATCAGACTTGGCTAAAGCTCCCTAAGCCCTCAACAAACACTGGCCACTTATCTCCAGGGAGTTTATCAGAAACTATCTAAAGCCTGTCTTTGCCAGGCCAGCCTTTCTGACCCATTCGCTTGGGAGACTGGGTTCCAAAGTATTTCTCACTTTGTTTTCCTTTCCTTTTTAATTTTTTTAATTAAAAGAAAAATGTCCTTGCTCCTCCCCTGATGGATGGCATCCTAGAAAGAGATAGCCCTCAGTGAGATTTTGTTTTCATTATCGGAGCTCGTAAGCCTCTGTCTCCCTAGAGGATGGATTTACCAAGTGGGTACAGGGTTTCAGTGAAAAACCTTGGTGTCAGGTGCTCCAGGGCCGAGCAGGGAGGGACCACCTCAAAGCAGACTAGAGTTTTTCCCCACATCTGCAGGGGATGCGTTCCAAGACCCCCAATTGAAACCTAAACTGCAGACAGTGCTGACCCATATGGATGCTATTTTTCCCCTCTATGGATATACCTACAATTGAATTCAGTTGATAAGGCTCAGTGAAAGATTTACAGTAGCTAACAATAAAATAAAGAATAATAGGATACACTAGTACAAGTGATGTGAATATGGTCTCTCTCTGTAACTGTTCTCCTTGTGATAAAGTATGATCAAGTTAGGTCAATGGCCCAGGCTGTTAGCCTGATGGTAGGCTACTGTTGATCTTCTGATAAGTCAGAAGGATGGATCCTGTGCTTTGGAGCTCCTGGATTGCTTAGCTGGGACCTTAATTTCTGGTTACAGTTGACCACAGGGAGCAAACTTGAGAAACATGAAACTTCAGAGATGCGGGGACCATTTGGCTTGTTCTCTATCAAGATGCTTTTCTCTGCTTAGGACCCTGGAGAATATCCCACCAGACCCTGTCTCCAGAAGGACCAGGCTGTCACCAGCTCTGTTGACCATGCTCCTTTCCCAGGCTGTTACCTGGAAAGACCTGTTACTACCTCCACCTTCTTTGAGGTGTGATACACCTGCCTGCCTGGGAAGGCTGGGAATGATGGTGGTGTCTCATTGCTCTTCCATAACCACATCCCCTGCCCCTTGTGCTGGGGCTCTTCACAATGGTCCTCATCACCACCTAGAGCACTCCTCTCCTGAACTCCCAGGAACCCTCTCCACGGCAGTTGTGCTGACTTATCTTCAGCTCTGCCCCTTGCCTTTTCATGAGCTTTTAGTATTGTGCAGTTGTAGACATTTAGGATGAAGTAAAAGTGCGCAAGTGGTCAGATCCAGATGTGTTTTTTTTTTTTCTGATGAGAATATGGAGGTACAGAGGGGTCAAATGGACTTTCCAGGATCACACCACCTGGGGAACAAGAGATCTGGGATAAGAGAGCCCAAGCCTTCCTTATTGGGTCCAGCTCTTTTTCTAGTGATGTTCTGTGTCTGTGTGCCGTGGGATTTCCACTTATGCGTGGTGAGTTCCCAGGTCCTAGGGCTTCAAGCCTCCTTTTTCTTTCTATCAAAATGTGGCCCTTAGATGGGCAGAATCCAAACAACATGGGATCTTGTTAGACAAGCACATTCTCATGTCTCTGTATGACCTCTGGGGTCAGAAGTTCTGGGGTGGGCATCCCTTGAAATGTCTTGGGGCTTTGGGATGGGCTTTGGAGTTACTTGGATTGAAAACAGCTGGAAAGAAGGAAGAGGGGCTGCAGTCTGTTAAGAGAGTAAAATCCTGTTGCTGTATGAACCCCTCAGTGCTGCTTCCCACTTAGAGTCTGGCACCTCCAGAGGGCTCCATTAACATTTGCTGAATGAAGAAATGAATGTTGTCTCACAATGACAACATCTTTCCTCTCCTGTTGGTTGGGTTCCTTGAGAGTTTCATTCTCTGTTCTGCCCATTGTGGACAGACTTGCTGCTGCCTGTTGATTCTTCGTTTTCAGATAAGCAAGTTGTCTAGTTCTTTTGGGAGAACTTGTCTCAGGAACTTTTCCTGGTATTTTTACTTTCCATTAAAGTTGAAGCGAGGCTGGGGCACTGGTGGCTCACACCTGTAATCCTAGCTAATCAGGAGACTGAGATCTGAGGATTGTGGTTTGAAACCAGTACAGGCAGGAATTTCTGTGGGGCTCTTATCTCCAATTAACTAACCATCAAGAAGCCAGCAGGGGAGGTGTAGCTCTGGTGGAAGAGCATCAACCTTGATTAAAAAAGCTAGGCAAGTGTGTGGGGCTCTGAGTTCAAGACCCATACTGGTACCCTTCCCTCTCCTCCCTCTCAAAAAATGCAAGTTAGCACCAAATGATTACAAACCCTAGAGCTTTGTCTGGAACTAGAGTCCTCCTGTTTCATGCCCTTCTTAGTGGTTGTCCAATCTCTTTGGCTCACTCTAGCTAGCCCCTGCTGCTTTAAGCCTTCCTTGCATTAGTAATGCTAAGTCTTGGATGGAGGCAACAGTGACTTCGGTATTAACTACCCCTGGCATTTCCAAATGCTCTGTTCTGGCTCACTCCTGTAACCTCAGTTCTTACCATAGGTGCTCAGGAAATATTTGTTGCACAGGTAAATCCACCTGCCACCAGATTTGCCAAGAAAAAAGTGAGACTTAAAGTCTGGGCTTTGATTGTTTTATACATTTTTCTACATTCGTGATCCTTTCTCTTAGGCCTAGATTATCTGGAGATACACAGAAATGTTGCAGGTCCTTCAAAGGCTTAGGACCATCTTGCCTCAGCCACTTATCCAGAAAAGTTTCTGAGAGTCCAGCTTAGAGTGATTCTCAGTTGCCAACAGCAGCCAGGTGTGTAGGAGCTGTGGTTGCTAGCCGGGCCATTTTGGGAGATACCAAAAAAACTGGGCCCAGAAGATACTTATTTCGGGGGGGTGGGGAGGGGAAGGGCACGGCGGTGGCGGATGGAATAGTTAAAATTTATAACCAAGAGGCACATTTTAAAATAAATCGAGTACCAAAGTAGAGTAGCAAAGCCATAAAGAAAAGGAATTACGAGTGACCTCAAACTCTTAAAAATAGCTCTCAAATATTTTTATGACTCTGAACCAATTGTTTAAGGAGAAGTCTCATATGAAACCAGACCTCTGCGTGCTCCCCCCTCACAGACTCCCTGCTGTAAACTCTCCCCTTTACCTTCTGGCAGGGCTATGTCTCCACATGGTGGGTTCCATTCTGATTTCTTTTCCTTTTGGTTACATGGTTACGCCAGCTAGCAGTGGTAACATTGCCTAAGATCTTGTTAAGAGTCTATTGAAATGGCTTCCCAAGTAACCCTCATGCTGGTTCAGATGGAACAGTGCTGGCAGATCACCTTAGCTGTGCTTTGACTTATTTCTTGGGCCCTCTCTTCTTCTTCTTACCTCAGAAGGGCCCAGCAAGGTGGCTTTCCTGTCATTCCTGACAGCAATGATCACAGCCAGAGGCTGCAGATTTTTCATGAGTTCCTCTCTCCTCTGAGATCCAAAGAACCTTGAGCCTGGTGCAAGTGGCTCCTACCTATAATCCTAGCTGCGCAAGAAGCTGAGATCTGAGAATGATGGTTTAAAGCCAGCTTGGGCAGGAAGAGCCCATGAGACTCTTCTTATCTTAACCAGCAGGAAGTAGAGGCATGGCTCAAGTAGTAGTGCACCAACCCTGAGTGAAAAACTCAAGTGGAAGCACAAGGCCCTGAGTTAAAGCCCCAGTACAAAACAGAAACAAACACATACACACACAAAACCATACACCTTAAGGCTGGACTTTGTCTTGCTTGTTGTTGGGTTCTCTAAACTCACATGTCTCCTGGTCTGTAGACAGCAGCCCCTAAAATCATTGAAGAAAGCAGCAAATGTCTGTCTTTCTCAGCCTGCCCTTGTGGTCTGCCCCTACTAAGGACATACCTAAGAAGAATGCTTATTCCTGTACACAGACAGCCCAGGGCAGCCTGCATATGGTGCTGATATAGGTCAGTTATTTTTGGTCAGTTCAGCTACATACACTTATATGTGACACTACATAGAGGACATGGGACAGCTTTCTCAAAAGGACTGCCTTGGGAGAGAAGACTCTGATCTCATAAGCTAGGAGGGAAGAGGAGGGGTCCTAGTAAGGGCCAGAGTCTCTGGCACGGCCCACAGCTAGGTGGCCCTTCACTGACAGAGCCACTGGGCCACTTGGAATTAGTTTGGGGAATTCGGGCCAGAATCTATAAAAATCCATGTCTGGGCCTGGAATAAGACTGGGTAGGTTAGTTTATTAACAAACCAATGGATACAAATTCAGTCTCTATGTACAGGGTTCGATTTAGACTCTGGGAAGGGTCCATGGTGCTTAGAGTGTGTTTCTCTCCCTAAAAGACTTCAGTCTGTTTGAATGGACAGACGTTAAAAGCATAAGACGGTAAGTTAAAAGCATCAAGATGAATTTAAAATAGTTCAAAGCAACAGTAAAGACTAAACGGTGTCAGTAAATCCTCTGTCCTATCTATCTACATATCTGTCTTCCTACTCTACTGCTTTTCTGTTCACCCACCCATCTACCCATCCATCCACCCATCCATCCATCCATCCATCCATCCATCCACTGAATCTGTTTGTACAATCCATTCATCCTCCAACCAATCCAACCAATCCATTCATTCATCTGCTTATCCCATCCATCCACTTGGTCCATCTCTCTATGCACTTACCAATTATCTCACTACCCTGACAATCCACTTGGTCCATCCATCCATCCATCCATCCATCCATCCATCCATCCATCCATCCATCCATCCATCCTCTCTCAAATGTCCTCTCTTTGTCTCTCTCATAGTATCTCTTTTATATGTTCTCTATCTTTTATATATGAAAAGTATATCCAGGCCTACTATAGTCTTGGTGGATAAATGAGCATAGACTGTCCCTATCCTCACTGAACCAACAGTTCATCAACCAATAGTTGAAAGCATTTGTGTTTATCTGTCCCTTCTTTCTGTTAGGGTAGGAGCCCTTGGACACTTGAAACTGCCAACCATTTCTGTTTCCTACATGGCCTAGACAGGGACTGGCTTATAGCAGAGTACTGTAAGTGTGTCTTGAACTGGACTTACCTGGGGTTGTTTGGGCAAGTCTAGATTTGTGGGAGAGATTGATAGTGCTTAAGAAATGTTGGCAACTGTGAAGTTGCATGTGTTACAATAGAACTTACAGGACTTTTGATGGGGTGGGGGTGGGGGTGCGGGGGGAGACGGATAAGAGCTGGCTCTTGGTCTCCAATCCCCGCCAAGTTTCTGTCTTGCCTTATGCTGGGTTCTGAAATCAGCCACATGAGGTGTACCCTCGGTGATCCCCCAATGATAGCTGCAGCTGGCACAGAGCTTGGGGTCTCTGGGAAGCTGTGGCTCCTGGGAAAGATGCAGAACCTCAGTGATAGGGCAGGGCTCCTGTTCTGGCCATGCTAGTCCCTCAGGAACGCCTGGGCCTTCCACCCCCTCCCTCCTCACTGACCTCTGTTCTCACAAAGCTGCCCTTTTCTTCCCGCCTTGAAATCTGATAATGAAACTAATACCCAATATTTTTGCCTTTGAGAGAAGCAAGAGATAAACAGGAAAGCATGAAGGATTAAGGTGTCTCTACGAGGCAGGGGCTGGGGATCGGCCAGGAATTGGGTGACACCTTGCCTGGGAGCAAGGGGATCCAGATGTGAGCTGCTTTCTCTGATGCATTTTTCCATTTGTGTAAAGAAAATAAAACAAAGAGAAAAGAAAACAAGCTGTAAAATACTTTGCAGAAGTCTGATCATGGGCAATTGTCACTTGATGTCCCCTGACAGCTCTGAGAAGCTGGGGGAGGGAGGAGAGCCCTGCTTTTTGATGTTGGCCTCTGAGTTTTCTTTTGTGTGACCACTTGTTTGGGGAGAACCTTTTGTTGGCGTGAGGTGTGTATGGAAAAGACATTCCAGCCCCAGTTTCCCCTTTGGGTGGGGAAGAGAGGGGCCTCTCTCCCAGGAGGGGCCCAGAGGCCAGCTGGGGGTTTCATTAGGGCTGAATCTTCTTTTATATAGGACACTGGATAAGCATCTGTCTCCAAGGGCTGAAAGATGCTACTAGGAAACGTTTCCTGATACAAAGGAAGCTTGGAAGAAATAAGACTCCACTAATCCTTCCAGCCTTAGACAGGTGTGCCAGGGCTTGAGGGTTCTGTGCTTGTGGATTAGATCTTGGTTCAGGGGCCCATCTATTACTTGCAGTGATGTGTAGATCCTTTCCTGGGACAGGGGTTGCTGGAAGATTATAGTCCTTCACTTACCAGCTCCTTGGTCCTGGGCTGGCTGGTCACTTTATGTCTCTTGAGCAGTTCCTCTATACTACTTGTTTGGCTGAGCGAGTCCAAAGAGACATTGAGGATGTAGTTAAGGGCAACAGGCGTTATGCAGAGGGCAGGATGGGGCTGTAGCTGGCTTTTCTTTGTGCCTGGCTGAGTTCAGTACTTGGAGATACTTGCTGAGGACACTTAGTAAGGCTCTTAGGAGTTGGGGTTATCCTCTGATCTAATCTGGCTTCCAGACTTCAGGGTGTGAGCTGTTATAGCCTCTCCTCTAAAGCCCTCCTGCATTTTTACTTGTCAGTGAGTACTAATGAGAGATTTGGGTTTGACTCTAGAAAGAACATAGAAAGAAACATATGTCAGCCGCTAGTGGCTCATACTTGTGTTCCTAGCTACTCAGGAGACTGATGTATGAGGATCCCAGTTTGAAGTCAGCCCAGGCATGAAAGTCCATGTTATCTTTAGTTAATTGCCAACCCCTCCTCCCCCAGGAAATGGAGGCATGGCTCAAGTTGTAGAGTACCAGCCTTGAGCAAAAGGCAGAGCAGAGGCCCTGAATTTAAGCCCTCTTACACACACCCACACCCACACACACAAAGCATCAGAAAGAAAAAATGATTTAAATTTTTAAAAATCATGCATAGAAATAGCATATAAGAAACTAGTACAAATATTTGTAACACTTTGTGGTAGGAAAGGCAAATATTTTTTCTAGCCAATCAGAGACAAATGCTAGAAAACAGACAAAATCCTACCTTATATGAAAAAAAAAATACTGGGCAAATGGCATGAACAGGCAATACACAGAAATAGAAATAGACACATGGAGAAATGCCCAGTCTCCTAAGTAATCAAAGACATGCAAATTAAAATCATGTGCCTGGTTTTTTTTTTTTTTCAGCCAGACAAATTGGCAAAGATTTTTTTTTAAAAAAGAAAAAGAATGCTGATACCAAATGTGTATTGTTATTTTTTTCAAGGGTGGGGTGAAATAAGAGCTGTCACTTCCTGCTGGTGGGAGGGGAAGCCAATTCAGCCTTTCTCTGGGCTACTTGGCAACTTGGTGATTTGTATCACCAAACAAAAACACGTACAGTAAATCAAAATGTGACCTAGAATTTTGCCTTGAGGAATGGACTTTACTTTTGTAAATTAGACTAGGGTATGTTGTGTGTTCAAAGGTGTGTCTGAAAGGATTACCATTAAGTCTGTGGTGGTCACAATTATCTTGTTGCTTCTGTTTTTTTTTTTTTTTTTTTTTGAGTCTGGTCGTGGGGCCTGAACTCTGGGCCTGGGCACTGTCCTTCAGCTCTTCAGCTCAAGGCTAGCGCTCTACCACTTGAGCCACAGCGCCACTTCTCGCTTTTTTCTTTTTGCTTATGTGATGCTGAGGAATCGAACCCAGGGCCTCATGCATGCAAGGCAAGCACTCTACCACTGAGCCACATTCCCAGCCCTGTTGCTTCTAACTGTGACAAACTAGGAACTTCCTGGGTGATCCATCACTGGGGGAGTGGACTACAGTTAAATGCACCTACTTCAGATTGCAAGCACCTTGGAGCTTGAATTACACTCATACCATACAGTACCAGGTTTAAAAGTAATTGTGACCAGCTAGGCACTGGTGGTTTAGTGCCTGTAATCCTACCAACTCAGGAGGGTAAGATCTGAAGATTATAACTCTAAGGCAGACAGAGCTGAGAGACCCACTCTTCTCTCTAACCAGCGAAAACTTGGAATTGAGTGTCGTTCAGTGGTAGAATGCCAGCCTTGAGCAAAAAATCCAAGCTTTTTAAAAAATATTTTTAAATATTTATTTTGCATATATATTATATGATACATAATCTATATTTACCATATATATGGCAAATGATATTTAACACAAAAATTCTGAAAAATAACAGTCTACAAAACTGAAGGTAGATAGGTGTAATCCATGTTTTTAGGAAAGAAATCATGCCAGTGCTGAACACAGGCTAAGGAAGTCTGCAAGGAAAAGCCCTGAGTACACATTGGCTGGTGGAAAGAGGAGTATGCCTTTTCTCTTTCTGCATCTGTTTTTCAAGTACGTGACATTTATTTTGAGATTCCATGAAATGCAGTTTCGAACACACAAACAGCATAAGTGTAGAATAAGCAGTGAAATATAATCAAGGTATGTAATAAGCATGGATGGAAATTTTACAATGGAACCTATGTTTTGTAAGATTGCTTAAAAAGAGGGAGGCAGGGTGTATCTGAGTGTGAACATAGGTAATGAGATCTAAACTGGGGTTATCGTGGAGGTGGAAGCCCAAAGAAGGCAGGTTGGCAGGAGATCATAGAAGAAGTAAAAAGAACTGTGTGGGGTCATTCAGCCATCCAGGGGATGGGGGAAGTAGACCTAGAAAGGACCCTGAAACTAAGATACTGGGAGCATGGGAAGGATGCAGCCGGATGGAGAAAGGATGTCTGTGGAAGGACTGACCTTCACATGTAGGCAATGGATGGGGCAAGTGGGAGCCACAGGCTTGGCAGGCTCTTGAAACTTCCCAGAGTTTGGAACAACTGTAGCAGGAGGGAGTAATGGGAAAACAGAGCTGAGGTTGGACCAGGTGTATCTTCCTTAGAGTCCCAAGGCCATGCTGGATAATTTCAGCTTTATCCCCATGGTCATTCAGATTGGTCCTTAGAAATTCAGTTCTGCGGGCTGGGAAGGTGGCTCAGTGGTAGAGTGCTTGCCTTGCATGCATGAGGCCCTGGGTTCGATTCCTCAGCACCACATAAGCAAAAAGAAAAAAGCCGGAAGTGGCGCTGTGGCTCAAGTGGTAGAGCGCTAGCCTTGAGCTGAAGAGCTGAGGGACATGCCCAGGCCCAGAGTTCAGGCCCCACGACCAGATCCAAAAAAAAAAAAAAAAAAAAAAATTCAGCTCTGCTTATAGTTGGCTCTATCTAGAAAGAATTGGTTTCAGGATTACTATAAATTCCCAAATCCATGGATGCTCAAGTTCCTCCATAAAACAGCATAGTATTTGCAAGTAACCTACATTCTAGGTTCCTTATAATGCCTAAGGCAAGTGCTGTGATAATAGTTTTATATTATTTAGGGAATAATAAGAAGGGGGGAAAAGTATTTCAGAGCTGGGCACTGGTGGCTCATGCCTGTAATGGTTTGAAACCACCTGCGGCAGGAAAGTCTGTGAAACCCTTATCTCCAAAAAAAATGGCACTATGGCTCAAAGTGGTAGAACTCTAGCCTTGAGCAAAAAAGCTCAGGGATGGTGCCTAGGCTCTGAGTTCAAGCCCCACAACTGATCCCCCCCTCAAAAAAAAAAGCATTGCAGTAGATTACATTTTGTTTTGTTTTTTCTTTTCTTTTCTGAATATTGTAGATCCATGGTTGATTGAATCTGAGGATAGGGAACTGGCAGATACAGGGGATGACTGTGTTGGGTGGGTGATTGGAAGCTTAATGGTAGAGAGGGCACCTTTCTCTGGAGCCAAGAGGAGGCTACAGACTTGCAGCTGGAAATAGGGATTAGTGGGTTGGGAGCACAGAGTTGGAGAGGGGCACAGGAAAGCCCCCTGAGAGTGTCATGGTGAGCTGGGAAAGCCACACGTGTAGGCACGTAATAGGCATGGGGAAGTGGGCCTGGCAGGAAGAAAAGCCAGAGGGAACAAAGTTGTTGGTCCAGAGACCAGGACTGTAGACCTTTAGGAGAAAGGAAGGCATCCAGGTTGGTAGTGGGAAGGAGAAGGGGCAGTGGCATGAGAAAGGGAGCAAGGAAGGTGCAGGTTGGTATATGTGACTCCAGGAAACTAGAGTGTGGAAGGGTGGAAGCAAAGGCCTTGCAAGTAGCCATGAGGCTGCCCCAGTGTGTGTATGATGGGCCGGGGGCGGGGCGGGGGGGGGGAGGAGGAGTGTGATGGTAGTAATGTTTATTTCAATTAGAAGTTCAAGATCACGGCGTCAACAGGGCTAGCTTCTCCTGTAGCCTCTGTCCTTGCTCATGGATGACCGCCTCTCAGCAGGTCTTCCCTGTGTGTGTACACTGTCACGGAGCCTCCCTGTGCCCACATTTTCTCCTGTGCAGACAGATGCCTTGAAGGCAGACCCAACCTTAGGATCCATTTTAACTCTGTCACCTCATTAAAGACCTTTCTGACTAATGATGGGATGGTGGGAGGGTTAGGACTGTTATACAAGAATTTGGGGACCTCCAGCCATGGCACCGTGAAGATATCAATCAGTGTTTATGAGTACAAACAGGGGAGCCAAGAAAAAAAACTCCTGGGGTGAGGGGGACAAAATGTCTTGGCCCTTAGAGTGTCTGCCCTCCCTGTACCCTGGCTGATGGTCTCCCTGCCCTGTCTTCCCTGCAGCCTGCAACTGTAACCTGCATGCCCGGCGCTGCCGCTTCAACATGGAGCTGTATAAGCTATCGGGGCGCAAGAGCGGGGGTGTCTGCCTCAACTGCCGTCACAACACTGCTGGCCGCCACTGCCACTACTGCAAGGAGGGCTTCTACCGGGACATGGGCAAGCCCATTACTCACCGGAAGGCCTGCAAAGGTAGGCTGTTAGGGACACGGGGGACCCTACGCTTTCCTCTCCTCTCCTTTTCTGCTTTTTTCCTAGTTCCTATACAGAGCAGCACAGACTGAGGTCTTTGAACATGCGCAAGTATGCGCACGCACAGCCTCCTTGGTATGTGGAGGTGTAAGCCAAAACAAAGGGGCAATGGAGACATGGCTCAAAGGAGAAGAAAGGAGAAGGTGTGATCTCTTGTGAGGGTGAAGGCCCAGCCCACAACACCTCCCATTCTGCTCCCCCTCCTTGGCTTCTCTGCACAGGTGTGCTGCATACCACAGGGACTCCAGTCATGCTCACCAGGCTTACCATCGGGACAAAGGACCCTCTTTTCCCAAACCCCACGTAGACATACTTCTTTGGATGTGTGCACCCCATCCCCACCCCCATATCACACACACACACACACACACACACGCATGCACGCACGCATGCACGCACACACACACACACACACACACACACACACACACACACAGTGTCAGAATGAGGTTGGCAGTTTCAGGATCAGAGTCTCAGAAGGAACATTTAATCCATCTGCAAATAGCTTTGCTTTTCAGGACAAAAAAAAAAAAAAAGGAAAAAAAGAAAGAAAAGGAGACCAGAGACTCTATCTTTGTTCACTGAAGCAAAGACTAATGTTTTAACTTTTCTTGCTGTTTGTTTTTCTCCCACCAACAAAAATGAAGCAATGGTCAAATGACTCAGAGGAGCTGATGAACTACTAGGGACTTGAGCGATGGTGGTAGGTGAAAAATGGGGCCTCTTCCCCACATTTGCTTTTGGGAACTCCAGGATCCAGGGCTTTCCTCCTTCAAAGGTTGGGGCCCATAGATAGACTAGGGCTTGCTTATGTATGCTACTCAAGATGTTTACCTTGGAGTGCTCCTACAGGGGGATCTCAGCATATATGGGGTCCTAATATGGTTTTCTCAAGTTATGGCAGAACTAGGTCCAAGTAAAGAAACCTACCTTTCCAGCCACTGCTCAGCCTGTGTGTGTGTGTGTGTGTGTGTGTGTGTGTATGTGTGTGTGTGTGTGGTTTCACCTCAGGACCTTGTGCATATTAAGTAGGCTCCTGAGCTATGTTCCCACCTGCTTTTTGCTTCAGATGTTTTTTTCAGATGGGGTCTTCAGTTTTTGCTTAGGGCTACTCTTATATTCTAATCCTTCTACTTTGTTGTAGCTGGGGGGTTGTGGATATGAACCACCATGACTGGCTTTTTTTTTTGCCTGAAGTGCCCTGTGATCTTCCCCAATCTCTGCCTCCCAAGTAGCTGGGATTATAGCCACTCCATTGGGCCCCACTGCTCAGCTTTTGAATGAAGCAGAAGGATCGTCTTCATAACAGGAAATCCACCAGATGTTGGGCACTTAAGTGCCTGACTGACGACATCAGTTTCTGGGCCCAGTACAAAATGAAAATATGGAGTTCTTTGTCCAGAAACGAGGAAGGATTTCAAAAGAGTGACAACAGAGCTTCAACCCTGAGCATGGGGACCTGGCTAGCTGGGCCTGTGCAGAACACTTCCAAAAATCAACAACAAACAATGGCCATCAAAAACTTCGCCAGGTTAGGGGGTCCCAAAGAGTAATCTGATTCTTCCTCCTTATCATTGCCTCTGGTGGTTGGCAAGAAAAATTTGAGCATAAAGTTTTCCTAATTTGGAAGCGTTTTTTTATTTGAAAGTCAACTGTTCTAGGTGAGGAATCCCCTAGGAGACTTAAGAATGGGAAGGTGGCCCAAGCAAAGGGACCCGAGAAAGATCTGCATTGTCAGGAACATTTAAGCAGGGTAAGACCAGAGGGACTCCTTTGGGTTTTCAGAGAACATAGTTGGAAGGTGTCCAACTCCTTTGCTTGCTGCCCAAAGTGTTTGTTGTTCTTCTTTTACAGAAGAAATGGAGGCCAGGGGTCTTGTAAACAGCTGGCTTACACATACATTTCTTGGGGATTTGGCCAAGAAGTTTGAATCCACAGCAGTCACTCAGGTGGGCAGTCCTCTGCCTGTGGGTAAGAAGATCTGGGCTGTACATGGAAGGACACTGGTTATTTCCTGCCCTACCACTTCCTGCTATTGGAAGAGAATTGCTCGGCTTCCTTTGTTCGTTTCTAGAGGGGACAGATTTGGGTAGATGAGAGGGCATTCCTCTTCTATGATATCAAATGCTAGGACCAGTCCTGAGCAGCAGCTGTCCCCAGACTTGGTAGGAATCCTGAGAAAAGAACTTGGGGAAAGAAAAATCTAAAGATGGATTCAGCCCAAGGAGGCACAATCATGACCTGCTTGGGAATTATTGCAGGAAAGGATGTCTTTTAATTAGAGAAGACTGTTTCAAGGAACCTGCCACCTGATTGATGGGGAAAGACCAATGTTTTTTTTTTGGGGGGGGGGTCCGGTCGTGGGGCCTGAACTCTGGGCCTGGACGCTGTCCCTCGGCTCTTCAGCTCAAGGCTAGCGTTCTACCACTTGAGCCACAGCACCACTTCTGGCTTTTTTCTTTTTGCTTATGTGGTGCTGAGGAATTGAACCCAGGGCCTCATGCATGCAAAGCAAGCGCTCTACCACTGAGCCACCTTCCCAGCCTGAGACCAATGTTTTAATGATACTGTTTCCTGATTGCTGAGGGAAAACATAGCCTGCTTCATGATTGGTGAGAAAAGATCTGTTCTAGTAAGGAACCAAAATCTAACTGGTGTCTCATACCTGTACAATAATCCTAGCTACTCGGGAGGCTGAGATCACAGGATTGTGGTTCAGAGGCAACTTGGGCAGGAAATGTCCCTGAGACTCTTATCTTCAGTTCACTACCAAAACTGGAAGTGGAGCTGTGGTTCAAGTGGTAGAGTGCTAACCTTAAGCACAAAAGGTCAAGGACAGCACCTAGACCCTGAGGATACACACATACACGCGTGCGCACGTGCACGCACGCGCGCACACACACACACACACAAGCATACGCATGCATGCATGTACTCCCCCACCCCTCCCCATATGAAAGGTCCAGCCATCTAATTGGTGAAGAAAGATACCGCTTGAAGCTTCCAAATCTTTCCCCTTTGCTCTTCCCTTAACTAATGTCACTTCTTTAGTTGAGGTGGGCACTTTAAGGGACACACTTCTTACCAAAATAGCCTCTAAGATCTTGGTGGGAAGCAGTTTTAGGAGATGTTCAGAGGCTGGTTAGGGGAATGTATACCCCTGAGATCTTCACACAGTAGTCTCCTGATCACCACCACCATGACTACAGAAGCTTTCTGTCTTATCTTGAGGAGCTATACGGTTTAGGCAACGCTTTCTTTCATGGAAGCTTGTTGGCTCCATCATTGTGCCAACGGAGCTTTGACAGTTTGTTCTCAGAGGCTTTCAATCTTATATATGTAACTTTGGCCCTAGCCCCAGTTCCTGAGATTGATCTCAGGAAACCCCCTCAATGACCTTCAGGTGAAGACTGCACTGTTATGCATTGTTTCAGACAATTTTCATAGAGGAATCGGGACCACTGGCTCTTGGATGCCTAAGTTGGCTTGGGAATGGTCCTAGGGTTCTCTTTATTCCTTGACTTCTCAGGTCCTGGGAGGGGCCCCAGGCCACCCATACACTCTGGTGATTGGCTGACTCAAGACCTTGTTCAATGTAGAGCAGGGGTGGACCCAGACAAGAACAGCTTGGAGTAAGGGCATTTGATTCCAAATGTTATTATGCAGCCTCCCCATTTGGGAAGTTTCATAGCAACAAATTTGTTGGGTTCTTTCTCCCCTCCCCTAGTTTATAAGCAAACTGGAGCTGGCAGGGTTGGTGCATACAAAGGGCTGTAATAAACATGCCCAGGGAACAGCCGCTGCACTCTCCAGCTATTCAGTGCAATTTCACAGCACTAGGATGGCCTCATTATGGTGTGGGCTCTTGTCCTATACAAAGTCAGATGAGATGAATTTCTCCCCTTTCTCCACAGAATGGTTTGTGAATGATGCTCGTCCTGGAATCTGTCAAAAGATTGGAGGTTTTGTTTACCATTTGTCTTCTTTATGGACTTTGGAGGCTCTTTCTTTTTAGAGCCTGCAAAGAAGACGTTGCTATTTAACCATTTCAGCCATGTCACCATTGATAACAATATTAATTTATCATCTTCCCAAACCATCTGTGATGGATAAAGACATTCCAAGAGTCTCCCGTGAACCGCATTACGATGAGAATTAAGAAATTACCCACCGCATCTAGCATCCCCGTACAAAGGGCTGCGTTCCATCTCACTGAGCAGCCTCTTTTGCTCACTCATTGCCCTGCCCCCTTCAAGTCTGCAGTGAATGTGGCTGAATGAAGGCTACTAAGAAGGTGCCTGAGCCCTAAGAAGATGCAATCATTAGCAGGGCAGAGCCTAGGTCTGTCCCCACTGTCTTTGCCGGCCATTCCTACGGCTCCCCATCCATTCTTTATTTTCTGAGGTAGCTCTGCTAAGGTTTGGTGTGGGAAGTCAGCACTCCTGTCTAGCCCCCTCTGTCTTCCAGAGCTACTGTGTGGAACCTCCACTTTGCTTTTATTTTGGTGCATCTTTACTGTGTTCCCTGAGTGATGGGACAGTCTTTATCTATGGATATGGCTCATGTTCAGAGTCTGTACGGCATTGGGCCAATCACAGGCCTTCCTCAGGCCTCTCTGTCTTCTCACTTGTAGAATTCAGGTTATTGGTTGCTGAGTCCCTCCTGACTTTGACATTCCACAGGATACATGTTGTTCTTACAGAGTTAGAATATCCTGGGTCCCTGAAAACAGCATGTAGCCATATTTACGATCTGGTGACTTGGAATTGCTGGTAAAGCCAGAAAAATCAAGTGAAGGCAGCTTTGTTTTACAAAAAAAATCTTTACAAATGAAGACTGTCTCAGTTCTGTGATTTGGCCCACATAATGCACTGGGCTAACACAGTGTCTTCCTAGCTTAGCACTGTGGCTCATCCCTGGCCATTCTGCGGTTTCACTTCCTTGGTTATGATTGTCCTCATCTCTCAGATCTCTTCTCATGCTCTGATCTCATGTGGACATTCCCAGCAATCTGCAGGACTTGAGCACAAAAGACTCCTAACCTTTGCATTCCTTGAGTTCCTGGAGCTTCTGGTTGTCATGTTAAAGACATATGACTTGGGGAAAAGGAGTCTTTCCTTTGGATTTTTGCTGCGAGGAGAGCACAAAGTGGACCTCAGCACATAAGCTTGATGTGAACAGCTTGAAAAAATGTGGAATTCAGAGTTACTTAGACCAGAGTTCAAATTCTACCTCTGGACAAGATACCCTTTAAAACCCGAGTTTTCTTTTTCTGGAAACAGGCATAACAGTCCCATTCCTAGGGTTACAGAGCATGTTAAATGAGGTACTGTGGCTTGCCACATGGCAAGCACTCTGTACATGTTAGCTGTTATATTTGTACAAGTCAAGGAAAAGAGAGATGCCAGAAAACCGGGCCTGCATGAACGTCAGCACACACAAGTGGAGACGCCTCTTTTGGCTCACTGCTTGCTTTAGTTCTTTCCGTGAGCGGTGAGAACTGAAGGGAGAACTTTGGAGAGAACCAGCCACTTTTGCTCAAAGGACTCAGGCCTGGCATGGAATTTGTAGCTAATTCCCACAGGAGTGGGCAGGGCCCTGGGGTTTATTCTAATGCCGCTTGCACACTCTCCATAAAGAATTTGCGTGCTCTTGGAACAGAAATCACAAATGAGTTGAACCACAGCAATGTGCCCAGCAGCTGCTGTCGGGGCTCGGCACAGAGAGCAGGGACGGCTGTGCCCTTTTAAACCTGGTTCTGAAAGTCACACTCAGAAAGACCAGATGGTCTCGCAAGGCTCCCCAATGATGTTGGGGTTTACAGCTGACCGGGATCCTGGCTAGCCTTCTCTGTCCTAAGGCTTCCCCTCATTCCATACTTTTACCCCAAGCCTGTGTGTGCTAACATAGGCACACGCTGCACACACATGTACACACACAGTCACCCTCTGGGAACCAGTCTGAAGACCTGGGCTTTTCTCCTCTGCTATAGAACAGGTGCAGGAAGACTCCAGTTAACTAGACCACAGCGGGTCAAATAACCCAGTTTGAGATCATGGGGCTTCCCTCCCCCACACTTGCTGCTTTCTGCACCTTGATGGGAAAGGAGCCGCGTGCAACTTGAAGCATTTATTCTTTTGTGCCTTGTTAGCAAGTGCTGGCAAGGAGAGGAAAGCCCAGTTTTGAGGAGGTTGACACAGACAGCTGAAGTGAAATCAGGGATTATCTGGATTTCGGCTATCCTAGCTCCCTTGTTAGCATGGAGAATTTCAGAGTGGGGAGCCCTGCATCTTGAGGTCGCTACTGACTGAGGATGTGAGGGGATTATCATTCCTGCTCTCCTCGTCATTCTTTACTCCAGATGTGCAGGGCAGACAGATGGCCTTCCCCTGCAGAAAGGAGGGGAGAAGCCCTGAGTGATGTTCACACTGATCATGAGATATTTGCTCATTGATTCTGCAAGTGTTTATGGAGGATCTGCAGTGTGTCAGGCACTAGAGTGGTCGGGGTGATGGAGACAGATTTAGTCTTTAGTGCTTGCTTTCTGGTGTGAGGTTAAGAATAACAAAGATGATGATTATGTTGTGAGTTAAGCCTGGCCCCAGTGGCTCACACCTATAATCCTAGATACTTAGGAGGCTGAGATCTGAGGATTGCTGTTCGAAACCAGCCGGGGCAGAAATGTCCCCGTGGGACTCATCTCCAGTTAACCACTCAAAAACCAGAAGTGGCACTGTGGGTCAAGTAGTAGAGGGCTAGCCTTGAGCACCAAGATGCTAAGGGACAGTGCCCAGGTCCTGAGTTCAAGCCCCACAATTGATTTAAAAAAAAAAGAATATGGTGAGTTACATGGAGGAAATAAACAGAGTGGAAGGAGAGTCACTGGGAAGAAAGCTGATGCACAACATGACTGGGAAGGGGTGTTTAAGGACAAAATGGTGAGGGTTTTTTTTTCTTTTTGGGTACTGGTACAAAATCTCCGTGCCTGCGCACTGTCATATCAAGGCAGACATTCTACCACTTGAGTCACAGTTCTACTTCTGGCATTTTGGTGGTGAATTGGAGATAGTAGTCTTGCCCAGCTTGGCTTGGAACTGTGATTCTCAGATCTCAGCTGCTTGAGTAGCTAAAATGACAGATATGAGCCAATAACTGGTACTTGGCTAAGGGCAGAATATTTGAGGTTAGACCCAAGGGGTGAGGAAAATGCAGCCACAAGATAGCTAGGGAAGAGCATTCCAGTCAGTTCTAAAGTCTGGAAATAGCCAAGGGCTTGGTGGGCCCTTGGTTGGGAGAGGTGATAGAACTGTGTAGGTCAACGTATTGGTATCTAGGAAGGAGGTGAGTCTTTTTCTAAGAGCACGGGAAAACATAAAGGACAAGGGTAATGTGAGGGATATGTTTGGATTTCTTTTTATTTATTTATTTTTTTTGATCAGTCACAGGGCTTGAATTCTGGGCCTGGGCGCTGTCCCTCAGCTCTTCAGCTCAAGGCTAGCACTCTCCCACTTGAGTCACAGTGCCACTTCTGGTTTTCTCAGTGGTTTATTGGAGATAAGAGTCTCACGGGCTTTCCTGCCCAGGTTGGCTTTGAACCGTTATCCTCAGATCTCAGCCTCATGGTTAGCTAGGATTACAGGCATGAGCCACCAGTGCCTGGCTTCCTTTTTAATTTTTTTTTTTAATTTGGTGAGGCTGGGAAGGTGGCTTAGTAGTAGAGTGTTTGCCTCACATGGGTTTGATTCCTCAGCACCACATAAACAGAAAAAGCTGGAAGTGGTGCTGTGGCTCAAGTGGTAGAGTGCTAGCCTTGAGCTGAAGAGCTGAGGGACAATGGCCAGGACCATGACTGACCAAAAAAATTTTTTTGGTGATATTGGTACAGAGGTTTGAAATTGCAGCTTTGTGCTTGCTAGGCTGGTGCTCAACCTCTGAGCCAGACCTCCAGCCCTTTTTGCACTGTCCCCTCACCATCTCGCGCCCCCCCCCTGCACCCCCGCCCCATCCCCACCTGCTCCTGAATTGCAATCCACCTATTTGCCATCATGCCCAGCTTCTTCCATTAGGATGAGTCTTTCACAGACTTTATTTTTTTTTTGCCTGTGTTGGTGATCTGAATCTCATTCTCCCACATGGCTAGGATTATAGGCACCATCACCTGACTGGCTATCTTTAAAAAGTTCCTTCTGGGAGGAGGTAACAATGCTTGATAGGAAATGTACTCATTACCCTACTGATGTAACTGTAACCCCTCTGTACAGTATTTTTACAATAAAAAACATTAAAAAAAAAAGAAGTAAAAAATCCCTTCTGTAAGACAAGCCATTAGTAGGGAGAAAATTACTTGCACATCCCATATCCAACAATAGATGGAATCCAAGGATATATAAAGAAGTCTTCAAAAAATAGCCAGACTAAAAGTGGGCAAAATATTTGAATAGACAATTGCTTAGATAAATAAGTAAAACCTCTGAACAATTCCAAGCACTTAGCAAGGATAAGAAACAATGGGAATTGTTGCCTGCTCCTGGGAATTCCAAATGGTACAGCATCACTGGAAAACTGCTCAGCAGGCTCTCACGATGTGAAACATGCCTAGCAATCCCACTCACCAGTATTTATCCAAGAGAGATGAAAACTTAAGGTCATATAACCACCTGTAACAATGTTTATAACAGCATTATTCATGACTGCCTCCAAATGGAAATTATCCAGATACACATTGATGGATAAATAAACAAGGGAGCTGGGGTAGGAGAGGACCCTAGGCTGATGGGCTAAATGGCAGGACAGTCTACTCTGGATTCTGGGGAACACCACTACAGAAAGGTCTTGTTTGGGTACCATAGTCAGTTTGGGTACCATATACCTGGTGACTTAGTCATGGGAGATTCATTCTCTCCCAGAAGTCCAAGGCTAAGGGCCCAGCTAGGTTGACATATTCTGACTCCAAGAAGGAAGGGTCTGTTCCAGGTCTCTCTCTATGGCCTTATAAGGGCCATCTTCTTCCTGTGTCCACACATGGTCTTCCCTGGGTAGCTGTCTCCTAATCCCCTGTTCCTATAAGTCATAGGATTAGGGCCCACTCTAATGAATCACATCTGTAAAGACCCTACATCTAAGTCTTGTCTCATTCCTAGGTATGAAGGTTAGCATTCCAGGGGGAGGGACATGTGATTTGGTTTCTAACATGAGTTCAGACAGAATCTGTCTTTCAAGACTGGCTGGAGGCATAGTGGCTAGCAGGGCTGATGTCTGAATTGAGGGTCAGTGCCTTGTTATTCTGTTTCCCATTTCCAGGGGGGTTGGTCACAAGCCTGCTTCCCTCTCCTCCCCAAGTTTGTACCCTGGATTGCTTGCTTAGATGTAGCCAGACTTCCTGATAAAGACCCCAATATGAATTACAGAAAGCCCAGTGTGAGGGTCAATGGCCTGCGTGCCCACCCGATAAGAGTTTGGGGGGCCCTTGGGAACCAGAGTAAGAATGTAGAAGGCATTCAAATCACTGCTTCATGCATGGGAAACCAGGGAACAGAACCAGCTTCTTCTAGGCCAGCTGTGCCAGGGCTTTCTAAAGTCCCTGGATAGCCTTGTTTTCACTGAAAGCCAGTCTCAGCAAGAACGTTCTGGCACAGTACAGGCAGGTGTTAGTGCAGGGAGGAGGGGCATTGAGAGGTGTATACAGAGGGTGACATGCCCTGAAACATGAGCCCCTACCCAGCCCAGGGCATCGATGCAGAGCAGTTAGAGGGTGAAAGTCCAAGGGCACAGGCTGCCACTCTGGTTCTTTTGGTTGCATGTGGAGACAAAGCCTCAGGTGACCTCTCTCCTTACCAAGAGCTACCTGTGGTCGAGAGAGGAAAACACTAACCCAGGGTCATCGGCAGGGGGAAGCCAGGCCTGGTCTCCTGTTGCCCATCCAAACCCATTCGAGTTCTCTGAGCTCTCTGTCCCTATCCGATGACCTAGAGCAAGCAAGGACAGCCTAGGTGCTCTGCTTCAACCCAGAGGTTCTGCAGTCTGTGGTGTTTGTGGGAAATCTGATCCCTCTGCATTCTCAGGGCCCTGGGCTTCCTTCTCGGCTCACCTTTCTCTTCGTGGAAAAACTTTGAGTAGCTTGTTTCCCATGACCAGGTGCTGCCTGCTTGGTGCAGATGAACCGGTGACCTGACGGGGAAGGGATTGACTTCCCCCTGGAAAAAAAACATGGCTGGTTTCCAGGGAAATGGGGGTCACCAAGCGGACTTCCTGCGGTAGAGGATGTTCTGACCCAGGCTGTGTTCTCAAAAGAATTAGGGAGGCTGTGTTCATCCCCCTCACCAGAGCCCCCCCACAAAGGAAAGGACTTCTGCTCATCTCTCTTCCTTGGCTCATTCCATCCTGCTGTATGTTTCCTGCTATATGTTTTGTGTGTGTGCATGTATGTGTAAGGGAGGGGAGATGTGTGCTTGTTTCTGTGTAACTAAATGTGTGTATGTGTGTGTCTGTTTTTGCAGGTCCACAACAGCACCATCTACTCTCTTCCAAAGGCCGGGCCCTGAGGTTCTCATAGGCTCAGAGTCTCGGCCTGTGATTGCCAGATTCTCTTTTTCTCATTGGTAGAGGAACTTGCCATAGGTGTTTCGCTATATATCAGTTCTCTCCCCACATCCTGAATTCACCTTTCTCACAAGGGGTGCAATTTAGATCATCCCTAGTCCCCATTTTTGATTTCCAGTGATCAGTCTTTGGGCCCATTTGGCCCCATTAAGAATGAGCGTGAGGGCTAGGAATGTGGTAGAACTTAGTGGTAGAGTGCTAGCCTAGAATGCATGAGACCCTGGGTTTGATTCCTCAGAACCACATAAATGAAAAAAAAAACACAAAAAAACAGAAAATAATGAGCATGAAGTCATGTGCCAGTGGCTTATAACTGTAATCCTAGCTACTCAGGGGACTGAGATCTAAAGATTATGGGTTCAAAGATTATGGTTCAAAGCCAGCCTGGCCAGGAAAGTCTGTGAGATTCTTTACCTCCAATAAACTACTCAGACAAAGTCAGAAGTGGAGCTGTGGCTCAATTGGTAGAGCACTAGCCCTGAACAAAAGAAGCTTAGAGACAGTGCTCAGGCACTGAGTTCAAGCCCCAGGACTGGGGGACGGGGAAGAAGAGTGTGATACAGATCTCTGTCAGGGTTGAATTTGGCTGCAAGTAACGGAGAATCCATATCATATTGGTTGCAACAGATCAGAGCATACCTCTTGAAGAACAAAAACCACAGAAGGGGACTGGGCATCTCCACAGTGCTCCAGGGCCTCCCTATCTCTGCATGATCCCATTTGTCCTGTGACTTACTCTCCCATCTATGGTCTTGCCCTCAGTACAACCACACAAGTTTGACAGAGCGGTTGTAGGAACCAGAGGAGGTGAATGTGCCTGAGATACAGATGTGTTGAGGGCATCTGCAGGAGGCTGGGTGGGTGTGCTCTGCAGCAGACAGAATGCAACCTGATGATGGCCACCCCATCCTGTGGTGTGGTGCCTGAACGGCATTTGGAACACAATGGGGTCTCTTCCTAGAACACTGATTTGCTGGTGTGAAAGCCTGTTGTGCCTCAGTCAGACGAGATGCATGGGTTGGATTCTTTGTAGAATCCTGGGAGAGAGATTTGCAAAGCCAGTAGCAAGCAAAGCCATCAGTTCACTTCTCTAATTAAAGGGGATGGACCCTGAGGAAGAGCCTGCTGTTCTCAGCAGATGTGAGGCTGCCTACCATGCTGATGGCCCTTGGCTCCAGCAGACCTCAGTTGGCACCTGGCCCCTCCCAGCAGTGTGCCAGTCCAGGCAGTTGAGGTCACTAACTCTGCAGGGCCAGATGAGAATAATGCATGGTCCTCCTGCTTCTACCCAGAGCTTGTGCTGGGGTAGCTCCTGCCAAGATAACAGTGACCTGGGCTGAAGGTGGTACCTGGGTGTAACTTGGCTCAGAACCTTTTGTGACTGAGCAACCTTTTATGACCTTCCTTCAGCCAAGTTCGAAGATCCAAAAGTTAGTGGTACATAGCTGTGTTCCATTAGGATCCAGAGGAGAAGGCCTGGGCATGAACTTTCACATTACCAGCAGACTGGCAGAGCAGGCCAAGGGAGGTCAGCTGACAGGAGCTCCTACAGTTCCCATCCACCTTGGGAGCTGGACTGTGGGATCCTGGGCCTTCATTCTCATTCATGTGGCCAAATGAGAGGCGTGTCCAATGTAGTCACCATTCCCATCAGGGGAATGGGCTTGGTAAACCACTGAGAAAAGTCAAAGGACCTCTCCAGCTATCACATCCTCATTGTCACCCTCAGTATGTTCCCACTGGCCACTGATGCTCAGGCTTATCACTAGCTTCAAAAACAACCAACCCTTGGGGGTGAACTTGAATTTAGGCTAGCTAGAAGAAAACAATGCCCTCACAAAAGGCATTTCTCTCTGAGGAGCAAGTCCCATCTCCTCCCTCGGATCCTGCAGCATGAGAGCCAGCAGGGAGGTGACCCTCCAGGTCCCTCCTCTGCATCCTGATGGTCATCCAAGGCTGAGCTCCCACTCCAGTGCTTCCAGAAAGTTCTGCATGTCCAGGATAACTGTGATGAACAATTGACCACTTTTTTTTTGCTTCCTTTTTCCCTTCCTCCTCACTCTAAATCTGGTCTCTGGACCCTAGCTGAGGCTGCTAAGAGAGGCTTCATTTTCCTATCAGACTTAGACTGTTGTGTGGAAGTTGCTTGCTGGGAAGCTCTGCTTTAGCTCTTTTAGGATCTCTGTTCTCACTTAGTTTCCTGGATATTTTTCTGCCCTTTGAGGGCAGAAACACAAAGCAACTTGTAGCATGAATAGAAGCATCCGCAGGATGCCTTGCTGTATCCTAGGCATACCTTCTCTGGGTTTTCTCAGGACAAGGAGATAAGCAGAACATTATCTCCAACCCTCTGTTCACGTGATGAGCCCACTGATATCCCCTACCTTCCAGAGTAGCTATTCTTGCCCAAAGCCTCATGGTTCTAGTGGAAATGTACCCCCAAGTCCTGATTGCTTCATTGCTGGAAATGGGCCCTTTGGGCACAGCTACACAGGATGTAGCATCATGGAGGGGGGGGGCACCCAGCTCTCATTCTTATCAGGAGGAGGATGTCATATCTTGTCTGTGCAGTAACCTAAAACCTAGATATCTGGCTTCACCTCTCTGCTTGGCTGTCTCCTTCCCAGGAGGTTCCCGTACCTGTCTGTTCTTTGTACATTCCTATATACCTTCTATGGGTTTATGACACAGAAGCCTGAGCCATGGATCCCTGGTTGCCAAACATGTAGGGAGGGCCTCCTCCCTGTGTCTCCATATGACCTGCAGACCCCTGGGCTTCCTCAGGCTCCAGGCTGTGCACTACCCCCAAAGGTCAACAGAGAAATCTGGGGCTGAGGAGAGGGGAAACATGTATACTTCCTTGTTAAAGGAAGGTACACCTCCAAATTTTCTATCACTCTGCCACCACTACTAATATATGACCTCTAGGCTCTGCTTTCTTGAAAACAGATTTATCTCTCTCTCTCTTTTTTTTTTAATTTCTGTGCTGGGGATCAAACTCAGGGCCTTGCACATACTGAGCATAAGCTCTAACTCTCAAGCACTCCTGAATGCAAGCCTTCCTCCTGGGCCTTGGAAGGCTTCCAGCATCTCTCCATCACTGCTGAAGAAGCCCTTTAAAGAAGATCCATTTGGTTTTCCTTCCTCATTTCCAGGTAGACAGGTAGCCAGTCTTGGAGCTTCTGAACCATGTGTGGACTTGGCCAGACTTCCCCTCTCCCAATTTCTGCTCCCTCATCTCTTTTCTTCTCCCTCATCTCTTTTCTTCTCCTGTGGGAAGGGACTCATCCCCATTTCCTTGACCCTCCTGTTTTTCTCTTCTCCACAGCCTGTGATTGCCATCCCGTGGGTGCTGCTGGTAAGACTTGCAACCAAACCACTGGCCAGTGTCCCTGCAAGGACGGCGTGACCGGCATCACCTGCAACCGCTGTGCCAAGGGCTACCAGCAGAGCCGTTCTCCCATCGCCCCCTGCATCAGTATGTGCCTTCCTCTTGCTCAGTTCTGCTTGGATGGGAGGAGCTTGTGGGCTGGCTGGCACCTCTGCACTCAACACTTGGTGTTCAGTGAGGCCCTGGGGAGACCCCAAGGCTGGTTCCTATAGAAATAGTTGAGTACTTGGCAGAGCCAGCCTATCTATGGCCCATAGTACTGGCAGATAAGAGTCTCTGGCTTCTGGATGGGAAGAAAACCCCTTTCCTCAGCATGGGCCCTTCTCAAAAATCTACGTTGATCCTAGAATTGGGGTGGGTTGATGTGGCAACCCAGCGTTTCCCCAGGACCCTTCAGAGAAACTTGCCAGGGCTCTGTACGTGGCGCCTATGGTCCTATGAAGGATAATAGTAGTCTTGGGAAATGTCCCAGGTTGGTGGTAGACCAGTTATTCATTCCCGAGTTGCTAGAACATGGAAAGAGGGTAAGCAGGATGGCAGGGGGTCACTTAGAGGCTGATATTTGGCATATAATAAAGTCAGGTTGGTGTTGAGAGCAGAGAATTAGCCCTAGCTAGGGAGCCAGGCCTAAATGGGAGCTGGCTCAGCCTTGTCCATCCTCAGTCTTGTTGATTCCTTGAGTAGGGCTGACAAAGCCAAGAAAAGGAGGGCAGGAGATGGAGCAAATCCCAGCAAACAGGGCAGAATCCAAGGAACTAAGTTGGCAAACTGGCCCATGGGACTGGCTATTGCCTTCTTTTATGTAGCTCAGTGGTTTGTACCTTTTTTTAATGGTTGGAACAAAAATCAAAGAGAGAATAATATTTTATGATGCATAAAAAGTCATTTGAGCTGGGTGCCAGTGGCTCACGCCTGTAATCCTAGCTACTTAGAAGGCTGAGATCTGAGGATCATGGTTCAAAGCCAGCCTGGGCAGGAAAGTCCGTGAGACTCTTATCTCCAATAAACGATTAGAAAACCAGAACAGATGCTATGGCTCAAGTGGTAGAGTGCTTGCCTTGAGCTGAAGAGCGCAGGGATAGCACCCAAGCCTAGAGTTTAAGCCCCACGACCGACCAAAACATCAACAACAAAGTCATGTGAGGCTGGGTACCAGTGGCTCACGCCTGTTATCCTAGATACTCACAAGGCTGAGATCCGGGGACTGTGGATCAAAGCCAGCTCAGGCAGGAAAGTCTGGGAGACTTACCACCAGTTTACCACCAAAAAGCCAGAAGTGGAGCTGTGGCTCAAGTAGTAGAGTGCTAACCTTGAGCAGCAGAAAAAGCTAAAGCCCAGGCCCTGATTTCAAACCCCAGGGCCCACTTCCCCCTCGAAAAAAGTCACATGAAATTCAAAGCTCAGTGTCCGTAGTAAAGTTTTTAGTGGAATACAGCCACACCTCCTCATTGACTGATTCTCAGTCTGTGGCCGATTCTGTGCCCTGAGCAGAACTGAAGAGCTGCAGCAGAGTTTGTGAGCCCCACAGAGCCTGAAAGATTTACTTCCTGCCCTTTTGGGGAGAAATCAGCCCACCCTTTAGCCATTCTCTGTGTCCTGTAACTCTGGGTTCAGCACCTATGGTTAGTTGTTAGAGATTTGGAACAACCTGAGAATCTTGTTGCCAGCACTAGGGGACCACTGGCATGGTGGCCACAGACCCCTCACACCATCCACCGGCCCAGAGTCCTTGAATATTTCCCACTGACCTTGTTGTCATTCCTCCCCTCCCCCAGCAGATAGGGGGCTTTAGGCAGTCCACACCTCCCAGTAGGTGTGGCTGTCAATTTTGGAACAAATTGGCTGCATCCCTTCCAGCTGCAATTCGAATCAGTTTCTAAGTTGTTAGACTCCATCCTGGTCCCAGTCAGCTATCTGCATGGGTCCATTACTGGTTAATAATAGAGTCTGAGCCTGAGGAGCTGGACTTCAGTGCCCATCCAGGATAGAGCAGGTGGAAAGGTGGTGGTCAGGACTAGGCTGTGGCTCAGTGGTAGAGTGTGTGCCTAGCATTCTGCACCTTTGGTTCATCTCTAGCATATCTGAAGGAAGGGAGGGAACAAACACTGGATTGTCAGTCTTACAACCTGCAAAAAATCATTCTCTCTATCCACTACAAAGCTATCAAATGAATGTTTTTAAAAAGCCAGGAGGAAATCTGGAAAACAAGGTGTCATACACACTCGGCGTGTGCTCGACTGCTGAGCTGCACCCCTTCTCCCCCCCGGCCCTAGCCTTAGATGTCTCTTAAATGGAGACTGTCAAATAGAGGTTGAAAGATCATCAGGGGGTAACATTGCTGATTCAGAGACTGAACCCTGGGAGAGCGGACCTCTTCCCTTGTCTTGTATGCTGATTTCCACCCAACAGTCTGAAGACCCGAGGTTTCATCCTGGGATGTTCCTAGCACTTGGCCACAGGTACCATAGTGCCAAGGTGTTAAGCCCTGTTTCACCAGCCACAGTTGCTCTGTGTGTGTCCCAGCGTCAGGCCTGTTTAAATGCTGAGGACGGGTGGCTAATGTGACTGTGGCCATTGTCCCAGGCCCACATTCGTAGATTTGAAGGATTAGACCAGCCCATTCAGATGCTGCCTCCAGAAAGTTTCTGACATGATTTGAAAACTAAGGAAGGACCTGGTACAACATCTACCTTTCTAATGAGCTTCTGTGGGAGGGTACCTGTGGGTTGCTGTTGCTAATGAAAGCGCCTGAGGGCAAAATTGGGTACTGTATCCTCTACCCCTTGTCTCCAAAGGTACGAACTTCCTCCTCCATGGGATTCATTGCTCTGCCCCCAGCCTGCCCCAATCTTCCAGGCCTCATTCAGGTCCTAGCCAAGCTAGATTTGGAGGTCTACAGTTAGTGGGAGTCAAGGTTACTTGCCAGGGAAGTCAGAGGAAGTGAATCTCTTCTCTGGAGAGACTGTGTGTGTGTGTGTGTGTGTGTGATTGCATGCATGCCAGTACTAGGGCTTGAACTCTGGGCCTCAAACTCTTGGTTGGCTTTTTCAGTCATGACTGGTGTTCTGCCACTTGAGTCATACCTCCAGTATAGCTTTTTGAATGGCTAGAGATAGCCCTGTGAATTTTTCTGCCCAGGCTAGCTTCAAACTGCTCTCCTCAGATCTCAGCCTCCTGAGTAGCTAAGATTAGAGATGCGAGCCACTGGTACCAGGCTTGTAGGGACTTTTCACTCCATGGTTTGACCTTATATAGAAAGAGGAAGTCTGAACTTGGATGGCCTCTGATAGCACAGTCAGGTCTAGGAAGTAGCAGGAATGATTCACTATTCTAGGCAGGAAAAAAAAAATAAAAGAAAGCATGTGCTTTTATAGGCCTTGTTACTTTACAGTCTCATGCTAGTCTACCTGCTGAGAAAAAGCCTTAGCTTGGGGCTGGGAAGGTGGCTCAGTGGTAGAGCGCTTGCCTTGCATGCCTAAGGCCCTGGGTTTGATTCCTTAGTACCACATAAGCAGAAAAAGCCGGAAGTGGCGCTGTGGCTCAAGTGGTAGAGTGCTAGCCTTGAGCTGAAGAGCTGAGGGACAGCGCCCAGGCCCAGAGTTCAGGCCCCACGACTGACAAAAAAAAGCCTTAGCTTGTGAGATGGGAGTCCCTGGAACCATGGTCAGGACCACACACTCATCTCTGCCTTACAGGCAGGTTCCCAGCACCTGGCAAGCCATTCCTGCTGCAAGAGCCTCTCCCACCCCCATGTGTTGAGGTTACAGGTGGGCAGAGCCCAGGTAGCCACATCAGGACGAGCAGAGAGCCTGGGCAGTCCCCTCTCCCCTGTCCCTGGATGAGCCGAGTGCTGAGTTGATTACATGAAGATAGTAGGCCTGAGAGGGAGCCACATGACAGGCCCTGGGCTCAGGTCAGCCCTCTGTTCTGCCAGCTCTCCCTGTTTCTCCCTATTCCCCTCCATCCATACTAGGGATCTGTGATATCCCTGGCCAATAGATGAAGGGACCAGAGAGCGAGGAGAATAAGATGCTGCTGGCTTTCTTTTCCTCTCTCACTTTTCCCCAACGGAGGGGGAAGCCTCTCAGGAATGGGTGGGAGGAGTCTCTGCTGAGCTCATTGTTTTTCCAAACTCAAAAATAATGTCTTCTTTGTTTTCTTCTCCCTCTTCCCTCTCCTGAACCTCAGAGATCCCTGTAGCTCCACCAACTACTGCAGCCAGCAGCATGGAGGAACCCGAAGGTAAGCTGCTGTCTTCTTGTCTTCTCAGTTAACACTTTGGCTCTGTGGTGGTGGGGGCTGGGGGGAGGGCAGGGAGGGAGAAGAGGGATGAGGGAGTGCAGACTCTTTCTTGACCTCTATCTGGGCTCTACTGGTTGTGGCTAGCAGCTTCACTCCCTAAGCTGTACTGAAGGGTATGGAACCAACAGAGTACTTTCTTGGACTCCCCTTCTAAAGATAAAATAATAGACAGTTAGTGCCAAAGACCAAGCCTTTAAAGGCCAGGACTCTTAAGAAGGGACCTATGGAGGTTGAGAAGCTACAGAACGGTCTACCTGCATCTCTCCTTCCTGGACTTGCTGAGGAGGAAGAGGATGGGTGCTGGGGCTAAGGGAGGAGTAACGAGGCACAGGGCTCACTGTTCCCATGAGATGAGGTGGGGAGACAATCCTGTCTTCATGCTCTTTCACCCTAACTGATGAATTCATGTTCCCTCCATGACAGAGGTGGGCTGTCCATATTAGCCATCAGCACCGCCTGTGACATGGTCACCAGTAGTAACCACAGCTGTGTTCACATTGCATTATTGTTGTGGGGGGTGTCAATGGGCTTGAACTCAGGGTATGTGTCTTTTGCTCAAGACTAGTGCTCTACCACTTTGAACCACAGCACCACTTCTAGTATTCTGATGATTAATTGGAGTTAAGAATCTCATAGACTTACCTGCCTGAGTTCACTTCGAACTGTGATCCTCAGATCTCAGCTCCTGAGTAGTGTTTTTTTTTTTTAATTTCTTGAAAGGTGTTCATGGTATTTGGTCATGCAGTGATAAACCCACTGTAAGTTGGAAATGTAAGTTGAGCACATGAAGCCAACTTAGCCTGCTGACCGTCCTTGCTTGCAACCTAGCTCACTGTATAAGTGTGTTTCCCCTGGAGAGGGTGGGGTTGTGGCCTGACAGAACTGTGCTTGCCGCGGCTCCCATCATCCCAAGAGGGGATCGCCCAGGGAAAGATCGGAATTCATAAAGTGTGGTTTCCTCTTAATGTATGAATTTCTCTCATGGTGTAGTAGAAAGTGAAGGGGAACCACTCTCTGTATTTTATTTTTAATAAGATACACAGTTTGTATTTTATGATAGCATTGAAAAATGCTCTGAGGAGAGATCCGCAGGCTTCCTGGTTCAAGGCACTGAGGTACACAGAGGACACAGAGCCCTACAAAATGGTGTCTTCTTCTGAGAGCAGTTTAGGCCTGCACCCGGTAACCTGGGGTCACTGAGACGTCTGTATATGAGTACTTGGAGTAAGAGCAGGATTAAGGAGCAGACTGACAGTGTGGCCCCAGGATAGCCACTCACGCTGCCTCAGAAAACTGTCCCCTCTCTAGATAGGACTGAAGGAGGTGTGAGGGCATTGTACACCAGACCCAATGTGGCCTCCTGAGTATTTTAGAATGAAGACTGGCTTTGGGGGAAAATTGTCAGTGCCCTGCAAGCTGGAGAGAAAATGGATTCAGACTTTAGGCTTGTGTAGCAAGTAACTAAGAACAGACTACTTCAGGGTATACCAAAGGGCACTATGGGGTCAGCTATAGCTAATCAGGTGTTTAGTTGTTTGCTGAGACTTGGGGTATCATTGGGTGTGCCACTCGCAGGAGAAATGGCTCAAGAAGGGGTGCAGACCCGGTTTCTGGGAAAGGGAGTTCACTCTGGCCCAACCCTGTTGACAGCAGTGTCCCAAAGGCATTTAGCTCTAAGACAGCAGTTGATTCTTTTTTTTTTTTTTTTTGTCTGTCATGGGGCTTGAACTCTGGGCCTGGGCGCTGTCCCTGAGCTCTTCAGCTCGAGGCTAATGCTTGACCACTTGAGCCACAGTGCCACTTCTGGTTTTCTGGTGGTTAATTGGAGATAAGAGTCTCATGGACTTTCCTGCCCGGGCTGACTTTGAACAACGATCCTTAGATCTCAGCCTCCTGTGTAGCTAGGATTACAGGTGTGAGCTACCAGCGCCAGGCAGCAGTTGACTTTTTAAAATTAAAAAGTTGTTCTCATTAGCTAGCCACTCATGAAGCTGAGGCAGGAGGATTACTTGAAGTTCAACGTCGGCCTGTGTAATATAATATATAATATAATAATTCTGATATAGGGAGACTCTCTATCAAAAAAGCAAAAATTAAAAAAAAATTCTATTGCTCACTGAGGACAGAAGTGGACTGTTTCTTTCATTCTTTTTAACATGGTTTTTTTGTTTTCTTTAATAGAAACATCAAGGAGGGACTCTGGATGCAGCTCAGTGGTAGACACATGCTTAGTATGTGTGTGGCCCTGGGTTAACTCTCCGGTGCCAAGCAATCACAGAATTTAGGGGAGAGTAGTTGTGAATCTTGACAATACCACAGTGAGTTGGTGATCATTTGGTCAGTCGTGAGAGACAGTGATGTATATAATGGAACTCACCTGTATGGACTCTTGTGAGGACTTGTGCTGGGACTGAGTATACAACTCTCCCAAGGACGATCCAGATCTTGATCTCTCAGTCTCTGGTCCTTCCTATTTTTCTAAACTTTGCATCTTGACTTTGAGTTTCTTGTAACAGTTTTTTGGCCTTTTTCCCTTCCATATAAGACATGGGAAAATGAGAAGGGGGAGGGTAAATAACACATACACACACATACACACAAAACCCCAAACGAAACAAAATAAAATGAACCCAAACCTCTTGAGAAGATATTTACACAAGCTATAAGAAGCTGGTATATGGTGGGGAGAGGGGAGGAGGATTGGGTCGGAGGGGGGGAGAGTGGGGGAGGATGGGAAGGGATGGGAAGGGGAAACAAAGGAGGAAGCTACAATGCTTGATAAGAAATGTACTCATTATCTTGCCCATGTATTGTAATCCCTCTGTACAGTATGTTCACAATTTTAAAAAAAGCTGGTATAAAGCACTGGAGGTTTACACTTTACCAGGCCAAAGATCACCTTTACAAAAAAAAAAAAATCGGTGATGCTAGGGATTGATTCCAGGGCCATATGTATGAGTTCTCCCACTGAGCCACACCCCCGGGCTGAGGACTTCCCCAACAATTCTAAACACCTGTAGCATCCTCTTTGGAAATGTATTCCTTGTAGTTTAGCAGTCTTTGGTGGTTAATTAACTATTCTAACTCATTTGGGGACTGTTTATTTCCTTTCTTTATTCCAAACCTTGGCGAATATGATTTAAACTGGAACAAGCAGTAGATAAACATTCTTAGCAATTACTTTCCTCACAGACAGGCTGAACGAGCTGGTTTGGAGCTTGGAGAGACTTGAAGCTTTGGCCAGACTCTTGCTGACCTGCCCCCGTGGCCTCTGGAAAGCACCAGCCACCCCTTGGCTCTGAGCTGGGCCGTGGGGCTTCCCACCACAGACAGGCCTGCCAGCCTTTCTCAGGGGCTGAGATGCTTTGGGCTAGAGGCCAGGAGGCCTCCCCTACCTCCCTGGAAAGCGTGGGGCCTGGGTTCTGGATACCTCCAAACCTGTTAGCTCTCTGCAGTGTTTAAGTGGCAGAAGCCCCTGAATGAGGCTGCCTGAGAAAGCTTATTTACTTTTGGGTCATGGAAGAGAGAAAGAATTAATAAGCCAAGAATGTGTTCTGAAAGCTGATGGGTACAACCTCATTTTGAACTCGTCTTCTTGAAGGGCCAGCTCACTCAGAGAGTGTTCTTTACCTGCTCCCTGAACTAGATGGTGAGCTTTTAGGGGCAAGATGGCCAGGAGCACAGTGCCATGGGAAGTCTGTGGCAAAGAAAGCCAGGAAGGGCAAAAAAGAGACACTTCCCCCATACACACTCAAAAAGGATGTGGTACCCAAGGCGCCCTTACAGGTCTCACTGATTACAGAGCCCTCTGCACCCATGGCCGTGAAAGGGACACCTGCTTTCCCCTGTACCTCTGTCAACTTCAGAACAATTCTTAAAAAAAAAAAAAGTTAATGGTATTGGGGCTGGAATTCCAGTGCCTCTTGCTATCACTAGGCTTTTTCACTCAGGGCTGGTGCTCTACCACTTGAGCCACAGCTCCATTTCTGTCTTTTTGATGGTTAATTGGAGGTAAGAGTCTCATGGGCTTTTCTGCTGGGGTGGGCTCAGAAACAGGTTCCTAAGGTTTCATCCTCCTTAGTACCTAGGGTTACAAGGGTGAGCCAGCCTCCTGGAGCAATTCTAAACTTGCAGATGGCTTGCTTTTGTGGAGGTCACTTGGTTCAGTGGGAGGAGCTTGGGCTTGGGGCCCAGAGACTGGGGTTGATCTTGTACTGGTGAGGAGTAGGTCGGTATGACAGCCGAATGAAGGGATGGGACCCAGGGCTCCCCACCCTGGATCTCTGAGGTAAGAGCTATATTTTACTAGGGTTTCTTCCTGCTTAGTTGCTTGCTTACCATAACCACTTTTGCCTCTGACAGAATATATTACCTAGAGTTCCTCCCGAGGATACCCCATGGGCTGATTCATAGCCAGGACACCTTCTTTGGTGTCAACATTCTACCCATGGCTGGCTACTCTATGATCTATGAGGGGTCACGGAGGGTTGAGTTGGGAAGAGATGAGCAGGTTGGCATTCAGAGCACAGTAGATAAAGAACTAGGGAGAACCCCTGGCTGGTTAGATGTCATGGCTTTTTTGTTGGCCTCTCCCACTTGAAGAACACAGATGCCTTGGAGCAAAAGTTGCACCAGCTGCCTCCTGGGCTCCCAAGAGGGGTCCTGGGCCCTTTCCCCCAGCCCTGTCACCTTGTGCTCTGCCTATTTGACTCCCAGCGGCCCCAGCCTGAGGGGTGGTTTCCACAGGTATCAAGAGCCCTTTGGAAGAGCCTAGAGAGAGGACTGGGAGGCCAGGCACCAGACCGCAAGGAGGAGCTCACCCAGTGCTAAGAGATGTGTTTTGGGGAAGGGAGAGACCTTAGTATTGTCTTTCTTTTGGCTTCTTAACACATCCAAAAGAAAGTGGGACCATAGAGACTTGCACCTGGGGAAGCGAGATTTGTTCTCAGGTCCAGCTTCAGTTTCTGAAGATAGGGAGTAGGTTGGTGAGACATGGGAGCATATACCTGTAAAGACTGGAAAAAGACTTGAAGTATCAGTGAGGTTTCGTGGCCCAAAGGAAGAGAAGAAGAGGTGCTCACACTGGGAATGAGTTTTACTTGAACTCTACTGATTTCTTCCTCTGTGGAAACAGACAATAATAGGCCCACCTCGCAGTGTTATTTTGGGGGTTCAATGAAGTGACCCACATAAAGCCTTTGATTAAGTAGTAACCTGTTTTTAAGTGCTCAACAAACAAACAATAAAACCACATGCACAGTGCAGGCAATGACAGGTTGAGCATGGATAGCCTGGTGTCTGTAGGACTGGGAGGGGGTGTCTGGCCTGTAGCAGTTGCTCAGTGAAGGTATTTTAATATTAATGGAAGATAATTATAATTAGGGTGGCAATAAAAATGTCAAATACAGAAATAAATATGTTAATATATATAATACATATGAACATGCATATGTAATGTATGTAAGTGTATATATTATATATAATGTATGTGAAAAGGACAAGATTTTTCTAAGGGACACTAAAGAGCAGAGAAAACAGAAACCCTTGTCATATTCTAGAAGGGAATGGCCCATTATTTTTTTGTTAAAATATCAATTCTCTCAGAAACAATCTATATTTAGCAAAATCCCTGGCCAAAATCACAGTCTAGTAGGACAGGAGTCAAAGAATAGCCAAGAATTTTTTTAATGATGACTAAAGAAGGATGATTAGCCATAGCAGATATTTTAAAATACTGTAAACAGGCTATTGAAATGAATGTTGGACTGTCATGGGAAGACAGAGATCATCAAAGTTGAGCAGGAACCCCAGAAAGAGGATTTTACTATTTTGTCAGAGAGGAAAATGGGAAAGCAATCAACGAATGGGGCTGTAAAAACTGGCTATTTAAAAATAACATAATTAGAGCTAGGTGCTGGTGACTCACACCTGTAATCCTTCCTACTGAGGAGGCTGAGAGCTGAGGCTGAGCTGGAAAGTCTGTGAGCCTCTTATCTCCAATAAATCACAGAAAAAGCTGGAAATGGCGCTGTGGCTCAAGTGGTAAAGTGCAAGTCTTGAACAAAAAGAGCCCAGGGACAGCACCCAGGTTCAGAGTCAAGCCCTAGGACCGGCAAAATAAATAAGTAAAAATAAATTAAAAAATAAAAATAACAAAGTTAAGATTTCTTCTTTGGGCTGTGTATCATTAATGGACTAAATGTTTATAGATACCCAATGAATCTTTAAAGTTCTACAGTAGCATATGTAAATATCAAAATATATGATAATTTATTGATATCAAATCAATATTATTACATATATATGTAATCAAAAGGAGAAGAAAGCTTTCCAGATTTTCTTTGAAAACCAGAAATAACAGAGGGAAATATTTTGTAGATATAAACAGAAAATGAAAGAAAGATTTTAATAGAAGGTTAGAGTTTTGAGAAAGTAAACTTGAAGTTCACAGAATTTATACAAATGCAATGAGTTTATGAAGAAATATATCTACTATTAATCATAAAGTAACATCAACAAGATACTATCTTAAAAACCTACTGAATTTGACAGTATTTAGAAAATAAAAAAGGGACTTCCAGTGTTGAAAAAGGTTGATGATACAGTCACTTACCTACTCTGGTATTGAGAGACGTGCTTGGTGCCTTTTATAAATGGAAAATAAATATCCAGAAATATCTGTGGTTCCGTTGGTTCATTTCTAGGAATTAAATTTAAGGAAATAGGATGTATCAGGACTTGGCTGCAAAGATGTTCATTACAGCACTGTTTATAATAATTCCCAAGGGAAGTAGCCTATATGTTTTTATTATTAGAGTTGATAATGGTGTAGCCACATAATTGTATTGCAGAATATATAAGTGGAAAGATACAGTGTATCACCAAGTCATCAAAATAGAGTTCCTAACAGATCACACATGGAGAGTAAACTTGGATTGGTGCAAAGACTGTCTTACAGAGAACATTGCTATTCAATTGTTTCATTATGTCTATATATTTCAGTGTCTCAACCAGGGGGTATTCTGTCCCTCAGGGGACATCTGGCACTGTCTGGAGACGTTTTCAATTGTCATGACTAGGGCAAGTGTGCCACAGGCATCTAGTGGGTGGAAGCCAGAGATGCTGTCAGACATCCTATACTTCATGGGGTAGCCCCAACAACAAAGTTATCCACCCCAAAACTAACAGGGCCAGGGCTGTGAACCTCTGGCATTCTTAACACTGGATGAGACCCATGTGTTCTCTGGGCAAGTGTTCCCTCTGCAGCGTTGATGGATGGACCCTGTGGCTTGCTCTCCACATCACATGGCTGTGGGTGTAGCTGAGGACGTAGAAGGCCATGTGTCTTCCAGTACAGTTTTGTTTAACTGTTCCTTGGCCTGTCCGTTTCCCATGGTAAAATTTAGCTCATCTTAAAATGAAAGTGATCTCACACTTTGAGTTTGACTATAAATTAGCATGTTCTGAATTAGTGTATGATTCAACTTATTGTTAAACTCTTTTATGCGAAATCTCACAGAAATAGCAAGAACAGAGTTGTGAAGAACAGTTCTTTTTTATTCTATTAACATGCATTCCTTATATGGAGAGGGTTTTATTGTGACTTTTCTACACACGTGTACAATGTATTTCAGCCTATCTTCTCCATCACTGTTCTCTTCCTTACTTCCCCTTTCCTAAAACAAATTCAGCAGGTTTCAATGTTCTATTTTCAAACCTGTAAACAAACTACTAAAGAATTTTTTTGTTTTGGTGTCGGTATTAGAGCTTGAGCTCAGGGCCTAGGTGTTGTCCCTTAGCTTTTTCTCCCAAGGCTAGCACTCTAGCATGAGCCACAGTTCCGTTTCCAGCTTTTTGCTGGTTAGTTGGAGAGGAGAGTTTCATGGAATTTCCTGCCCTTGAACCTTGATCCTCAAAACCTAGCCTCCTGAGTAGCTAGGATTACAGATATGAGCTACTGGCACAAAACTCTCACATGCCCATTAAGAGGAGATGGTGCTGTAAGCCAGCCAGAACCCAGAAACCCATGGCTTTGTAGGTGTGTGAGCTCTGAGCTTCCTCCAGGCAGAGAGAGGGAGGGAAAAAGATCAGGACTGGCTCAGGTCTCTTTGGTGGGTGTAGAGGATGTAGAAGCTGAGAAATACCAAACAATTATTTTAGGATTTTAATCCCAGCTCCTCCTCTCTCCCCCCCATGGAACCCAGGGCCTCCTGCATGCTAAACAAGTACCATACCACTGAGTTACATCGCCTGATACCAAGATTTAAACTAGCATTTCTCAACCTTGGCCCTGTTGGTGTCTGAGCTGAAGCATTCTTGGTAGTGAGGCTGTCAGGTACCAGTTAGTACCTGTCCTCTGGCTAGTGGTGATAATCAATGCTCCTTAGAGGCAGAGCAGCCCCTGACTGAGAACCACTGAGCTAAACCTATATCATCAGCTCAGCTCACCACTCTCCTCTAGCGAAGGAATCCAGAGGTGGAACAATGGGACATGGGCCTCTTCCAGTCAGTGGGACCTGCTCCTTCTTCTCTAACTTGAAACCCAGCTGATCCCATCTGTATTCGGTTGAACTTTATGGCATTGTCAACATATGTGATCATTTGTATCCCAAACAACAATTCAATATGGATTCAACAGCTTCTGGGCATCCTGAATGTATCTCTTTTCCTTCCTTCTTCAGTCTATTTCTTTGGGATGTCTCTCCCCAGATTCTGTCCCCAATTCTGCTTTTCTATGTGTCTTCTGTCTCCCTGTTGGCATTTTTTGTCTTCTCTACAACCCACTCCACTACCTTTCTTGTGTTTCTTCCTTTTTCTGGCCACCTCTTTTTCTCCCTCCCACTTCTCTCCACCCTTTCTGGCCTGCACAAAGGATAGTGGCAGAGGTCAGGCTGGGGTGAACAGGACAGGGGACCCTCTACCCCTGCTGCCAGGGGCTTGTCACCCCCAAGGAACACAAAAGGAGCTGTTTGTGTGGCAGGATTCAGGACCCCATTGTTGTGCTGTCTTGGGGTCTTTGCAGGTGGAGCTGCTCCAAGCCCAGAGCAAGACAAAAGGATGAGCTGGGAGGCCAGAGGAGCAAGTGGGGTGGAATATTTAGCCCTTCTTGGGAGCTCTTCCTACTGAAGAGTCCAGGGGAATGATTGATGAGATGAGTGACAGATGCTGGGGAGAGAGGACAGGAGACTAAGCCCTGCACACCATGTCATACAGCTGTCACAGGATCTTGCTGGCAGAGGCTGATGGGGTGCAGGCTGCAGAGCTAGGCTGAGGCAGGGAGGAGGCCGCCCTTGGGCATTGTGCAGACTCCTGTTTTGAACCCTTAGAATTCCTGTAGAGACCTGAACAGAGCTTGCTGAGAAGGACCACGTGCTCAGACTTGAGGCCCTTATGCCCAGTACCTCCAGTTCTTCTGATGCTCTCCAGCTTGCTCAGGAACTGGGGTGAATAAAGTCCCTTCCAGCCCTGAGACAGGGTAGCAGCATCTACAGTGGTCTCAGTTGAAGGTTCTGGGGCCTCGTTGGAGGCCAACTGTGGGTCACCCAGAAGCTACCCTCCTTCTTTCTGTATTTTGTGGGCCGTAGCCGGGCAGGATGTAGTGGGCAGAACCAGCCTTGTGTTCACTGGAACGCTGCTCAGACTGGCCTGCAGGGCTCCTTCTGGGCTATGTAGAGGGGACCGAAGAAGACTTCATTCAAGGAGGTTGTTGCTCTGATAGAAAGGCCTGGGAACTGTAGTCAGGGTGCACACAGACCTTTAGACTTTGGAGGACAGGAGCCTGCCAGCTGCCTCCTCCTTGGCTAATGATGCCTAGAATGTTCCAGCCTCCTTGCACCAACTGGTGAGCAGAACAGTGCTCACAGATGCTCTCTCTCTCCCACTGCTAAAGCCCTGGGTATTGCCACATGAAACAAGTCTCCTGCTTCTTTCGTGTGCTGAGTTTAGCGATACGATGAAGCAGATCATGGAGCTGTGTTTGCCGTGGAGGGCAGAGCTCAGGTGTTAGGTAAAGCAGGAGATTGGCATCTGGAGAACAGTGGTGAATACCTCTGTTTCCTTCTCTAGAGATGTCAGTATCTTATCATTATATGTGCTTTTTGTTGGTAAAGTATAGTCAGGGGGTGGTGTGCATGCCTGTAATCCTGGCAGTTGAGGCAGGAGGATTGTTGAGTTTGAGGCTAGTCTGGGAAACATACTAAGACTCTTAAAAAAAAAAAAAAGGTAGATTTCATTGCGGGATCCAGGGAAAGAGAAAGTCTTGTGTGGACTGGGAATGTGGCTCAAGAGCATTTGCCTACCAAGAGTGAGGATCTGAGTTCAAATCCCAGCACCTCAAAGAGAAAAAGAACAAGGGAAGGGGTGCCATTGTCTAAAAAAACAAAAGTACTCAGCTGGGTGCTGGTGGCTCAGGCCTGTAAGCCTAGCTACTGAGGAGGCTGAGATCTGAAGATCGTGGTTCAAAGCCAGCCTGGGCATGATAGTCCATGAGACTCTTAACTCCAATAAACCACTCAGAAACCAGAAGTGGTGCTGTGGCTCAAGTGGTAGAGTGCTCACCTTGAGCTGAAGAGCAGAGGGATAGCGCCAGAGGGATAGCCCAGAGTTCAAGTCCCACGACCGGAAATTTTTTTTAAAAAGTACTCATTACGTGACTTATGTCCCTACAACCCCTCTGTACATCACCTTTATAATAACAATAGAAACAAAAAGAATCTTGTGTTTGCAGAGATCAGAAATGATGAGACCCTTAGTTACCTGAGAGCTGGTGACGGGCTGGCAGGTACCTGCTCATGAAACTCTGCAGAACCAATTGTGCTCATCCTTTTCTGACGCAGGCATTTGGGTATCATGCTGGTACTTTGAAATTTGCCACCGTGGGATCATTCACACATTAGAAACTGGCAAATAGTACCTATCAAGATTTTTTTCTCCCCAAAGAGCCAGCTGTTAATTAGCTCTCAGCATGGTACTGGCCAAAGGCATCCTAAGAGTGGAATTCTCATGTTCCTACCAGAGAGGGCTTATCCAACCTGGCTCCTGCGTTTGATGGATGGGCGGACTGAGGCCAGAAGGAGGACAGCGACCTGCCCTGGATCCTACAGAGGGTTGATGGCAGAGCTGAGGCTCTCCCTTGACCATTGTGCCTCAAGCAAGCCATCTGTTGAAGCAGTAAAAGGTGGAGAAAAATCTGATATGGGAGCCTGAAAAGGTTCCTCCTGCTAAGCCTGGTGCTGATGGCTCATGCCTGTAATCCTAGCTACTCAAGAGGCTAAGATCAGAGAATCCCAGTTTTCAGTCAGCCCAGGCAGGAAAGTCCATAGGACTCTTATCTCCAGTTAAACACACACACACACACACACACAGTCACACACACACACACAGAGTCACACACACACACACAGTTGTGGCTCAAGTGGTAGCACACCAGCCTTGAGCAAAATGCTGAGAGACAGTGCCCAGACTCTAAGTTCAGTTCCCAGTTTCATGGAAGGTTTGGAGCAATAGGCTCAAGAGAAAACTGCTTCAAGATTTTCCTGAAATTCTAGACCCGGCTAGGCATCAACCTATTGCTATCTTTTCTTTCTCTGACCAGAGTGAGTAAGATATCTCCCAGATCCCTGGTCAAACATCCCTCTGGCCCAGGGGGCCATTCCTTCGGTCCCACTGTTGAATTTCCACCTGTGCACCTAAAAATCTTCACAGCCTCTCAGAAGCCTAGAAGAAGGTGGTGTCCTGATTCTGGACTCTCCATCTGTCCTTCCTCCTGTTTGTGGCCAGTTGATTGCTATAGGTGAATGAAGCAGCAGAATGCTACACAGACATGCATCCTGATGATCAAGGGCCCTGGTGACTTGGATTGGATTCCCTAAAACCTCTGGGGGCCTGAGACAGAGATTCATATGGGAGTTACTTTACCAAGGGAGTATTCCCAGGGGCATCAGTTAAGGGAGTGAGGGAGACAGGAAAGTGTAGGGGAGGGTGCTTGGGAAAGCAGATCGCTTTGCCAAATCCTAGAATGGGCTTGACAGTTATGCCAGAGAAGCTGTTGTACTTAAAGGCAAAAGGACTGACCCATTCTGTTCTCACATAGTTAATTAACCATTGGCTATGGACTGTCTGGTGGGGATCGACATACCTAACCAAGTGAAGTCACAGGCAAGTGTCAGAGAAGGCAGCCAACATCTGCAATAGTGTAGTGTGGAGGTTGTGTGCACTGGGTCAGTAAAGGGCAGGACACACACCAGGCCTGCTGCTGTTGGCCTCTGTATTCAGGGATTCCAAGTATTCAAGTATGTGGATTCAGCCATCCTTGGATGAAAATTATGCAAAAATATTGTGTGTGTGCTGAACCTGTATAGACTTTTTGCAGGCTGTTTTTCCCTAAAGAATACAGTATCACAACTGTTTACATTGTATTAGGTACTAGAGTAATTTAGAGGCGATTAAAAGGAGAACATATGTTACATGCGAATACTATAACATTTTATATAAAGGACTGAAACATCCTTGAATTCTGGTATCTGTAGGGGTTCTGGAACCAGTATCCCTACAATACTGAGAGACAACTATAAGTGATGTAGGAAATTTTCTTAGTACCAGGAGAGCTCTGTGAGTTTGTGTTTTATCTACTCTCCAACAGCTCGCTACCACAGAAAGGCTTTTGGGTTACTCCCTCCAGTGTCCAGCTCATCATCCAGACATACTGAGCTGTCTTCTCTCTATCACATACACTACCACTGCTGCTGTCCTAATTCTTATGATCCTGTATTAGTCAGGCAGGCTATATGCTGTAACAAACATTCCTAACCGTCTAATTAGTACTTGCTTATACAGCAGCCCTCATTCACAGCTATTCCTGGTTGATTGACTCTCAGCAGTGAGTCCAAGGTCCGTCCAGGGTCCTTCCATTAGGGGCTGTACCAACCTCTGGAGCCTCAAAGTCATCCCCTAGGAAACTCTAGAGAGACTTATGGGCTAAGCCTGAAAGTGTCGAATATCGTACTCGTGTTTTATTGGCCAGAACTTGATCATGTGATCATACCTCACTGCTTCAAGGGGTGCTGGGTAATGTAGTCTGTTGGCTCCAGGAGCAAAACTGCATAGTGGTTGATAGCCACACACAATATTCCCCATCGATTTTCCTGGATTACGGTACCAACTTTGGGGGCCATGTGGCACTGTGGCACTATAGTGTTTGGCACCAGAAGGCAAGGGTGAGTATTGAGGCCTTTCTCTCTGTGGAAAGCAATTTAGCTCAGCCTTGGGCAGGAGTATGCTTCTTACCCAACAGCGCCTAGGTGTGGGGTACAGACAAACTTAAGCAAGGACGCCACTGGGTTCCAACGCATGACCTCATCAGCATTAGCTTAACCAGCTGAACTAGCCAGTCAGCCAATCAGCCAATCAAGCAGGAGGATGCTGAAGGGCCACAAGCATTCCCCTCTCACAGCCTTGCCAGGGAGCCCCGGCTTAACTCATCTGAATTCCCCCTCCAGTGCTGACAGTAGTTCTAGTGTGTGTCCATGTTGGCTCTCGCTGGAGAAGCACACGGAGAGCCAACTGGATCCCTGTTGGGACAGCTTTGTTTTCCCTGCTGAACACAAAATCCCCTGTTCACTGGGAGAGCTGACAAGAAGACCCCATGGGGCAGGCCCGGTGGGAGCAGACAGCAGTGAATTCAGCGCCCGAATGGTTTCAGCTTATTAAAGGCGAATACACGGGATAACCCTGCCCACCGAGTGTGAGATAGAATGGGGGCCACAGAGTTGTTACAGAGGATTAGTAGCCCCAGACGGGTGGAGGCAGGTGCAGCCTTTTCTGCAATTTGGAAGGGCTTATGAAATACGGATTCTGTGCTCTATTAATCCTTCTCTGGGCTTCGTCTTGGCTGCAGGCTGAAAATGGGGAATTTCTCGTTCAGCCAGGCTTGGTAGTGACTTTTCATATTTCCTATCTTCTTACCAATTCTGGGAGTTTTGTGCATTTAAATGTCCATGCATTCATTTTGCTGTGGGCTCATACATGTACCCTGATGGCCAGTGCTAGGTTCTGGGGTTACAGTGTTTTTGCCTTTAAGAGATGCAAGTGAGAAAGACAGGCAAACACTGTGGAGGATTCTTGTTTTGAATGTGAACCAAGTCCACCTGTATTACAGGTACTGCGCCATCTTCTGTGGCCCTGCTAGTGGCAAATATTGTTAAGAGCTGGCTAGGTCTTTTGCTGCCTAATGAACAAAGTCTCCAATCTAAGGTGGTTCGCTGCTCTCCAGCCCGGCTGCTGTTTTCCCAGTGCCACAGATGGTAGATAGGAAGAACATACGGGGGGTTCTATATAGTCCCAGGGGCATGGGTCCAGGAGTCCTCAGGATCCCCAAATCCACAGATGCTCTAGTCCCTTATATAAAAAGGTACCGCATTTTCACAGAGCCTATCCCCTCCATCCTGTAGACTTTAAACCATCTTTAGATCCCTTGCAGTACCTGAAGTGATGTAATTGCTGTGTATACGTCTATATTTTTTAGTAAGTCTGTTCCTGTTCAGTAGACATGTATAAGAGTTGCTGGTTTACAAAGCTGTTTATGAATACAGTGCATCTTGATCAGTGTCACCCCTTTCAGTATTCTTATCCATCTCCCCCCTCAAATATTTTTGACCCATGGTTTGTTGAATTTTGGGGGGGATATAGAACCCCTCAGTTATGGAGAGCTGCCTATACTTAGAACCAGTGTGACATAGCTGGAAATTTGGGGTGTTCAAGCAAAAATTCCAGAGGATTCATCTTCCGAGGCAGAATTCTCATCAAGAAAAAATGTTAAGAGGTGGCAGGTAGATGGTTCTCTGGTTCAGATGCAGGTCTCTTCTGTACATCATTTCTTCCTAGGATTGGTACCCTTCTTACCTCCCCCCAGTGAGCATCCTTCATCCACCTAGGTACTTCATCTTCAGCTGGAAGAAATTTCTCTCTGTCCTCTCTCTAGGATTTATAGAGCTTGTCTCTGAGGTGAGAGGGCCTTTTTTGTTTGTTTTTGCAGTACTGGGTTTTTCACTAAGGGCCTTGGGTTTGCTACACATGTGCCTTACCACTTGAGTCCTTTTGCTTTTGGTTTATTTTTCAGATATGTTCTCTTGCTGACTTTTCTCTGGCCTTGGGATCTAATCCTCCTACCTCTACTTCCCAGAGTAACAGGGATTACAGATATGCATTGTCATGCCCAACTGGGGTGAGAGTTTTGAATTTTGACTCTTGATAAAAATATTTTTGAGGAGCTGGGAAGTGGCTCAGTGGTAGAGCGCTTGCCTTGCATGTATGAGGCCCTGGGTTCACTTCCTCAGCACCACATACGCAGAAAAAGCCAGAAGAGGTGCTGTGGCTCAAGTGGTAGATTGCTAGCCTTGAGCTGAAGAGCTAAGGGACAGCGCCCAGGCTCAGAGTTCATGCCTGGTGACCAACAAAAAAATAATAATAATGAATAAAAAATCTTTAAAAAATAATTTTGAACTTGTTCTGTAGTTCAAAGTTTTGGTGAGCCAAACAGTAACTGTAGGAAGCAAGTTGGGTAGGTGGTTTGGTCCTCAGGACTTCCAGAAAGTCTGACTGCCAGAGGAAGAGAAACACGAGCCCAGCTGGCACTCATTGCCATGTGGGCCTTGTCTCAAGAGGCCTAAGCTGTTCTCCTCCAGCTTCTAAACAGGAGCTGGTGTTTGCAGGTACCAGGAATAGAGCTAAATAGTATCTTCACACATAGGGCTTTGCTTGTAGGGGAAGGCTGTTTAGCCCTTTGTCTACCAGAATTGTTCTAGAAGCCTCTCTGGGAGGCCCATGTGGGAGCTTGCTAGCAGGTCAGGTGTAGGATGTGGGGATCGGTGCACCACTGAGGTGCACATTCCTTATTCAGTTCCCTTTGGAGGGTTGGGAGTCAGGGACACAATGATGCTGGTAGAACAGCAGTTGAGAACAGCAGTGTTCTGGGTGGGAGGAAACAGAAATGCTTTAGCAACAGAAGACTGTAGAGGAAGATCTGAATGTGGCATCTCGGTAAAGTCTAGCACTGTCCCCTGCGGAGGTCAGGGCAGGCAGGAAGCCAGGGTAAGCTTAGGACTCTGCTCCACACTCCACAGTGGGCTCTTTGGGAGTGTGTCCCTGCTTGGTACATGAAGAATGCCAGTACCTTCCAGAGGTTGACCTGCCTCTGTGGTTACCTCAAGTCCACTGGGAGTTCTTTACTTCCCTAAAGCAAACCTCATATAGATTGGTTGCCCTTAAAGTCACCAATCTGAAATACTCTGAAACCTACAACATTCTGAGCACTAACAATGCCTCAAGCAGATGATTCCATGCCTCAGATCAGAGTCAAAGGCTACTAAACATAGCATATCCATTGCCCGGCTTTGGGTGCTAGGAGTATAGGCAACCCAAATGAATTGCATCTTTAGATTTGTATCTGTTCCCCAAATACGTCATTATATTTCCTCTTGCTGGCTGTTCCTTCCTCCTGCCAATCTGTGCATAAGCAGCATCAGCTTCCGTATCCTTGAAAGGATTCCACTCTCCTCACATGAAATGGGCTTGAGAACAACTTTATCTGTCTGAACATGTGCAGACTTAGTTCTTGTCCTTATTCTCCCGGTAATAAAGTATGACAACTGCTCACATAACGTCTGTGTTAGGTATTATAAGTAATGATTTAAACTATATAGGAGGATGTACATAGGTAATATGAAAACATTACCTCTTCTTTTCTCTCAGCCTTTATTTACCTGCTCCCTGGCCTGGTCTCCCCAGCTGGTGCCAGCTACATGACTGCCGTGATGGTCACCCAGACCCTACCCTGCAATCCATGCCAGACCTTAACCCTGCTCTCTGCCTGTAGAAGCTGCCTCAGTCTCGGAGGGCAGCTGTGTCCATCCCGTGGAGGAATACCCGGGTGGGCATAAACTACACCTGGGCAACCCTAGCAAGCCCTTTCCTTACCACCCCAGCTGACCTGGAGTATGTGAGGCCAGAAGCATTCGGATGGCTCTGAGCACTGCATGAGAAAACTGAGGTCTGGAATGTTCTGTGTCTTGGGCTGCCAGCCCTGGATGCCCACTTCCTAACTTCTGCTGTCCTTCGTTCTAGCACAGGGCCACCCAGCCTATGTCTTCAAAGCCACGGGCCACCTGACCACCACTGAGCACTAACCCTAAACTCTGCCCCCAATTCTGGATGTCCAGGAGCACTTCAGCCCGCTGAGGTCTCCTGCCTCCAGTCAGGAGGACTCTGTGCACTCCCAGAGACACTGGGCAAGAGACTTTAATCTAATTACATGCTTTATTTGAGCCAATTTGTTTTCCAATCCATCTTGTTCAGCAAGAAGAAAGACCACGCTGAGGACTCATTTGCACCCTCTTGTTCCAAGAGGAGAAGAGGGGCTGCTCTGACCTCATGTGGTCAGTGCAGCCCCCCTTCTCTGCCCAGCCACCCCATCCCCAGAGAGGCCACAGGGCCTGGCTCTGTGGGGAGGAGGTTGCCGGCCATGGGAGATGACAAAGCCTGGCTCTTTTGCCCACCCCGAATCCCTTTGCCCCCTAAGGGCGTTCCAAGCGTGCTGGGCAGGACTGGAGCAAGATGGACGCTCACCCTCAGGGGCTTCTTGGGGTGCAGGACCTCCTGGCTTTATCTGTGATGACTGCCCTTGGAATCTGACAGTCTTGAGGCCTAGTATTTAAAAGGCTGCAACCAGGTGGATTTAGGATTTGTGTAATTAAAGTCCAAAAGGATTCTCCCTGCCTCTGGGAGAGGAAGCCCTATCAGCCCGCAGTCTTCCCAGATGAGGGCCCCTGCTCTCCAAGCTTTGCTTTTCCTGCCGTTCACCGGGAATCTTGAGTCCTGCCTTTCTTTACCTGTTCTATTCTTGAGCCAGCCTGGCTGTTGCTTCCTGGGGCTCCTTCATAGAGATTTGATGATTTCTGCCCTGGGAGTGGGGATGCAGGAATCACTGGGGCTGAGCGTCGCTTTGCTGTCCACATGGTGGTAGCAAGTGGGTCTGGTGGTGGTTGTTTTGGTCAGTCGTGGGACTTGAACTTAGGTCCTAGCCACTGTCCCTGAGCTAAGCACTCTTATCACTTTGAGCCACAGCACCACTTCAGGTTTTCTGGTGGTTATTTAATTGGAGATAAGCATCTCATGGACTTTCCTGCCCTACTCCAGAGTAGCTAGGATTATAGGCATGAGACACCGGTGCCCGGTTTGGGCATGTTTTTATTCAGCTCATTCAACAAGGATCTATGGAGGACCTGTGATGTGCCCTGGTCTTGGGTGGGTGGGTGGGGGCACAGTGCTGCCCTGACTTTGTGGAGGGAATGGGTTAACAGACAAAAAAGTTGAGGACTATTTAACTGGGAAGTATATCAGGTGTCCCAAGGAACTACATCCTCTCCAAATGGTTCGGAAAGCCAGTGGTCAGTTGCTATTCAGTGAATCCAAAGGTGGCATTCCTGAGTGAGAAACACCTTTGGGTTAGAATGATTGGATATAGGTCTGACGTTAGTAGCTCATACCTGTAATCCTAGCTACTCAAGGATTGAGATCAGGAGGATTATGGTTTGAGGCAAGCCTAGGCAAAGAGTTATAGGATCCCATCTGAACCTAAAAGCTGGTGCACACTTGTCATCCTGGCTATGGGGGAAGGGCCACACTGGGCATAAATATAAGGTACTGTCCCCCCAAGTCTAAGGCAAAAGACCTGGAGGTATGGCTTAAGTGATAGAGTGCCTGTGAATTTGGTTTTCTCTCATGGCTCCTAATTCTGAGTACTAATATTGATAGCTGATGTCATTTCAGGGCTTACAATCTGTCAGGCTTTATCTTATGGAGATAAAGATGACAGAGTTAACTGACATTTAACCAGTGAGGAGTCTGAGATTCAGAGAGAGAGAACAACATGCTGAAGGACACACGGCCGTGTTACTCACGGCAACCAGCAACTCAAGCGCTCCCTGTCCTGTTGGGTCCTTCTTGCTTTCCAGAAGTTCCTGCATGTCTGAGGGTCAGCATTCCCACAGGGAGGGTGGGTAATGACTTGGGAGCCAGGTGGAGGCAGTTTGTCCAGTGAGCACTCCACACCCCAGGGGTGGCTCGCTGGTCACTGCAGGTAAGGTCCGCAGCCCTGGGTTCTCTTGGCAGATGTGGGCCTGCGTCCCCATGGAGACAGAGTATCTGCATACTTTTCCTGCTGCCCCTCTCCCCTTTCCAGCCCAGCTTCCGTCCTCGGCGTTGTCAGGTATCACAGCTGCCCGGCCCTGCGGCCAGGCATGTCTGCCAAGGTCAGAAAGGGAGCCGACACCGTCGTGAAGCCTGTTTGTGGGTTTGTTTGGCCAGGTGGTCTTGGCCATGTTCTTGGCCCTTGTGGGACCTAAGATTTTGTGTTGTTCGTCACTGTCAGTGGCGACAAATCCTGTCAGGTGCTGGGATTCTAAGCTCTGACTTGACTGGGATGAGAGGCTGACAGAAAATTCTAGACTGGGAGGCAAAGGCTAAGAACTTGGAAATTGCTGGTCTGCTAGGGAAAGGTGACCAGGGACAGAGTCTAAGTAAAAAGGTCACTAGGGGAAAGGCTCCGGAGGCCAAGGTTGGTGGCTGAACTTGTGAGTGGCCCATTGAGTGGGCCACAGGTGTCTCCCAGTGCTTAACAGGTTAGGCTAAGCCCGTACCTCAGCAAGCATGGCAGATCAGCTCTTGCAACTTCTCTCATCATTTACTCTGTGCAGGGTGGCCTGGTGAGCGATGCCAGACTAGTACCTGCCTCAGAACCTTTGCACAGGATGACCTTCGTGCTTGGCACCCTCTCCTTTCCCCGCTGTTTAGATCTTTCTCCTGTGCTGCCCTCTGCTTTGAGGAGCCTGAAGTGAAATGGACCTTTTGCAGTTGAGGCTGGAGGAGGGGCTTTGGGGTGATGGATTGACTGGGTAAGAACAGTGTAGGTGTGGAGTGATACGTGGACACTAAAACCTGCCTGCAGCCTACCTCCCCCAGACAAGAGGCAGTACCCTTGTTCAGAAGTGCTCACGGGGGAGAGGAGAGTGGGCTCTGCCCTTACCTAGGGGAGGGCATCGAATCACCTTTGGCCTGTGATCCAGCGGCACACTGGCTGGGAGAGGCAAAGCTTGCTTTCTGTGCGTACTGGCTCCAGCTGCCTTTGGTCACCACTGGTGGGCAGAATGGTCTTCTTGAGATCTCTCCTAGCCCTGGTGCTCTCCCCTCAAGCTCTGTCTCCCCATGACACCCCCAACACCCAGGCATGGGGGTCTGAAGCTCACCCTTATTTGGGGGTTTGTTTTCCAAATACAACATCCCAGAAGCAGAGGTGTGGCAAACAAGCTGCCAGGGCTGGGAGAGCGAGACCTTTGCCAGCTCCCCACCCCACTCCTCAGGGAGGTGCCAGATGCCGTGCCCCTGGCCTGCACCATAGGCCACCGGGCTCTGCCTGCCATATGCTCAGAGATGAGCCCTGGAGCCGGCCCGAGCAGGCCGACCCAGCAGGGTTTTGGCACCTGGGCTCAGGAGGCAGCGCAGAGGGCCAGCTACCTAAGGCGCGGGAGGAGGCGGGCTTGGTACAGGCCGCTGGGATTGGGCCTGGAGGCCACCTCTTGGCTCTTGGTTGTGGGTGGGTCAGGGGAGCAGGTGGGAGGGATAAAAGGGAGGGCAGGCGGCTCCCAGGAGGGGCCAGGATGCCAGCCAGCCAGGATGGGCCTGCTGCGGCCAGGCAGATGGCTGCCTCCAGGTCTCAGCGGTCCTCCTTGGGACAGAGCACGTCCAAGTGGGGAGCCAGGCAGCGCCCGTGTCCAGTCTTGGCAAGTCCATCTCTGCTGAGGGAGGAGGGCAGGCTTGAAGGCCTGAAGCAGGGGCCCCTGCAGAGCTGCAGTGTTTACCTGGGCTCTCAACCAGAGCTCTTTAAGGATCCCCATAGAGAGAGTAGAGGTGCTAGGCTTGTTACAGGGCCAATTGAGAGAGTCCTGACATTAGGGTGGGGCCCTGTCAATGAGGCTAATCAGTGGGCCTATAGGGTCTTGTGAGTAAACTGCAGCAACTTTTAAGGTGGAATGGTATGAAGCTGCTTCTCCCCCCCCCACCCCACCTCCCTCAGTGCAAAACGGTCAGCCTCGGGAACTTTCATGTGGTTCCCCTTAATAACTTGCATTGTTTTCGTGTTTCTGAAGAATGAGCCAGTTAGAGACCACAGGCCCTTTAAATGCTCATGTGGCTCATCTCTGAGGTCCATTCTAGCCAAATATTTCTTAAGACTGTCTATGCCACTTGGTATTTATATTTTCCTAAAAATAATACATTTCTTTCAGATTTTTTTTTACCCTGAAGTTGTATACAATAGCCTTATAATTCCCCAAATGTTCTTTAGATTATTACTTCCTAATGTTCTGTTTTTTTCTCTCTTGTTCTTAATTAGACATGACAGTGTTTTGTCTGGTGTTTTTATTTTTTTTTTAATTTTTTAAGTTTGGGAGCTTTTCAAAGAATTAGGCCCTGGATATATTTATAAATTTTTGAGTTTTGGGTTTTTTTTTCTCTCTCCTGTATTCTACTTTATTAATTTGTTTCTCCTGTTAGTCTTCCTTCCTCTTTCTTTGGGTTTTGTTTTGTTCATTTTCTGACTTTTAGTACTCAATACACTTCGCTTATTTTCATTCTTCTTTAATACCGAATAATATTTATTACATTGTGGTCAGGAAATGTGGCTGGTGCAATTTCAGCTTCTTGGAATAAATGTGGCATTCTTTTGCTGTGTGTGTGTGTGTCCGCTTCTCCGTGTGTTTCCATCAGTCTTATTGCTGTCTGTTCAGTACCATGTTTGTTATCCCACATCCATCAAACAGGACTTTTTCTAAAAAAAATTATGAGGTGATCTGCTTTGTCCATTTCAAACACCTTTGCCTTGAAACCTACTTTTTCTGACAGAAGCATTTCTACTTCATTAAAAAAATAGCTTTCATTTCCTGTTATGTCGTGAGTATAGTATAAGTTGCCTTAAAAATCACCTTAGTTATATTCCTCTTCAGTAATAACTTATGTAGTTAATTTTGGTGCCAGTCCTGGGGCTTGACCTCAGGACTTATTCCTCAGCTTTTTCACTTATGGCTAGTGCTTCTAGCACTTAAGCCACACCTCCCATTCTGACTTTTTACTAGAGGTAAGAATCTCTCAGATTTGTCTGCCAGGTTGGCTCTGAACTGAAATTCTCAGAACTCAGCCTCTTGAATTGCTAGGATTATAGAAGTAAGCCACCAGCACCTAATTTAATACTTCAGTATGTGGAAGCCAGTTTTTCAGTGGAATCCATTCACTTTTATTGCTTTATCTTTAGGTATTTATCATTCTGTGATCTTAATTTATCATAAATGCTTTGTGTGTTTTCCATTTTTTTTGACACATTGGCATATTTTTAGCTCTAGTTTGTTTCTTATGATCTATAGTGTTTTGTGACTTTTCAAAAGCAGTCCTTGATCTATAACTCTTGTCAGCTCAACATGAAATGGGATCATTTGCTTTTTATTTAAGACAAGAGTTTGATTCTCTACCTCATTCCACTTCTTAGTTAATTTGTCAACCTAAATTTTTTATTTTTTATAGTCTGATAGTCTGAGGTTCCTTTTCAAGCATCTTAAAAAATTATTTTAACGTATGTATTTAGTTTTGGAAGCCAGTTTAGAACTCCTAGATTCACTAGCTGTAGGATCATTGCCAGTGTGCTGCATATACCAGGACTTTCTCCTCTTATATTAGTATTTCTATTCTCATTTCATTTGAGAAACATTCTGAAGTACTTATTTCTGGGGAGATACATGATTGGAATACTTCTCTCTCTCTCTCTCTCTCTCTCTCTCTGTGTCTTTGTTGGTTGTGAGGCTTGAACTCTGGGCCTGGGCACTGTCCCTGACCTCTTCAGCTTAAGGCTCACACTCTACTACTTTAAGCCACAGTGCCACTCCTGGTTTTCTAGTGATTAATTGGAGATAAGAGTCTCACAGACTTTCCTGCCCTGCCTGGCTTTGAAACTTAATCCTCAGATCTCAGCCTCCTGAGCAGCTAGGAATTATAAACTTCAGCCACGGGTGCCCAGCTTGGAATAATTTTCTGAATATTCAAAGGAGTTGAGAATGTCTTTTGTTCATTGTAGTATATATGAGACACTCTAGTTAGGTATAAAATTATTATTTTAATTGTTATTATAAAGGTGATGTGCAGAGGGGTCACAGTTTCAGAAGTCAGGTAATGAGTACATTTCTTTTTGGACAATGTCTCTCCTTCACTTGCTCCCAGTTTTTCTCTCACATCCACACCACAAGTTCTACAGTTCATTTTCTTTTTCTTTTTTTTCTTTTTATTTTGTCGGTCGTGGGGGCTGAACTCTGGGCCTGGGCACCGTCCCTCAGCTCTATACTTCAAGGTGAGAGCCCTACCACTTGAGCCACAGCGTCACTTCCGGCTTTTTCTGCTTATGTGGTGCTGAGGAGTCGAACCCAAAGACTCATGCATGCAAAGCAAGCACTCTACCACTGAGCCACCTTCCCAGCCCCTACAGTTCATTTTCAATATAGTGTCTAGTGAGTTCCTCGTCTGTATTTGCTCACTCTTTGTCCCTCCATTTCTGTGTTCCCTCCCTTTACTTTTATGGTATAAAATTCTTGAGTCATAAGTTTACCACAGAGCTCTTGGACACACTGTTGTATGCTCAGTTTGTTGCTATATTTGTAGCTGTTTATTTCCCTTATGATGCTATATCCTGTGTTTTGTGAAGACTCCTCTGGGTGTTGATTTCTTTTCTCTGATATGACAGGGTTTAGCAAGGCCTCTCCTTCAGCATGTGTAAGTCTGACTTTAAATCAGGAATCCTGTCTTTGATCTTGTTTCTATTCTCTTTGGCCTGGGTTGCTGTTCTCACCCAATCCTATGTCCACTTGCGTCTATGTCTTCACTCCATACCTTTTTCCTGCTTCCCATGTCTTTACCTTCCTCCCTTGCTCCCTCCCTCCCCTCCCTCCCCTCCCTCCCCCCCTCCTTCCTCCCTCCTCCTTTCCCTCTTTCCCTCTCATTCTTCTTCCTCTTGTGCCAGTACTAGGACTTGAATTCAGGGCCACATGCTCTAACTTATCTTTTTTATTTTTTTTTTTTGCTTAAGGCTGGTGCTGTACCATTTGAGCCACACCTCCACTACCAGCTTTTTTTGCTGGTTAATTGGAGGTAAGAGTCTCTCCAATTTATCTGCCTGGGTTGCCTATGAACCTTGATTCTTAGATCTCAGTACTCTTGAGTACTAGAATTAAAGGTGTGAGCCAGTCCCACCCAATGACTGTGGTGTGTATTTTTTTTTTTGAAGAGGTATTTTAGCTTGCCATGAGCATTTGGTGACATACTGTTGAAGACACATGTAGTGTTTGAGCGATAGTTGACTAGTGGTGACAGAGCGTTTGGCCCTCTGCAAAACTCTGTATAGGCATGTCACTTGATCCCTGTCTCAGATTCATGGTAGAGAGCCATAGCCCCAGTGCCCCATTCCTACCAGGCTTTACTTGCATTCACTTCAGCTTGCCTGACTTTCTGCCTCTGCCTCACTCATTTAGATAAAACTGCAAGTTCAGGTAGGCAGGGCAGCGCTGTTTCTAGTCCGTAGCTTTCCAGGAGGAGGGGATGTCCTCATTGCCCCTGCCCATGCTTCTGCCTATTTGTTTTCTGGTGATTGTCTTCTGCCATCTTCCTGTGTTCCCCGCCTCCCCCCAGAATATTCCTGCTCATCAGAGAGACGTCTTGAGGTAAAACCCAAATAGATTTTGCGGCTTCCACCACCATCTGCCTCTAATTAATAGAGATTGCTCCACAATTCCGGCATTGGGTTATCTATCAGTTTTGTTCTTGGCATTTGTGTGAATTTTCATTTTTTTTCATTGTCTTCATAGCTATGTTGGAACATAACAAGGAGAGGCCCCACAGAGGTGGCCAAGTAGATACCATGTTGTGGGAGTCAGCTGTATTTTAAAGCTATGATTTGTCCATCTTGAAGCATACTGTAGCTTTGTATGTCTTCAGAAAAGGGAGAAAATACAGGGACCTTTTCCTTACAGGGACCATGTGTCCAGTGACCTCAGTGAGCTGGGAAATGAACCAAAGGACGAGTCCACAGGCAGCCAAATAACTTTCAGTGTCCATGCTCTGAAGGTTTTTCACTTTCCCCAAAGGAAGACACTTCTGCCTCTCCTTCCAGGCCTGCTTACCTGTCTTTTGCACAGAATTCTAACATGCTTGGGCTGTTTTCCTAGTGCACGATTTAATTAGAATCAGCCCTTCCGAAGGGAGTCGAGGACATTTTGCAACAAGCTTACTGACATGGAAGGTTTTTAAAAAAGCAAATACAACTGCAAATGCAGAGACTTTGGTCATTTTCTGGGTTTATAACCACTTGTCTGAGCCTTTTCTCTACCAAGATGGGTGCTGTGTCACATGATGGGGGTAGAGACCGTCTCCTACCCGGGTGTCTAATTGCTCCCCCCCTGCCACCTTCCCTCCTCTCTCCCTCCTTCCCCATCTCTTCCTTTCTCCTTCCTTCCCTCCTACTCTCCCTCCCTTCCTATTTTCTCTTCCTTTCCCTCCCTCCCTCTCCTTTCTTTGGTGGTACTGGGATTTGCATGCAAAGCTTCACAGTCACTTGGCCTGCTTCTTATGCCATTTGAGCCACATCTCCAGCCCTTGCTTTCTGCGTAGGGGTGTGCACGAGTATGTGCGTGTACTGGTTCTGAGTTCTCTCACTCAGCTGGCACTCTGCCACTTGATTCATACCTCCAGTTTCTCCAGCCCCCCTTTTTTTGACATTTATTTTGGAGACAAGAGTCTTTTGGACTTTTCTTCATGGGGTACTTTCAAACCCTGATCCTCCAGGTCTTGGCCTTGGGAGTAGCTAGGATTACAGGTGCCGAGTTCAGGTGTCTGATGGCTAAGCCAAGATCCTCTTGGGGCTTGGCCCTAGGTTTCAGTGTTGTTTGAAGTGGTGATTCTGGGCGAGTCCCCTGGGCTCTGCCAGGAGACGGCCTCTCATGAAGACCATGAGCCTGTGTCTTCATGCCATAGGCTCTCAGCTATGAAATGACACGTATGTGGAAAAGTGATGCTCAGGGCTCTCCATACACCAGAACGGCACCAAAGCCTTCAGGTGCCACCAACATGGTTGGGTGCCACTTTTAAGGTACCTGACAAAGACCGCCTTGGCAAACAGGTACCTGGAGTGTGATGTCACTAGGTCAGTGGCTGTCACAGGTGGACACGTGGCATTTAAGAGAAGAACTTCGCCAGCTGAGGACAGTGGTGTTGAAGGTCTAAGAGTAGACTGTCCCAGGACTTACTTGCCTGTCCTCTGCCCTTCAGGATGAGAGCCCTCGTCCCCACCCCCCCAGACCCACCCCCCCTAACCTTCCTGAGCTCTGGTTTATCCATTTAGAAGCTCAGCACTGCAACCCCTTCTGCAAAGCCCACGAGGCTTGGCAGTGACACCCTCTCTACTCCAGCAGTCACTGGGGTGTGTCTTGCTGGGTCTGTGCACAAGAGGCAGACATCAGTTATTTCCTCCAGATTCAGTATGAACTCACTCCCTTAGACTTTCCCAAAACATAGCACAAAGTCACTGAATGGGCCTCAGGCTGTGTCTGCAGTGACGCCTCTCGGCCTCATTTGCAATCCCATTCGCCTCCCTAAGTAGACAGAGCAGGGACTTGGGCACATCCTGGGTTCAGCCTCCATGGCTTTGCTATGAGCATCATCTGTCCCCAGCCTGATGCAGGAGCAGCCCAGCATGGCTGTTCCAAAGTAGGAAGGATGATGGTCATGGCAGGGACTGAGCTGTTGTCTGGTGTGTTTGGGCTGCTTCCTCCTCCTGTCTTGACTTCTCAGGCCTGGTCACAGTGGAGTGAAAGTCTCTCTCTGGGTACCCCAGGGACTCCAGACCTAGACTGGCTGTGGAACTGGCAGGAGAGTTGATACTGTGGCCTCTCGTGTCCTTGGGCTAGGCCGGCCTGAGGATGCTCCAAGGGCTTGAAGCACAGCATAGCAACAGCGTGCAGGGCTGTTTCTTTCTCATTTCCTGAAACTGGTTCCTGACTTAGGGTTCTCAGGGGCTGGCCTGGGGGGCCTCCTAGGCACGGCAATATATCTTAGGGCTTCCAAGGAAGCAGCTGCCTCCTGCTAGCCTCTGAATTGTCCCTGTAGTCTTTGCCACAAAGCTGGGAGCAGGTGGCACTGAGGGGCCTTCCTGCTCTGGCTTTGCCCTGTCTCCATGCACAAATCACTTCTTTCTTTGACCTTGACTTTGGCCAGTGGCTTAGACCAGTCTCATGTCTGTAGAATGGGAATAACATTGATCCATCAGAGAAAGGCAGTGAGAACTGAATGAGGTCCAGCATGTCTGTGGCTGGGCAGGGCAGGTATGGGCAGTCTCTTGGCCTCTCTCCTGGGTTGGGCCTCATGTCTGTCTGTGGGTGTCACATACAGAAAGCAGAAGTCACCAGCAGGGAGAGGGTAAAGTTGTGCTGGGCTCCCCCTAGGATCAGGTTTGACAAGGCCAATCGTAGGAGAGACAGACAGAGCCCATGGCTGGTACACATCGATGTGCTGTATATCTTGCCTGCCTCTTGCTCGGGGGCCTGGACGCCCCTTCATTGATACCCGGCGGGCGCAGGCCCCAGCCCTGCCTCCCAGCAGTAGGGCCCATTAGAACTGAACTTTTCTTCGTGGGGCATTTTATTTGAACACTCCAGTGGAGTGGACACCAAAGGGGCTTTCTAATGCTTCACGGGCTACTAATTTCCTCTGTGACCTCTTTTGTCAGGGTCTGACCCCAGCCAGAGGCTCTGCGCCATGAAAACCAGCTCCTGACACAGACCCGGAGCGCAGGGTGACAATGAGGCCTCTATCGGCTTTAATCAGGCTGCAGTTGTGTCTTAAGAACAGGAGGAATTTGTGTGGTGCTCAGAAGCCCTGGGTGGCACCATATGGGGGCTCGGAGAGTCTCTCACGGAGGCCAAGACGGCTGAAGGATTCGTCAGGCGGGAGGAGGGGGAGGTCGGGTAGGGGTCCTTTGTCCCAAGGGCCTCTTTAGAAGGCCCATGGGTATCACAGGCCTCTAGGTATTTAGGGAGGTGGCCTCCCCCTCGGCCAGCCAGCCTATTCATTGCCAGCCTAATTAGTTTTTGTCTGTGTTTCCCCCCCCTCCTGCAGACTGCGATTCCTACTGCAAGGCCTCCAAAGGGAAGCTGAAGATCAACATGAAAAAGTACTGCAAGAAGGACTATGGTGAGTGAGTGAGAGCCTCTGGGGGAGGGCAAGGGCCCTGCAAAGAGCCCAGGTTGGGATGCAGGTGGCTGGGTGAGTGTTGGCCGTGGCGTTCCTGTGGATGGACGGATCTCATGCCTGGAAATTCTTCATCTCTTCCACCTTAGTTCAGGGACAGGAGATGAGAGAGGCTGCAGGAGCCCTGGTTGCCTCCTTCCCTAGCCCTGCAGAGAGATATCCAGGCCAGCAGGGACTACTGAGGCTGGGATTCCCAGGCTGGGCTCTGGCCCCCACACTCCCTCTGATGGGCTTTGTGGCCACGGGCTAATGATACGCTCTCTCCAGCGCTCTCTGTGAGATCCTTCAAGCACCAGAAAGGGAGTAGGAGCTCTGGTGTATTTAGAATAGCCCTGGGACTGCAGTAGGACTGGGAGTCTGCATGCCTTCCTCATCCTGAGGGGTCCAGGAATCCTTCCTAGGGACCCCAGCCTTATGGGGATCCTGGCTGGACCAGCTGATTGAGCCACACTTGAATTTTTTTTTTTGAGGAGGTCCCAGACTTTTTAGCATCATGAATGATCCCCAAAGGAATCCAAAAGAATGTGTAAGAACTTCTAGAGCATTCTCCTCTTACTGTGTGTATATGTGTTTATGTATGGACACACATCCATATATACACACCCCACAATAAAGCCAAGGCAAGACCCACCAATACAGCCTTCCTGTGGGCTGCCTCACCCCCAGGAGCAAGAAAGAGCACCTGAGATGTTTGATGTGTCAGTTCAGAAATTGCCAGACTTCAGATCTCTGCCCAAGACCTCCCCAGGGTCCACAGCCACAGAAAATTCATAGACACCCCTTTAAAGTGCAGGTATTCCAGAGCAGCTCAGAAGCTTCTGAATTTCCACAGCACATTTATTGTCTTTAAAGATAATTGTACCTGCTGTAGCTCAGGCAGGGTGACATCCCCAGGGAGGGGTCCAGGAGCTGTGTCCTTCCAGCCTCTGCGGGGGACCTAGAATATGGAAGGCTCCTCCACATCATCGTAGCCTCCTGTGGCTTGCCCAGGACTTCACACCTTCCCCTGTGAGGCCAGGGTGAGCGGACATGGAGGGAGGAGGAAGGAAGGTGGTAGGAGAAAGAAGGAAGAGGTGGTCAAGTAGCTGTTAGGCTTCTTTGTGTTCTTTAACTGCAACAACTTACTCTAATGGATCCCATTTCTATCTGCTTCAGTTGGACACAGTCTGATGGTGCTTGCTTTTGGCTGTTTTCTTCAATGAGAGACAAAAGTCTCTCCCACCTCTGATATTCCAGGGGAACCTCTCCCTTCTCAGCACTCTCCTGGCTTTCTCACCCCCCCCCTTGCAGGCTGACCCTCAGGAGGGAGGGCCTTAAGACAGGAGCCCCAGGTTGCCTTGAGTCCTGCCCTGCTGTGAGCAGCCTGGCAGTAGGCAGTGCTGCTGTTGTGGGAGGGATGGGTGGTATGTGGCCTCTGGGTTGCTTGTGGTCCTATGCTCCCTTGACTGCCCCCCCAACTTCCTTATGGTTTATCAGAGAGAAGCAGGTGCCAGATACTCTGGGTTCAGTTCCCTTAGGTCATAGCTGGGGACTGGCCAGGCTGGTGAGATGGCTTGCTGTCACGTCATCAGGTGGCGGCTCACCCTGTTCCCCCCAAACAGCCTTTCCTGGGCTTTCCATGAGTGTCACTTAGCCTGGTACCCCATTTTCCCAAAGGCCCTGAGAGGTGAGGGACACTCATCTTTCCAATTATGATGGCTGCCCCATCCTTGCTACCCACGTGTGTGGTCCCCATGTCCACACACCTGCTGAGGCTTGAGAGCCAGCTACAGCGGCGACAGGAGTCACTCTCTGGAAGCTGATGTGGCATCAGCCGGTTAGTGCCTTCTTCACCGCCTGGCACTGCCCCCTCCAGTACCCTAGAGGGACTCCGTATCACTGTGTTCTCAGTCTCTTTAACAAAATATGTGAGACGGGATACACTACAATGAAAAGATGTTGATTTTGGCTCATGGTTGGGGAAGGCCAAGACCATGGTGCTGGCATGGGCTCAGCTTCTGGTGAGGGCCTTGTGCCTTAGCCTATCTAGGGCGGAAAGCAGAAAGGAAGTAGGGCAACCTGCTCTGGAGAGAACTGACCTATACTTGCAGGAGCGACGTTCAGCCCTTCACGAAGTGCTGAGTTCCTTCTTTTCAAGGCCACATTAGGGACCAGATCTCACTCAGATCACAGCAGGGAGAGGGTGTGTAGTCTTGTTTCATGACTGTCCCTGGAAAATGCATTTAAAAGTGGAGGAGTCTCTTCAATCCAGGCTAGTGTCTGAAGTGAGGGGATCTCACAGTCTTCTGGGGACACATCAGAAAGGCTAGGTAGGGCCCCAGGGAGCATGACACAGGGTGGGTGGGTGCATGGAGGGCAGTCCAGCTGCTTTTGCTACTCTGGCTGTAGGTCTGAGAGTGAGATCTCTGCCTACCGCTGGGCCTGTGGAGACTTCCATGCATCCTGGGTTGAGTCCCTGCACCCCAGGCTGCAGTATGTATAGATGGTGAATATCTCACACGTGGGGAAGACCTGGGCCGGCCCTGGGAAAGAGAGAGACAGGAGGACAAGCTGACCTGGGGAATCAAGCAGGTGAGGTTGCCAGGCCAAGCCTTGGAAGGGAGCTGGGTTCAGAGACTGCATAATCCCTGCTTGCTCTCTGACACCCCGGCAGGGGGCCAATTAGGAAACACATTTCTTCACATCCAGGGCACTTGGATGTTCCAGGAGCTGCTAATTAGAACCTCACCCCTGCTGAGTAAAGAGCTCCTCTGGTAGGAGAGGCTTGACCCAGGGATGTTGGAGGACACCTCTGATGGAGGGTGGTGGTTCATGGATGGAGAACCAGGGAGGCTTGTGGGACAGCCCTGGGCTGTGGCTAGCCGGCCTGCCGTCTTCTTATATGTTGGCTAGTGAGCCTAGGACCAGCTTGAGGTGGGGGAGGGCCTGAGAGAAGAGCAGTTGCAATGGTCCCTTCCATTCAGTCTCTTCGAACTCGCCCTCTGACCTTGGACAGAGACCTTCACCACTTAGAGCCTCCGTTTCTACACCAGTCAGATGAGGTGCAATCAAGGCAACATGACACCCTTGTGAGACACTGCACATGGCTCCTGACATACCTAACACCATTTCTAAGCTGAGGGAGCCCTCAGCTGTCATCTGTCCCTTCCTCCGCTCTGTCTCCTGGGCCACATCAGTCCTCTGTTGCCCTCTAGGGGAATCGAACTCACCTTGCAAATTCTTGACAAAGAGCCAAGGCAAGGCCAAGCATGGACCACAGAAGACAGGATTTATTCTCTTTTCAAGAGTCTCAGCAGCTCAGGCCAACTTCTCGGGAAAACCTCAGCTTGGAGGGGCCCGTGCTTTGTGGGGGTGCTCCCAGCATGTGTGCTAGTGGATGTGCCCGTGAGTACACATGCCTGCAGCCTGTTGGTTTAGACACCGCAGTGCAGATCTGGCTGGGGTCATCTGCCCTGTGACATGGTTGCCTGGAGGCAGGTAGTGTGTTCCTTCCAGGCTCAGCGGCAAGGGGCTTCCTTTCCGTTTTCTTCCTTGATTCCTTATGGCCCCAACCCACCTCATGTACGTACAGCCTCCCCCATCTTGCAGGGCTGCTGCTCACAGGCACCACACACACTACACACAACCTGTAATGCAATATACAACACATGCACACCTCCAGCAGTTCTGGCCCAGCCTAAGTGGGTCTACAACAGGGCATGGCCCATCCTTTGGAGGGGTCAGGATGGAAGGCTTCTGGGAAGAGGGAGTCAGAACACAAGGATCTCAGGTAGAGAAAGGAGTTTCCATGCACAGAAGCTGGACATAAGTGCATGGGATTGGAGGTGAGTGTGGGATGCCAGGTATAAGGGGCAGCCTGGCAGGCTAGAGCAAGAGCCAGGGTAGACTGGCATCCTCAGTCACATGTGGCCCCCATGTGCCTGCTGCCCCTTTGCTTCCTCTCTGGGACTCAAACAAGAGAGGGCAGCACCCATTCTGAAAGGTGAGGCCATCTTCCTCTGCCAGCTCTGGGAAGAATGTATCCTTCCCAGAAATGCATATTCGTCACCCCTTTTGTTGAAAGACATTTTGGCACCATGGGATGGAAAAATCAGCATGCTTTTCCACAAGAGGATCTGTTCTTTCTGGATTCCCACAAGCAGGATTTCAGGGGATGGAACTCAAGGGGGAAGTGACATCTGTGAGGAGCGGCTGGGTCTCGGGTGCCTCTATGTATGTAGGAATGTGCTAGTGTGCTTCCCTGGGGACTTTGTTCCCTCTGTCCCCTGGTGTCTCCAAAGACAAGGTTCAATAGAGGACTTGCTGGCCAGCAACTGTGCCCTCCCCTGCCAGCCTTGGACCAGCCTGATAGTCATCTTCTTGTGGCTGCTTGCTCCTCAGGAGATGTTAAGGCTGGTGCTCTCTGATCAGTTTCAGGGCTGGAGGCTTTTCTTCTCCCTTAGGCCAGGAAGTTGAGCCTTGGGGAGGATGGATTGGCCACTGTGGCTGTTCGAAGGTTCAGGATCTGACTTTCAGATCCTAGTAAGATTGAGAGGAGAGGCATCTTTGTGAGCCACGAGGAAGGGTCCCTGTTGTTTGGGGGTAACACCTGAGATGGAGCAGCGGCAGTGGGTAGTGACAGGGATGTGAGAGGTGGTGGTGGTGACAGAGGTAGGATTGACTATTCACTGATGAGTGTGGCCAGGTAGAAGAAGGTTCTAGATCCATGAAAGTGCTTGCAGAGGTGGGCATGTTGCAGAGGGTGTGGCAGCTAGTTGGGCAGCAGTCCTAGCTCGGCTCTAGGCTGATGGCTTGGGCTGGGAAAGGCATCTCACAGCTGGCCCGAGACATGGGGCCTGTGGGCGCATGATGACCTCTGCCTTCATAAGCACCCCTGCCCTTCCTTTCACTGACCTTGGGGTGAGTAGTGATTGCAGACAGGCTCGGCCCTTCTGAGTGCAGAGAGCCGGACAGTTATCACCACATCATGGAGTTATCACATTGATAACTATGGAGGGGACTTTAGGGGCTTGGCTGTGGGCACTGATATTAGAGGTGTTGCCTTGCTGGCTGTGCACTGTCTGAGGGCTAGGAGACAGTCTGTAGTGATATCTGGGGAGAGCCGTGTCCCCTGAGCACCATCTCCCATTCAGAGAACAGGATGCACAGCGGCCAGCAGCACGTGGCTTGGTGTTTCAGAGGCTTGCTGACCCTCTGTGGGGTCAGCAGCCCCCTGGGGAGCCTCCAATTTCCCCAGCCAGATGTGACCTCCCTCCTGCCCCCCAAAGAGTGCCAGCCCCATGTGGAGACCAGATGTGGAGCTGGGTCTGCGTGAGTCAGCCTGAGGTTGTGGAATGTGGGTGACCATCAGGTTGGGCAAGGAGGGTCTGTTGGCCCCAGTGTCATCTGGACAGAAATGCCCTTGTGCCCACAGGAATGCCCCCCTCCCCAGTTGAAGGCCAGGCGGATGCTGTGTTGTTGAGGGTGGGGGCACTACAGTGCTTCCCAAAGATGGGAGCCCAGAGCCTGGTTCCCCCAGCCAGTCCAGAGAGCAGAGTCCAGCGCTTGAGAGGCTTGTCGTGGATCTGGTCAGCCCTCAACCTTCCTCTGCCACCCCTTGTCTTACCTCATATTCTTTTCTCTCTCTCCTCTGAGCCTCTTGCTTTTAGGAAGGAGGCTTGAAGGGACCAAGGAGGTAGGGCCCAGACAGACAGACAGACCACAGAAGCCATCGGGGCAATGCAGTCTCTTCCTAGTTTTCATATGGGAACACCAAGGCTTGGCGTGGGGAAGTCTCCTGCTAAATCTGGTGCACAGTTGGGCTGGAGGTCTGAGCCAGGCCAGGCCTGTCTGTTTCCTGCTCACTTGGGTACTGTATCTGATGACTGCAGGGTAGAGCCTGGTCAGGAAGCCTGTGAACAGCTACTGGATGGTGGAGACACGGAGCCATCACAGCGTTTCTCCCTATGCTGCTGGGGCGGGTGTATGTATGTGTGGGAGAGAGATGGTTCTTTCCCCAGTGAGGGGGACTAGGTAGACTATCCTGGGGATTAGTGCCCCTGGAACTAAGGACCCCAGCATGCAGTCAGTGTTCACATGCCTGTCACCTTTGTCCATCCTGTTGGGGGTGGAGGGTGCAGGGAGCCCCAGCCACTGTGGGGTGTCCCATGGACAGCTCAGTGCTGCTTGGATCCATAACCAGGGCCTGGGGCACTGAAATTGGTGGGGGCTGACAAGTGTTAAGAGCCATCTTGCATGTATTGGGGACATGGACACATGCTACATGGGACAGAACTGCATGTGTGCCCACTGCTGAGCTGTGGGAGGAGTGTCCTGGTATGCTGCTCTCCCCCAGCTCACTGGGGGTAGAAAATGGGTATCTGATGGAACCCCTGTTTGAGGGGGTTCATGGAGTGGGTGAATCTGTTGTCCTGCTGGGTCTCTGGGTCAGAAATAATCTCTGTACTAAGCTTTCTGTGAGCCAGGGAGATTCTTGGGTGGTGAAGACCAGGCAGGGAGGCCAAGGTCCCAATGCTCTTGGGACCATTGGCCTGGGGAGCTCATTGCTCACCATCCCCTGGGAAGGTTCCCAATGGACATCCAGTAGGGCCATCCTCACCACTGCCCTTTGTGGTCAATGGAGGAGGCAAGTGTGGTAGCTGGGGCAGCTCATGAGGTTGTCGAAGGTGCTGCAGGGCAGGGAGCCTCATCTACCTCTGATGTCTATGTGGAGAGGACCCAGTTCCTAAAGCAAAGGTTGAGGAATGAACAGATGAGGAGGTGACCACATTATTTCAGTTTTTCCTCACAGGGAGAGGGTAGTGGTCCCTAGCTCCTTCCCTGGTCAACAGCTCTCTGTTGTATGGGAGCTCCAGCTGGGGCCAGGCAGGGTCCAGTTCTCCTCTCTACCATGAATCTCTTGCACAGTGTGGTGGCAAGTGCCCTGTCCTCTTCTTGCTGTGAGCCTGACCAATCATGGATGGGTTATTTGATGGACTATTGGAGGTGGTTAAATTTAGGATTGGGACTTAGTTGAAGTGAGTGGATCCTTAGAGCTGGGCCTTTGGGAACTCTATTTTGTTCTTGGCTCCTTATTCTCTTTCTCTCTCTGCTCCCTGGCTGCCATGAAATGAGCAGCTTTGTTCTACCATGCTCTCTCCACCATGATATTTGGCCTTACTTGCAGTGCCAAGGAGTGGAGCCAGCTGACTATGGCCTAAGACCTATGAAGCTGTGGCACTCACAGCTTTTTTCTTTGGGTTTTCTTAGGTATTTTATCAGTGACACAAAGCTTAGCACAGTGAGTAGCCCATGCTAAGCCAAGCCCACCTCTTAGTAGACAGTTTTTCCCCCAACTCTGGTTCTGTGCTGTCTCTTCCTCCAGGGGGCCCTCCCAACAACCAGATGGTCTCAGGCATTTAGCCTATCTCCCCTCCCAAGTAAAGTCTAAGCACCAAGATATGGCAGGGGAAATTGAAGCAGCAATCATGTAGCTGAGATGACTGTATACTGGTACTTTGGGTTGAGCAGCGAAGATCAGCAGCTAGTTCTAACTTAGGTGTCCCCATCTTACTTGGCAGTTCGAAGCTAAGACCTGAGGCAAGGCCTTGGGGGGATGTGGTGACCCTGGATTCCTCAGGCTGTGGTGGTTTGCTGGATGTGGCCACAATGAGCCTCCACCTCAAAGATGAATAGAGGTAGGGCTGCTGTGTCAGCCAGGCCCAGGCATGCTGCCTTCTCTGTGCACTCCCCAGCAGGGACTCCATGTTTCTGTGGGCAGCTTAGCAGCCCTGGAAACAGGGCTGGGCTCTGGCCGGGAAAGCATGTGGGCTGAACTACATTTTATGAAAGCAGCTGCAGTTCACGGCACGCTCCCTATGCTAGGAGATTTACGGGGCTCCGTAGTTTTAATGGTTTCTGTGGGGTTAGTGTCCTCCCCCATCTCCTGGCTGCTGTCTCTGAGGCAGATAGGTGACAAGCCTCCCCTTGCTGGACTGACCCAACAGGAAGGTATGGCTGGGTGAAGAGGGGCGAACAGGAGGCGACCACCCAAGCCTCCTTGGGAGGGGCAGTGGCTGGGGGGCCCTTGGGGGCCACCCTGAGCAGCTCATAAATCTCAAAGACCTCCAAGAGGCAGGAAGCCTCCCTACAAAAATGTCTTGCATGCTCAGGTCTTGCTGGAGAGTGGAGAATAATTGCTAGCCAGCCCCTTGTGCCTGTCTAGCAGGTGGCTTGTCCAGTGCTGTCTTTACCTCCACCTGCCAGCTCCCAGCAGGCTATGAATAAGGTATCTTAGAACCCAGCCCAGCTTCCATAGCGAAGGAGGCTTGATCTGAGTGAGCAGTCCCCCAAAACCCATGTGCTTCAGTCAGCTCTGAGCTTCTAGATTCTCAGAAGGCAAGAGCTCACAGGCCTGGGTCAGGGCTGGTGCTGGGGTAGGGAGGGAGGGAGGAAGGTTTTGAGTGAGCTGGGGCTCTGGGCAGAGGACAAGACAGTTGTGGAATGCAGGTCCCTCTGTACAGGCCCCAAGCACACGATGTGGCCTGGGACTTGCACTCTTCTGGGTGTTTCTAATGATGCTGGGTTTGGGAAGGCGGCTGGATGCTTGCTCCCTAGGGACAGGCTGCCACTCACCATGTAGCCAGAAATGCCACTGGCAGCAGGTTGTATTCTGCCTTTTGTACCCAAGAGGAAAGTGGCCGCAGACATCCAGCTGACTTGTGCCTTGCCTCCCAGGTCTTGGTTGGCCAAAACAAGCACAGGTGGTCCTTGCCAAGTCTGGTCCCAGGGGCCCAGCTCCCTCTCGCCCCTGGAGCCACAGCTAAGCCTCAGCCAAGGGATGGAGTCAATTGAGTCTTCCTTCCGCAGGCTGGAGTCAGGGCCAGTGATGACAGTCCTGGTGGTCAGGAACTGTTCTAGCATGGAAGTCTTTCCTTTGAACCCTAAAATTGTTTAGAGGGGCTACTGATACCGCACCTACTTGTAGGGCACTGGATTCTGTCGTTAGGAAATGGTTAAGACAGTTCCTGGATTCCAAGGTTGGGAGACTGGCAGGTCTGGGACAGTGGCATTCTTCAGGTGCATTCTCCCTGGCCCCCTCCTTCGCTCCTACGTGTGGTATAGTGCCTTGACGTGGTGCACACCAGCCACTGGCAGCAGTGGCCAGGCCCATGCCTCCTTTTGTGGGGCATGTCACTTGTCACTGGTGCTAGGGCCTGCGAGTGTCTGCCTCACCAACTCTCCTGTCTCCAGACATGGGCCACTCAGGCTCATGGCTGGGACCCTTTTGGCATGCCTTCCATCCTGTGCTGTGGTTCATGGTCACTTTGCTGTGGGTCAGCTCATCTCCTTCTCCCAATGGGGAGGCTCATGGTTATGGCATGGGAGGAAGGAAGATATCTGACTGTCCTGGGCTGTCATTTGTGTGGGTGAGTCTTAGTCTATTCCAGAAGGCTGCTATAACAAAGTACATTAGACTGGGTAACTTAGGACTACAGAAATACATTGCTTGCAGTTTTGGAGACGGAGTACAAGATCAAGGCAGACAGCTTCAGTGTTGGTGAGGGCTCCCTCTGCTTACTCTGTCACCTTGTTGCCGTGGTTTGGTAGAAGGGGCCAGAGCTCACATGGGCCTCTTTCATAAGGGTGCTAATCCTGCTCCTGAGAGCACTCATTACTTAGTCACTTCCTAAAGACCCCGCCTCCTAATGCTCTTGCAGTGGGTATTCCATTCTAGCATTGGAATCTGGGAGGGATGCCAGCCTGAGGACTAGAGCACAACAAAAGAAGTCTACCTTTGGGGGCCTGGTCCTAGGATGGGCCCAGTTGCCCATTGCCTACTAGCCCATCACCAGGCTGGCAACGTCACTCACATGCACACCTGATGGCTAGGTTGGTGGCACCCCAGGCTCTGTGTTAGATGGAGACTTTTTTTTTTTTGTCGTGGAGCTTGAACTCTGGGCTTGGGCGCTGTCTGTGTCTCTTCAGATCAAGGTGAGTGTTCTACTGCTTGAGCCACAGCGCCACTTCCGGTTTTCTAGTGGTTTATTGGAGATAGGAGTCTCACGGAGTTTCCTGCGCAGGCTGGCTTTGAACCGCGACCCTCAGATCTCAGTCTCCTGAGTAGCTAGGATTACAGGCATGAACCACCAGTGCCCAGCTTTAGATGGAGACTTGATCCTTCGGAGGTGGCAGCATCCTGGTGATGTGCCACATGGCTGTTGGGGCATGCGGCGTGGGTCTGCTTGAGGTCACTGTTGCAATGTGTATTTTGAATATTTTCAGCTGTATGCGTGCTGAGGGGACTTGGCCCGTGTGCTGCGTGTGCAGCTCATACTTGGTGGGCTGTGTAATGTGCAGAGGCGTTGCCAAGGGCAGCGGAAATGTGGAATTCTTCCAGCATAATCACATGAATTCTGCCACCACCCTCCCCTGGCCCTGCGTCCGTCTTACGCTGTGGCTGAGGCAGCTTCCACCCTGGGAGGAGCTGGGATTTGCAGAGGATGGGAGGATGACAAGGGCTAGGTGCTTTGTTCTGGATTGTGGAGGGCCGCAGTATTAGGGGGAGGAAACCCTTCAGGGCTAAGTGCTCCAGACTGAGGCTGGCTCTGCGTGGGGACCTCTCCCCCCACCCCCAGAATACTGTGGGATATTTACTGAGAGAAGAGATCAGGGAGGGTGCAGAGTAGGAGGGTCCAGCTGAGATGTGCAGGCAAATGCTCAACCCTGGCCAGCCACCTCTCTCTGCTGTGGCCTCCTCTCAGTGAAGCTGGGAGTCAGGCCTGCTCTCCTTCCTGTACTTGGGCTAAGACCCAAGACTGCCAGTCTTTGAAATTTACTTTTATTACAGTGGCCAGGTAACAATTTTTTTTGTGGGGGGAGAGGCCTGAACTCTAGGCCTGGGCGCTGTCCCTCAGCTCTTCAGCTCAAGGCTAGTGCTCTACCACTGAGTCACCTTCCCAGCTCCAGGTAACATTTTTTTTCTCTCCCAATTCTGGAGATGAGGGATCAAGGTGACAGAGTCACTTCTTTGGTTTGTGGATGGCCACTGTGTCCTAATCTCGTAAGTTGAGTTGGATTAGGACCTGCCCTCAGCAGCTCATTTGGGGTACCTGTGTACTCTAACATACAGGGCACAGCATATGAATAGAGGATATGTCCATAATTCAGCCCTTAACGCTGCACCTGCCAAGATCAGAGAGGTGCCTCCACACATGCTCGTGCACAGGGAAAACATCCGTCTGCCCAGGGAAGCTCATTCAGTGTACAGCTTAGTCCTGGGGAGAGACCAGGGCTCTCAGGCATGCCTACAGTGGCTCCCCCATTGCTTAGTTAAGGGGCACTCAGTTGCCACGGTGACCTCCATCTGCACAGTCAGATACACATGGCCCGGCCACTTCTCTGCATTGGAGGACTCTCCCACCCCTTAGAGTTCACACTGAGTGTTGAGTCCCTTGGTGACAAAAACATGGAAACGGTTGCCATGGCAGCCATTCTTTGGAGCCCTCAGACTGGAGTGCAAAGTTCATGATGCCCAGGAACAGCTGAAATGAAAATGTGGGGAAAATCTACTTCTCGCCCCCCCAGGAGGATCCTTCCACACAGCCAGCTGTCCCGCCTCGCCCACCTCTCCCATCACCTTGGGCCAGTGTAGGAGCAGAGAGGTCCTGGGAGTGGAGCTGTTAAAGAGTGGTCCCCAGAGGCCTTGGCTGGAGTTGCCAAGGATTCTGATGTCCACTGGGCCTTCCCTGAGGATGTGCCTTAGTGACAGGCTGCTGGAGCCACAGAGCCGGTTTCTTGTAAGCTGTTGTCTTTCTTCAGGGTGACTCCAGTGGCCAAGGTTGTTCCAGCCTGGAACAAGGCTGGGCTCATGGGAAAGATGACAGGGATGAGGGAGATGGCTAGCTCCTTCAGGTGGAACTGAGGCTTTCTCTAGACTGCTGCTGGACTGGGGAGAAATCATGTGTCCCTTCCTCCCCAGCCCCCCAAAGAGTGGAATCTGGGATTCATCAACTGAAGGGTTCTACAGTTAGGGTCTAGAAATCAACACACAGGCACACCATTCCTGGTTTAAGGTCTTGCACCAAGGAAACCTTTTATCCTGGTGTTGCGCGAACTTGTTTGAGCCAAGCCCACTCATTTTTGAACTATCTCTTACTGTCCTATGGGAGTAACATTGTTACCATACATTTGGACATTAACTGAGGCTGAAAGAGTAAAAAATGGGGATTCTAAGCTTACCCAGTTCTATTGAGTCAGACTCTCTGGGGGCATCCCCAGCATGTGTTTTCAGAAGCCCCCTGGGGTTCTGGATGCACACGGCAGCTGGAGGACCCTTGCACCAAGGGAAAGGCTGGCAGGAACTGGGGAAAGAGGCTCAGGGAAGGAAGCAGCCTTGCAGAGATATGAGTTGGTGGGCAAGACTTAGACCTCTAGGAAAGGCACTCTGGCTACCAGGCAGGCAACTTACCTTTGCAGCAGGGCACTAAAGCCAGGTGAGACTGGCCTGTATCAGTGGGGTATCATGAGGCTTGGGCTGAAATGATTGGGACCTTTGGAGGTATGGCCACATGAAGTCTCCTCCAGCTTGTGAAGTGCCCGGCACTCCTGTTGCTGAGGCCACCTGCCCTGGGCAGATGGACCTTGCCTCAAGTGGTCTGGGTTTAGTTCCCTGTAGGTTTTTCCCCAAGAGGGGAGCAGACTTGTCCGCAAAGGCACCAGGCCAGGTTTCCTGAAAGTGAGGCCGTGGCACAGGGATCAGCAGGTGGTATCTGCTTTGGTGTTGCTTATCCATGGCCCGCTGGTACCCTCTGCAGTCACTTCCCAGCTCTTGGTGTTTCATTTGACCTAGGTTCTTAGGAACAGGTGGGCCCACCTGGTCCTTGGCTGCACTCGGGAGCCGGTGGCCCACACACCTGCCTGTGTTTCTTTACAGCTGTCCAGATCCATATCCTGAAGGCGGACAAGGCAGGGGACTGGTGGAAGTTCACGGTGAACATCATCTCTGTGTACAAGCAGGGCACAAGCCGCATCCGCCGTGGAGACCAGAGTCTGTGGATACGCTCCCGAGACATTGCTTGCAAATGCCCTAAGATCAAGCCCCTCAAGAAGTACCTGCTGCTGGGCAATGCCGAGGACTCACCCGACCAGAGTGGCATCGTGGCGGACAAGAGCAGCCTGGTGATCCAGTGGCGGGACACGTGGGCACGGCGGCTGCGCAAGTTCCAGCAGCGCGAGAAGAAGGGCAAGTGCAAGAAGGCCTAGTGCGGAGGCTGCAGCGCCGGGCACCAGGGCCAGGCCCCAAGCATGGGGTTCTTGGACTTGGCCTGCTAGGGCTTTCCCAGGTGGGGACAGAGGGCGGGGTGCAGCTGGCCAGGGGGCGGGGTCCCTCATAGGCCCTGCCCCTGCCCCACCCTGTGTGCCCCTGGTGGGAGACGCATTCACCCAGGGCAGGGCGCCCGCAGACATGAGGATGAGACGTACCTACCTCACGGCGCTCCTTCCAGAGCACAAATGCGCTTCCCTAAGGCTAGGTGGGGTCGCCGTGGAGGGGCTGGGGGCTGTTCATGCAAGCCATTGATGGTTTTGGAGAAAGGATATGAGAACTGTGAATTTTCAGGTCTGCAGCCTGGGCAGGGGCACTGACCAAGCCCAACCAAACCACCCACACCCCAGACACAAAAGACAAACTCCTTTCTCCCTGACCCTTCTATCTAGGAATTCCCACTGGACACCCACTGACAACCGGGGTCCTAGCTGAAGGGGCTGGATGGTATTGTGGGAAGCGGCCCTCCAGCTAGCATTTGTCATGTGGACCCTGGTCTCCATGACCACCTGCTGGGCCGGTCCTTCTGGGTGGGTGAGGTGGGGCTTCACCATCTGGAGGAGAGGAGGCCCCCACCCGGCCCTGTACCAGTTGGGGCTGGCCCACCTGGAGGGCAGTGGGCTCCAGGACACCCCTGAGAAACCCGCCGGGTGGTCACTGCCTCCTGCTGGAGCTGCCATGGGGAGGAGGAGGCGTTGCAAAGGCAAAACCTCCCAGAGCGTTTCCTTTGTGGAAACTTGGAACCAGCCCCTTTTATGACATTTTCCAGGGGAGGGGGCGGAGGCACTGGCTGGGTTTAGGGCAGTGACACTATTTGTGTAATGACATCAGCTCCCACAAGGCCCCTCAGAAGCGTCAACAGCTGGAACGGGCCTGAATGGGCATGGAATGCTGGCCGCAAAGGCAGGCGGTTAGTCTGGGCTTGGGGGAAGGGGCTTGCTGGCTCAGAGAAGTCCAGGGAGGGAAGGAGTGCGCTCACAGCAGGCGGGGCCGAGGAAGCCATGACCACTGCCCATTGCTGTCCCCACTGGTGACGCCAGGGAAGGGACATGCATGGGAAGGCTGCTGCAGCCACTCAGGCCTGGGTCTAGCTCAACAGCACACACTGCCCACTACTTTTGGGTTATCTTTTGTTGTGCCAGTCTCCCAGAGACTCCCACAGGCAAAAAAAAAAAAAAAACCCAGGCCACCTCGTCTGGTGGCGGCACAGGATCTGTCCTGACTCCCCACCTCCTTGAGCTCTGCACTGCCTTTGCAGCCTCTGGCTTCCCAGCAGGAAGTTGGTTTTGTTTTCCCCACCCACAGGGGCATAGGCATTCCAAGGAGGAAGCCTGGGCCTTGGGAATTGGCTTCCTTCTCTTTCCCTCACTTCTGCTTATGTCACCACTGCCATTCACTGAGCACCTGCTCTGTGCTAGGCACTTTACCTACGCGCTCCCAGCCTGTCCTCATGACAGGGCTTAACTGATCTTTGCCAGCAAGGAAATGAACGTGTTGTGCAAAGTCCCGTCAAGACATGTGGCAGAACTGGGACTCAGACCCTGGAGCGGGTTTTTCTGACCACTCTGGCTCTGCAGCCCACCCCGACACTTCCTGCAGCAGGCTGTAGGGGAGGGGTGCCATTGCAATGGCCACTGAGACACTGGCAAGGCTATTGCCTCTTCAGGACCTTGCTCTGAGCCTGGTGGGGTTGGGGGTGACACCTAGAGGAGGCAGTGAGGGTGGTGGGTAAGGCAGGGAAAAGAGACTTACCACAAAGCAGCCAGGAGGGCAGGGCTCAGCTCCTCTGAAGAGTCCTAGAAAGGTGGTTTGGCGGGCCCAAGTGTGGGGAGGAAGGGTGGAGGGCTTCTGGCAGAAACTCCTTAGAGGCAACTGCCCTGGCAAGAGACCCAGCCTTGGTCCAAGCCCAAGGCTGAAGAGTAAGGGCTGCTCTCCAGGCTCAGATACTCCAGACTCAGATACTCCATCAGCCATGTTTTGACTGTAGCAAAAGGCACCATAGGGCGAGGGTCCTGTTTTTGTCTGCATAGCTTCTAAGCTGCCCAGAAAAGCTATGCTGCTGACCCCCCCCACTCCCCACACACCTTGACTGCCCTCCCTCCAAGTCTCACCAGTGTTGCATGGGGCTTGCATTGGTGTTCTCAGAGATCTGTCAGAGAGCCATAGGCCTAGCAAGCATCAAGGTGTCCTGAGAATCACTTCAGCTTCCACCTCAGCCACCACTGGCCCTCAGGGCCAAGGCCATCCACTCAGCCCGGCCCTTGGAACCTATGTTGGGGCCTGAGAAGTTAGGTCAGGGATGGGGCCACTGACCAGACTACAGAGCTCACCACAGTGCCTCTTGTGGGCCCAGACTGAAACCAGCCCCCCAACCTCTGCTTCCACTCCTCCCCCACCTGACCCTCCTGAGGTGGGGACCAACTCTCTCCCACCTGCCCCCACGCCAGGGAGGAGAGGGAGATGCGAGTGGAAGGCCTCTGATTTGTACAGTTAGGAAGGGATATAAAACAGAAGTAGGATTTGCTTTTGAAGAGTATATTAACCAGAGTTGTGATATGTAGGTGTTTGAAGAAAACCATACCAGTTTAGTCTTTGTGTTTCATCCAGACGCTCCAGCTGTTCTTTTCCTTTCCAGCTGGGTGGTCTGGTGCCCCTGCCAGCTGAGTGCCTGCTTCACTGATGCACAGTCCTGCAAAGGTGGGATAAGGGAAGGGGGAGGAAATGGGGTGCCTCCTAGGTGTGCTTGTAGGCTGTGGCCTCTGTCCACAGCGTCCATCCTTAAGAGATAGACAGGAGGCAGCAACCTCAGACTGGAGGCGCACACTGCCTGAGGCCCTGGGTGACCTCCTGGAACTCTGCCTCAGGAGTCACACATGGGAACCGGAAACAGTCCACTCCTGGAGTTGCTCCAGATTGAAAAGAGATTGAGATCTAGAAGAGACCCCCCCCCCCCCCACCTCCATCCTAGAGCCGACAGACAAGGCTCGCTGATGAGCCATGGCTCATGGACAGACATTCCTGTGGGCCACCACCATGCCATACCCCCAGGGATATTAAAATTGTCTTTGTGGGGCCTTGCCCCTGCCAGAAACCAAGCCAGCGCCACCTTGTGTCATTGGCCATTCCCTTCCTCACTCCCAAATGCACTTCCCGCGTCCCAGACTCCCTGTGTTGCAGACTTCTGTTCACTCAGAAGTGTAAATGTTTAGTTGTGACCATGACATATTGTTTGGGTCAGTGTTCCTTTCCAATGCATACTAATATATTATGGTTATTATATATGAATATATTTAATGACATGGAAAAAGTTGTGGATTTTTTTTAAGATTTTTTTTTCTTTTTCTTTTTTGGTTAGAGTTGTAATGGACCCAGAAGGGACTTGTAATGTGGGCCCCACACACTAGAACTAAATTCAGATATCATTCAATAAACTCTTGTATACTGCTCTGTCTCCCATTCTTGGTGGCCTGAGCTATGGGTGGTGGGCATGGTGGGGAGGTAAGAGAAGGGTGGCAACTTCAGGAATATGGCTTCTTGCCCTACAACTCCCCAGCCAGACAGAACACTGTCCTTACTACCTACAGAAAGTAGGAAAAGAGCAGCCTTGCTCCTGGGGACTTGGCTGGTTCCAAATGCTGTTTCGAGCTAAAAGGTTGTCAAATAGGACAGTCTGTTTTTCAGTCCTGAAATCACACCCAGAAACTCTCACACAGGAGGAACTTGGGGGTCAGGGGAGTTTCCTCCCCTCCTCCCTATGTGTACCCAACAAAGCAACCTTTAACCTTCCCTTTACCTTCAGAACCTTTTTTCATCACCCGTTTCTTCTATTCAGAGCCAAGTAGAGATAAGAAAGTGCAGCAGGGTTAGTAAAACTCAGGGAATCTTAAGAAAGACATGCTTCTCAAGCCATAGCTCAACGCTTCATTTAGGGCAGGGATTGGGCCAGTGCCAGCCCCATGCAGCCATGAACTCACTGGATTGTAGAGGCCATACTTACACCTCCAAATGGCTGTGATTTCTTTATTAAATAAACAATCAGCCATTAGGAGCCTGTTGTGTTGCCGTGCAGAGGGGAAACCATCAGCATCAGGGATCATCATTTCACACTATGGGTTCCGAGGCTTGGCCATGGGCTTGGTCTGGTCCCTTGAACAATGCAGATTCCAGGCCCTCTTTTTTTGAAGATGCAGCAGGCTTCCTTTGCTGTGTGGCAGCCTGGATGGACATGCTCAGCTTCTCAGGATACTTCTCTGGTCCAGCCTCTTCACAAGTATGGCTTTGATGACCAGGAGCTACTCTCAGAGCTAGGGCTTTTAAACCAGGCCAGGTAGGTACATGAGTTGTCTGTCATGGTCCCAATCCATCTCAGGAACAATCTCTGCTGAACACCACCACCTGACAGCAGATGAGGCAGGTCTCAGAGGGCAAGGCTGGACAGGGAGCAAACAGAAACCGTCTGTAGCCTCAGGCATTGCCCTTTGCCAGAGTTCTTGGAGGGATTTCAGAACCATTGAAAATGACTGTTTCTTGGAAGTTTCTCAGCTTTGGTCATTTTAGGCCAAGGGTCCGGGAGGACTTTCATAATGATGTGGCTTTCTTTGGTCTCTCCATAAAGTTGTCTGAGCCTGAGCTGTGACACCGTCACAACCAGGCCTTCTGTTGGTAGCTGCAGCCCCTGCCCAAGGCCTGCAGAAGACACTGCTGGTCAGGTAAACATTAGAACAGGACTGTGAACAGCAAGCCACCTTCCAGAGCCTTCCACTCTGGCTGGGGTGACTAGGTGTTGATATCCATCCAACTCAGAGAATACAGGAAGAAGGGTGGGTTGCTGTGGAGCACTGACCCATTTTGGAGACTGAATGGTGAGGCAACAGAAAGCTGAAGGAGCCATTAGTCCACTCTAAAGCCTGGAGTCTGCAGGGATCCCCCTGCATCTCCCAGGGACACTGCCTGGCATGGGGATGCCCACTTGTGGCAGACATACTCCTCCGCCTTGAACGTCAGACATCTTTTTCCATGCTCTTTTTAAGACTAAATAAAGACATAGGAGAAATGCGCCAAGAAAAGTGGGGCGTGAAAAGAAGAAATACTGTACATGGACGGATTAACTCATGGCTTTATCAACTGGAGACTCAGCAGGACAGCAAGTCATTTCTGGAAGGAGGTCAATGCCTTTTGTTGTTGGCACACAGTGGGGAGGAAGCCTGTGAAATCTGTGGCACAGTTAGGGGAAAGAGGAGCTTGGGCTCACCCCAAGTTAAGTGGAATCACTTAACTTCAGCAGGACTAGGTTAGAAATAACTAGATAAGAGTTGGCTTTTATGCAAAAAGCTGCCTGAATAACTCTGAAGTGGAAGGTAGGAAATAAGGTGGGAAGGAGCAAAGGCACAGTTCCCACAAAGAGGGAAGAAGACACAGCTATAAGTCTTGAAGCCAAGGGGGCAATCAGCAATTCTACACCAGGCCCAAGGAAGGCAAGTTCCAAGGATCTGAGCTCAAGAAGCAAGCACAAAGCCAGCAAGCTGGCTGCAAGCAGCAGAGAAAAGACACATGCAGGATTTTAAGTATCAAAGCCACAAAGGCTGCTTCCAGGCTCAGGTTCTACCAGTCTTGAAAAGAGCAGGTGGTCCTAGGGCTAATGACAGTTATGTACATTACTATGAAGTCTAAATGGAACCAAAGTACTGGCTGTACCTGGATATCTGGATTTCTTTATATGGTATCCAGACTGAAAATGCTTATAATACTCAGTTAAGTTAAACAGTTCTTATGCTGTTATTTTAATAAGGTTTATTTTCATTGAGAAAGCACTTATGATGAGGGCTGCAGCCCTGCCTTGCTTGCTTTCTGTCCATCAGGGCTGACTTAACCAGCAATTTGCAGAGTGCTTGCTACAGCTTGCTGGGCCTGGGGGCCTGACATGATAGGGGGAACCAGGCTTTGCAAATCATGCTGGGAAATGCCATACAACTGTAAGGTGGTTTCAAGGTGTTGTATGGCAGTCTCCCAGGAGAGGGAATGAGAAACCCACCCTTGAAGATGACTAAAAGGCCAGGGCCAGGGCCTCCTGCCTGACAGGTCCCTAGCCTCAGTGACTGGCCTGTGTTGTCCTGAGCCTGGATGGATGGAGGTGTTTGTATTCCGATCTTGCAGGCAGCTTTTCTTCGCCACTCCCTGCCTGTGGGTCCAGAGAAGGGAAGTAACTTGTCCAGGGTTACACAGCTAACAACATAAGGCTGGGCCCTGAGCCCATTCTGCCCAAAGAACAGAAGCTGCTGTGCACAGACATGGGCTCAGTGTTTCCCTGAAAAGGCCTTTCAGTGAGCTTGATCCAGGCTCTGTGGCTCTGGTTCAAAGACGCCCCACGAGTTGCTGGGGCTCTGTGCTGAGCCAGTCAAGAGGAGGTGAGAAAGTCAAACAGACCATCAATGCTGCTTCCCCAGAGCCCCGGAGTGGGGGCGGGGGATCCAAGGAGACACTGTTTGTACAGATTTGGGGTTTCACACAAGACAAGAAGAGGTGGCTTTGTGGATTCTTGCTCTTCCCTTGGGTGATCCATTAGTAACCACTTCATCCTCAGAAACGTGTCCCAGTGCACGTTACCTCCAAATAGTCCCAGCCTGGCCAGCACAGCACACCTCTCCCCCTTCCCTTCCCCACCCCCCCTCCCCCCGACTCCTTCAAGCAGGCCCCGCTCTTCCTCTCCTGCCAGGCACACTTGGCTTCCTGACAGTACGGCTCATCTCTGTGGCTGTCATACTCCTCACCTGCTCACTCCATTCCGGACACAGCCCCTGTGAGTCTGTTAAGTCTGCTTTGGGGACTCAGCGTGTTCATGAAGTTTGTGGGCAACAAGGGAGCTTCTGGCTTGATCTGGCTCACTCCCATACCTTCACAAGTTGTCCTGTTGCACTTGGTAAAAGCAGGTGCTAGGACCTTGCTCTCAGGCCTGGAGGGGGGGGTCACTGAAGCAAGGGGTGCATTTGCAGGTGCGTCTCCCCAGTCCTCGTATCACACTCCAAGGTGGGTAGGGGATCTGTGCATCTGTTTCTAGACGAGGAGCACACACGGCAAGATAAGTTGCCTGTGGTCACACTGCTGGCAAGTACTGAAGTGGCCCTTGCTGTTCACTGTATTTCAGCTTCCAGAACTTTTCATTCCTCTGTGAAGCAGGACCAGGTAACTGGTTCTGATCAATGAATTGTGAGCAGGGGCCGTGGCTAGTTTCTGGGCTGAATGTTTTACTGCTGGCCTGTGAGCTTCCACAGTCCCCTTTTCTCTGCCAGTGTTCTCAGTGGACATCTACTGGCCTGGGTTCTGAAGTACAGAGATGGGGTCAGAGCCAAGCAGGTGTCTGGACTCACGGGTCCCAGGCCTTTCCAGAGCACCGAGGTCCTAGGAAATAACAGAAGGCCAGGCTACCCCTTGACTCTCTTCCTGGTGCATTTGCGTAGTGGGAGCCCAGGTTGTGTTCTGTTCAGGAAATGCCCAGGCCTCTTCTTCTGGCAGTTGCCTCCCACAGGCTAGTTCTCTCCTCAGTGAGACCAAGTGCTCTGGCGACTGCTGTCTTTAATCCTAATTGCTTCTCCTCCTGATGGGAAGGGCAGAACCACGCCAGCAGCTCGCCTTGCTTTCCATACAGAAAGAAGAGAGGGCATGATACCTGGCCCTGTGTGCCCTTCTAACTCAAACCCACCATCCTAATGGCCTGGTATCCTTCACACGCCCTCCATCAGCCTGGCCTGAGACACACACACGCACAAGACCACAGATACTGCAGACACACATGACTGTCAACCCCAGAAGATACAGTGTTCCCCTCACTTTATAACCCCACCTTCAGATACAGTGCTCCCCTCACTTTATAACCCCACCTTTATTAGACATGTCCAGGGGACCACCTTTCCCACATGGCCCTCATCTCATTCACCTGGATGTCCTGGACACACAAGTCACATGACTTTCACAAGCAGACCAGACACTGCTGAGAGGACATCCAGCAGACAGTGACCAGTTGAGGGGCATTTAGCTAGACCACATGACCAAGGTAGAAAGCAGAGGGCTGCACAGGACCAATGCTTAGGCAGCTCTCAGAGCTGCTCAGCTTTGTGGGCCCTCCTGAAGCAAGGCACGTCCAGAGTCCGGGAGCTTTGGAGGAATTTATTGAGAGCAGGTGTTGTGTACCAAAAGGGTGCGGGCTTTCTTTCGTCACTGGCAGGTGTCACAGCGGGTGGTCCCTTTATTGCTATCGGTTGGTTGGCCAGACTGCAACAACCACAATAGCCACAAGCAGCAATAAAATCACCATTATCATCCCTGAAAGAGAGAAACCAAACATACCTCTTAATGATTCAGACCAGAAAAGTGTTGTACAGTGTGTGGAGAATGGGCAGAGAGAGTGGTGGGCACAGGTGGCCCGCAGGCTGCAGGATGCAGCAGGTAGCCCTCACCACCTTGCTGACTGTGCCAGAGACCTGGGGGCCAGGTGAGAAGCCTAGGAGGAGAGAAGGAGCAGCCTCCTCACTCTGGAGGAGCTGGAGGTATATTGACCCCTGGCTCCATCCTTGGCAGGTCACCCGGACCCCAAGGATGGCAGAAGTTACTGAGGATGGCTACCTCTGCTGCCCAGTTGGATTCTGCATTGACAACACAAAGGGCTTAGAGTTTACAAAACTACAACTCTAGACTTCATTGTCTCCTCCATCCACAGAGCTTTACTTTATCTTCTTGAATCAGATCCCCCTCCAGAGGGGCTAGCCCCTTCTGGATTAGTATTTTCTAGCATTTTGGGTTAGAGACTATGAAGGGCCCTCAAGTCTCGCTCTGCCTGCCAGCCTCACCCCACCTCCTGACCACCTCACCCCACACTCATGACTCCCAGCTTCTCACAGAATGCTGAGGACATGGACTTGGGGGAGCGAGGTCCTTCAACCGGGGAGGGCAGACTCCAGGTGCACTGGCCCAGTAGAAACCACAGATACCTGCCCCACCCACGTGCCTGAGGCAACCACAGTGTAGCCTGACAGCCAGGGTGAGCGCCTCCAAAGCAAGGAGCAGGGAAAGCTTGCTCACCCAAGACTCTTGGGCCTACTGAGGCAAGTGAGAGCACATGAGGAAAAGTAGGGGAACAGGGAGGGCCAGGCACCTGAGACACGGGGAAGGCAGGGGCAAGACTGGGAGCTGCTACAGAGAGTAAGTGGAAGCCCTTACTGTTCACAGGAGGTGTTGGCTGCACATCCCTGATCCCAACAGCTCCAGCTGCACTCTAGCAACTCGCCACACCCCGTTATTACGCAGAAATCCATGAAGATGATAAAGTGAACATTTCACCTCCTCAGCTGCCCTCAACCCTACTTCAAGTGCTCAGTAATCTGTATCACGGCCATGATACAGAGAATATTTCCACTACATCACAAAGTTGCACTGGGGGGGCGGGAGAATAGGCAGCAACAGTGGGGTTATTGGCACTCTGCAATGGTGACTGAAGGCAGACTAGTTGAATAAATGCTCTGGCTACACCCAGGGAGTTCTCAGGAAGTTGTGCCTTCTTTTCTTGCATTGAGTTTATACAATTATGTTTCTTGGAAATTGTCATTTTTTTCTGATACTTGAAATTATGGGCCTAGAAATGCCCAATAGTTTCATAAATTCAACAAACGCATCATACTGAGGTTCTTCTTTCCACTTATTTTGTGTGTGTGTGTGTGTGTGTGTGTGTGTGTGCACACGCACGCGCCAGTACTGGGGCTTGAACTCAGGGACTTGCACTCTTGCTTAACTTTCCACTCAAAGCTTGTGCTCTACAACTTGGGCCACAGCACCATGTCCAGATTTTGGTGGTTAGAGCTAAGAGTCTCACAGACTTTTCTGCCTGGGCTGGCTTTGAATCAAGATGCTCAGATCTCAGCCTCCTGAGTAGCAGGGATGATAGGCGTGAGCCACTGGTTCCTGGCTTCTTTCCACTTGTAATATCACTTACCTAGGCATTCTCTTGCATGGCCACCTAGTTGACCACACCTGTGTTTCTTTTTATTAATCCCTTCTGAGAACATCATTTGTCTTTGATAATCTCTTACTTCTTCATTTTCTGCTTTTATGGTCATTACTCCTATTAATAGACTTTCTTTGGATTAGTATTGTTATTCTTTCTCCAATTTCTTATGCTGAAATTAAGTCATTCATTTTCCATCTGCCATTTAACTATTATGTCTATAAGCCTCAAGTTTTGAAATGGAATAATTTCCATTAGTGTCTAAGTTCTAAATATTTAAATATACTCCACAGTGATTTCTTCTTTAGTCCAATCATTATTTAGAAATAGGATTTAATATTCCTACTAATAGTAAGACATGCTTATCAAAATGTGTATACACAAAATGTGTGTGTGTATATATATGTATATATATATACACACACACACACACACATATACATACTTTGGCAGTCAATAACATATTTTTCTAGAAAGACTGGATCTCTCTTGGTGACAAAGTGATCACAAATCCTACTAATGAAAATACTGTGGTTTGTTGACTACTTGTACTTGAAGAAAATGCTCCATCACAATAAGACAATATTGAAAATAAGAATGCAAGGTGCCTTTCCAGCCAAGTTCACAGACTTTCTGAACTCACAGTTTAAGGGCTCAATAGATCCTGGGTAATGGAAAATTTAAAACCAACTCGTGAGCATAGCTTACTGATGATTTCAAACACTGAAAAGGAATTGAAACACATGGTAAGCTCCTTGTCATTTGCCTGAGGTGAAAGAGTTGCTTAAATACGATTCTTTTTATAGAGTGACGAGTGTGGAAGAGCAGGGTCTTGCTATATAGTTCAGGCTGGCTTCAAGCTTACCATCCTCTTGCCTAGAATGCTAAGATTACAGGTGTGCAGCTACCTGTACATTTCCATATCCAGAGGATCCCATCTTTCCCAAATCCCTCTTCCCAAGGACCCTTTCAGGGTCTCTGCCCCTCCTCTGGTTCTGTCTTCACAAGATACAGCCTAAGCCTCTACATTATAGTCCTGCAGCCTGTGGTCCATGGACCAGTTCTAACTGTAGTCTCTTTTTTTGTACAGTCGATGAGCCAAGACTAACTTTTATGTGTTTAAAGAGTTGTCAAGAAAGTGAAAGATGCTGTGACATGCTGTGTGTGGTCTGCAAAGACTAAAACATTTTGTAGATAAAACTGGGCCCTGCTGTGCATCACAGAGACAGACGACGACTCAGCTGTGGCACCAGTTTGCTCCTATCTCCACTTACTTCATCTAAGGAGCTCCTTTTATTTGGGGGGAGAGGGTGTTCAGGGGTGGCAGTGGGGATTGAACTCAGGGCCTCTTGCTTATTAAGCAAGTTTTCTCTATCACTTGAGCTACACTCCCAGGTCTATGTTTTTAACTTTAGGCCAGGATCTTTCAAGGCCTGGGTTGAACATGCAATTCTCTACAGATGTACACCACTTTGTCCAGCAAAGGATTTTCTTCCTTCTTGTAAACTTCTCTATGATCTATTTTGGGGTGTAGCTATAATATTTTAGCTAGCATTTAAGACTGTTGCAATGAGAAAGGATGTGTACCAGCATCTTAGTACCATCTCTGTCTTAGGCCAACTTCTTACCAGAATCAGAGTAGCAGTCATTTCATCCATTTCTGTCTCTAGAAACACCTTTAGGGTAGCCATCTCTCCACAACAGGAGTCCTACTACTTCTTGGTCATTCTGCTATGTGTGTGGTGCTTGGTTGAGGAGGGGAAGGTTTATGTGGTACGTGGAGGTGTTATTCCTGGTATTCTAGGGCCTACGTTCACCCTATGGGAAGGGGAGGAGCTGGCTGCTTGGGGAATCTACAGATGAGTAGAGACAGTTTGGAAGACACCTGGCTGCTGTGGCTCAGGCTCACAGTGGTAAGTACTCTAGGCTGCCTCGCCCTGAGTGCCATGTAAGCCCTTGAACAAAGCTGGGATGGCCCAGCTTGAAGCCATGCTCAGTTTACAATGAGGGTGATGATGGGAAAAGCAGAAAAAGTGATGAAAAAATCAAGAACTAATCACAAAGACAAAAACCAACAGCAAGTGTCTCACAACGGGGGGAGGCGGGCACCCAGGGCTCCAATGGCTCCCTCTGCACTCTAGCCAACACTCTGTGCTCCTGCCCACCCCCTCGCTTCTACACATGCCTACCTTTCTTCCTGGAGGTCTCTTGTTTGGGCCTAGTTAGTTCCCCAAACCTCAGTATCAGTGTGGCTTCCTTGAAGATTGCCCTCGTAAACTCCTGCTAACTGGGCTCATTTCATCCCTGTCTCCCAAGTAACCTGTGTTACCATCTCTGAGTGGGTGCCCCATTTCTGCCACACGAGAATCTTACATAGGGACTGTCTTCTCATTTCCTACCACATACCAGTGCCTAGCACAGAGCAGACACAAAAGAGGTCCTGCAAAAATAGAATGAAGAAAGGTGCATGCTGGTAATCAACAAGAGGATGAGGCAAGAGGAACATGACCAGACTGGGCTATACTTTGAGAAAGAGGGGCATGGCTCAAGTGGTAGAGCACCATCTTTGTGCAAGCAAGACAAGAGGCCCTGATTATAAGCCCTGGTACTGACACATATACATACATGCATACACACACACAAATGCAGCACTATAAAATTGACTTAAGCTGGGTGCTGGTGGCTCATACCTGTAATCTTAGCTACTCAGGAGGCTGAGATCTGAGTATTATGGTTTGAAGCTAGCCGGGGCAGGACAGTCTGTGAGACTCATATCTCCAGTTAACCACCAAAAAAAGCCAGAAGTAGAACTGTGGCTCAAGTGATGGAGTGCTGGCCTAAAGCAAAAAAAAAAAAAAAAAGCTCAAGGATAGTAGTGCTCAGGCCATGAGTTAAAGCTCAAGGACCAATAGTATGTACACAGGTATGTATACGCACACAGATACAAATGACAAATATTATTTGAGCTTGAGTTGTGGATCAAGTGGTACGGCATTAGCTATGAGTGGATGGAGAGCATGAAGTATTGAGTTCAGGCCCTGGTACCACCATATAAAAAAAGAAATGTATAGAATATAGAATATCTGGAGGGGACAATAGATATAAGAAAGATGGGGCAGCCAACAGGGAAGGACAAATACCGCAGAGACACGAGGAGAAGGCAGACAGAACTCTAGGACTGGATGGGTCTATCAGAATAATAGTATAGTGATGTGATTTGCCTAGCACAGATTTGTGACTTACACAAGCTGTCTCTGTAGTGGCATGCCAGACAGGGTACAAACTAAGCTGATAGTAACAGGTGATAAAACTGTGTTTGTCCAAAAACAAAAATAATGACAAATGAAACTTTGCCATCTTAATCTCTTTCAGAACAAATAAGGTTCTTGGGAAGGAGAGTTCCAACAGGTTCAAGGAGAAGGTAATTTTCTGACACAAAGGACAGTAACAAGCAGAGGCCTTAGGGGTTCTTTGGGTGAAAGAGGTGGTGTTTTCATATCTTTTTTTTTTATCTGAGTCTGGAACTTGAACTCAGTACTGACACTTTCATTCACTGGCCAGTGCTCACGGAGCCATGGCTCCATCCCTGTAGGGCTCTCCTCTTTTGCAAAGGGTGATTTTCTTGAGATGCTATCAGCTTAGGCACCTGAATGGGGTCTCTCTGGACAAATTTTCAGGAAGAGTAAAGCAGGGTCTTTCTAAAGTAGAGAAGGCTAAGCCTGCTGGCCATGCTCAGTTCTGTTTTCTACATGAGGAAGCAGGGTTCTGGAAAGCCAGCATGGGAATGCAGGCCGGTCTGACTTTCAGCCTGTACCACTGAGTCTGGCTGGGGTCCTGTGGCCCAGAAGAGCCTGAGGTTTAGAAGGCAGAAAGACCCCAAATCCCAGGGGCTGAAAACCTGGGATGGGGCTTCTTCTCTCTCCTCCCCTTCCACTTTTTATGGTGGGAAATGGACAGAAGGCTATGCTGACCATGACAGACCTTCACTTAGCTCTTCAAGGGTCAAATCCCTGGCCTGTCTGGTTGCACCTGTGCCCTCACTCCCTCCGTCTCCAGTGGGCTAAATTCGGAAGTACACCCCTGCTTATTTCTCTAAATGTCACTGAAAGATCAGCATACTGTAATACAATCAGCACTGTAATACAATCACGGAGGCTTGATATTTCCTTGAGACAGAGGCCGACAGGGCTCCAAACTTTCAGACCTGGGAAAGGGCTTCCAGCTTCCAGGCTGAGTAAAGCCCATCCTGCTCAATGGTTCTGGGAAGAAGCCAAGCTGGGCTGCGTGAGAGGTGAGAGATAGAACTGCCCAGCGAGCAGGCCTCAGGGGGGCTCATCGTCCATCCTTCAGCCAAGGAAATGTTTGACATTTGGGAACGAAAAAGAGAGTTGAACTTCTGGGAAGCTGCCAACTCCTAAACAATGAATGTTCTCTGCCTGACCCCAGCATGGAACACACCTGGAGAGGCTCTGGATTTCAGAGGTGCGTTTGCTCTGGTCTTCACTCAGCTCCTGCCCTGGCACCGCCAGCACCTGGCAGGACAGATGTTCCCTCTCAGGATCAAGAGTCCCTTTCAGGGACAGATGCAGGATGCCAGGGTTACCAAAGTGGAAAAACAAAACAAAACAAAACCCAACAACGTCCATTTCCCTTGGTCAGTTTACCAGATGAGGATTACTCAGCCACGTACAATATTTACAAGTCCAGCTCATGGCAATTAAGAGGCGACGTAAGAAAACAAACTATTTTTCAAACTGGGAAGGGACACTGACCAGGCTTCTCAGGAACAGGAGTGTGTTTTCTGGATTGTTCATGGGGATTAATGGGCCATACTTTGTTTTTTTCTCCCAGTGAAGCACTGGAAACCAGCAAGTGACAGGCCTGTGTGGCCAGTACCTTGGTCACAGTGCAGCATAGCACAGCTCCTGGTACTTACTGGCATGGCTAAGGGAGGAAACAGGAAATGTGAAGCAGCTTTTCCTGGAGTATAAGGGCAGATCTCCTGGCCACTTCTACTAGTAGCTGTAAGGCATGTGGGAGGTGAGCATGGGGAGAGGAAAAAAGGGGAGGGGTGAGATGAAAAGCACCTTTACCTGGAAGAGGGTGTGTGTTTTGTGTTTGTCCTAGGGCTTAAACTCTGGGCTTGGGTTCTCTCCCTGAGCATTTTTACTCAAGGCTAGCACTCTACCACTTGAGCCACAGCCCTACTTCTGGTTTTTTTTTTTTTTGTGGTTAATTGGAGATAAGTCTCACAGACTTTCCTGACCAGGCTCACTTCAAACCGTGACCCTCAGATCTCAGCCTTATGAGTAGCTAGGATTACAGGTGTGAGCCACTGGCTGCAAGTCTTTTTATATGATTGGGTTCCAAGGAGAAAGCCTTTAGGACTATGGTTGTTGCTGGCTGTTTGAACTAAGAGGCAGCACTGCTTTGTCCGCTTCATCTGTCACTCTGGAAGAGTGAGAACCACAAACAGCCCCCAAGAAGCCAATGGCCTTTTAGGAGCAGCACTCTTTAACATGGCTCAGTACTGGTAGATATTCCCTTCAGTGCCTTCTATAGGTGACATTTGCTTAAGTATTAACCAGTTGGTTCTCACTGATCAAACAGGGATGTTTTGCAGCAGATTCCTGAGCCAAGGTGGGAAAGGAGCAGGAGTAGAGACAAAACTGGAATATTTGTTTTCAAAAGTTCATGTAAATGTCCCCTTTAATCCTCTAACTGGGTAAATAAGCTAAGAAAAGAGTAGACATGAGAAGGTGAGGTATTTGCTTTCTGATTTCTGGACTGAACTGGGGAGAGCAGAGCTGCCTGATCTGGAGTTGTCTGGCCTGCTCTGGTCGGCAGCCTGTGGCATGAAACACCTGTTGCCTGCCTCCACTTCCTTCTGCCACTCACCAGGCTGGAAAAAAAAAAAAAAAACAACAGCAACCACAGGAAAAAGGGCACCTACCTGCCTCTGGCCTCACCCTTCTCGAATCTGCTTTATTTCCCATTCTGTTAATTTCCCGCTTATAATGTATTCATTAATATACTAGACAAACTAGCCAGGTGCTAGTGGTTTATGCTTCTAACCATAGCTACTTGGGAGGCAGAGATCAGAATTGTGGGTCAAAGCTAGCAAGGCAAAAGATTCATAAGGCATTACCTCAACCATTAGCTAAACTAATGATGCATGCCTGCTACCCCAGCTATATATAGGAGGTTGAAATGGAAGGTTCTATGATGGGACAGACTGAGCGAAAGATTTCACAAGATCTCATCTAAACAGACAAAAGAGCTGGGCATGGTGGTGGATGCCTGTCATCTCAGCTATAGTGCAAAGTATAAAATAGTGGAAAGTATAAACTAAGAAGACTGTGGTCCAGGATGGCCTGGGCAAAATGCAGGACCCTATGTCAAAAATGGCTACAGTTTTTAAAAAGGGCTAACAGTGGGTTCAAGAGGTAGAGTGCTTGTATAGCAATTGTGAAGCCTTGAGTTCAAACCTCCCTTCCACCCCAAAACCATAAATTGAAAAACAAAAAAAAAATCCAGGGAAGCCTGGATTTCTTACGTTTTTCTGGGCCTGGCATCCAAACCATCCTTGCAAGCATTCCTCTCTGTTTTCTGGATCGGCCTTTCCCTGCAGCTCTAGGGTCTGACCCTCTATCTACTCCACTTTCCGTCTGCTTTCTCTGTGAACATATTTATCCTATTTTCATAGAGCTCAAGGGCCCTGGTTCCATGCTCAGCTTAGCCCCACCCTCCATAAAGAGTGTTCAGCCCTACACTTCTTTTTTTTTTTTTGGGTCCAGTTGTGGGGCCTGAACTCTGGGCTTGGGTGCTGTCCCTCAGCTCTTCAGCTCAAGGCTAGTGCCCTACCACTTGAGCCACAGTGCCACTTCCGCCTTTTTTCTTTTTGCTTATGTGGAGCTGAGGAGTCGAACCCAGGGTCTCAGGCATGCAAGGCAAGCGCTCTACCACTGAGCCACCTTCCCAGCCCCAGCCCTACACTTCTTGCCACCTCTGGACACCAAGAAGCTCCCACAACAAGGCTATGACTGGCGAACAGTCATCTTTCATCTTTAAATTCTTATGTTATTAGTGGTTCTGTCCTTAAAACACAGGATCTCCAAAAACAGGGATTGTGCTATCTGATGTGGAGGAGGGACAGAGGGTTTATACTAAGGGACAAGGAACTTCAAATCTGCCACTTCCTAGCTATGGGATATTTGAGAAAGTTTCATGTATATGTCTGTGCCTGTGTCAGAACTGGGACTTGAACTCAGGGCCTTGTACTCTTACTTTTTCTGCTCAAGGTTTGAGGTCCACTTGAACCACACCTCTACTTCTGAATTTTTGCTGGTTATTTGGAGATTAGTCTCTTACAGACTTTTCTGTCCAGGCTGGTTTCAAACCTTGATCCCAGATCTCAGATTCCTAAGATTACAAGGTGTGAATTACAGACTAGGATTTACAGGTGTGAGATACTGGTGCCTCTCTTGAGCTTATAAAAATGAGATCAAGAAACTCCAACTTTATACGTTTCTTGTGAGGACTCAAGAATACAAAGCAATGACAACTTCTAGTCTGTAACTGGCTCTTGATAGTGGTAGCCATGCTGACAGTATCGATGACTCCTGGCTAGCCACTGCCCAGGCTCAGTGCCTTGTGCACAGTGGACACACATGAACATCCTGCAAGAACACTAGTCTCTCAGAGCAACCACACAAATAATGTGTCATTCAATCCAAATGAGAATGAACAGGAGCAAACACCGAGGAACACCTGGGTGGCATTTGGTGTAGAAACAGAGGCCAATTCTAGCCAGGCCCGGTGGTGACGATGGGCGTCCAGGAAAGGTTGGAAGTTCAGAGCGGAATATCTGGCAGCATCCGCCTTGGTTATTAGCTACAGGAAGGGCAGCTGTGCTGGGTGAGTCTGGTTGGAGGCGAAAGGCAAGTGGAGCCCAGCCAAGTGGACACCAGGTGAGGGGAGCTGTGAAGAGCCGACACGTAAAAGCCTTTGAGGAAGCAGAGGTCAAAGCAGGGGCACAGCTGAGGATGGGGGTCAGAGGCTGGAGCAGAAGGTTAAGGCGAACTAAAAGGAGAACCCAATGTGAGCTCATGTTCAGCTGTGCTGGGGCAGGAGGGGACCAGGGCAGTAATGACAACACTAAGAAGATTAGCAGCAGGGTAGGGAAAGGAGAAGTGGCAGGTGAGTACTGCAGAGTGTTAAGTGTACATGCTTGCAAAGTTTACAGATCCCTGGTCCCATTACTCTCACCATGAGAGGAATAGGCTGTAGGATGGCAATGTGCCTCACCCAAAGTTAAGAAAAGTGGGAATCAGAGCCCACATGTGATTAAAAGAGCTGGCAGAAGGGCATATTCTTAGGCAGATAGTGTCAAGCTGAGCAGGTCTCAGAGTCCTGCAGGATGAAGCTGGCAAATCATAGACTGAGATGCACAAGTTACATGTTGTAAGATTCCTCAAAGTCACACTGAAAGACAAGAAAGTCAGCCACCAAACAGGATCTGCCTGTGTTTGGGTTCCAACTGAGAATAGCAACACTGGAATTAAATAGATCTTCTTTTATCTCAGTTCTGTCACAGCAACTGAATGTCATCAATAGTCTGTGATTTCAGATTAGATCATGGCCCAAGAGCACAGAACAGTGGGAAGAAGGCCCACAGAGCCCAGTCTGGCCCCGCTCCAGTCTCTGTGGCCAAGTTACCCAATACCTCTGCCTGCAGCTGCCTCTGGGCCATGCAGGACAATGCATGCATTTCCAAGGCTGTGGGGAACTGTATGTGGTTTTGACAGAACTCAGGGCCTGGCATATGGCCGGAGCTGACTAACTGGTGGCTGCAATCTTCATTCTGGAGGCAAGAATGATGGTCTTTGCTTCTTAGGAATGGCCAGGCCAGTGTGACTAGGGGAGCTGTTGTAGGTTTGTGCTAAGGTGACTTGGGAGGGTACAGCCACTTTGCCCTCTCCTTGATGGCCCAGTCCCACCTAGAGAGAAGCCATCTTCCTGGCCCCATCCCAATACTGACAAGAGGTAAAGCAAGTTCTGTGGCAATAGGTAACAGGAGAAGGCCATAGTTATGGGGAAAGAGTGTTGCAGAGGGAGACATCTGGGGGCCAGAGGGAGCAAAAGCATTCTGAGCAAGAAGCAGGAATCAGGGGAAGTGACCTGAAAGAAGTGGGGGTTGGGATGAGGGAAAAAAGGACTAGCCTAGAAACAGGAAATTAAAAGGAATTAAGACTGCAAGAAAGAGCCAGGGCAGAGGAGCTGGACAGCCGCCTAGTGTAAGGCAGGCTCCAGAGTCTGGCTTGGGATCTGAGGCACAGGCACCCAGCCGGGCACTGGTGTCTGTGGAATAGCAGTCACAGTCCTTGGGCCATGATCAGGTGCACAATTGGTCCACACAGACTCCTGTGGGCATTTACCTCATCAGATAGAGAAAATCATGTCATAATAAGAGGTCAGATTTGGTCAAACTGTTCTGATGCTGAATCAGAGCAAAGGTATGGTGATGTAATCCTAGCTACTCAAGAAGTTGAATCTGAGGATGGTGGTTCAAAGCCAGCCCAGGCAGAAAAGGCCATGAGACTCTCATCTGGCAAAAAGCCAGAAGTGGAGGTGTGGCTCAAGTTGCAGAAAATCAGTTTTGGGCAAAAAAAGCCAAATGAAAATTAAGTCCAGTTCTGGTACTACGCACGCATGTGTGCATGCACGCACATGCGCGCGCGCACACACACACACACACAGTCATATGTATCCACATTAGAACCTGACTCAACAAACATTTACTGAATGCCTACAGTGTGTCAGGCCCAAAGGGCAAAGACACATATTTGACTCTTTATGAGTATGCCAGTCCCAAGAGAGAGGCATAAAATCAGTCCCAGGCCTACTCACCCTGTAAACAAAAGCAAAACCCTGCAGATAACCTTCCTTACAAGCAGTAAGTAAAAATTCAGCCCTTATAGTTGCTTCCTACACAGAAAGTGCTGAGTAGTTCCTAGACCCCCATCTGGGTTCTTAACATGTTATTCATTTCCCATCCCCAGAATAAGTTGGGCCCAGCAATCACCACAATTCAACAGCAGAATCCAATTGTAAATAGATGATCCTTCATATCAGCAATCAAAAGCAGCATAGCATGGGTTGTCAAGTCAATAATTTAATGCCAATTCTCTGGTGCATCAATATTTGCTAAGAAACACCCCCCTCCCCCCAACCCCTGCTCTGTGTCTTACCCCTGGGAATGTGAATCTGTCTGGAGTCTGGCAGGAATTCAAGTGTCTTGGAAAAGCCAGTCAGGAACTCTGCTATGGATATCTTGTTTTGACAATTCCCTCTCGACTGTGTGTCAAAAGATTTCAGGATGGCTCCAGGCAGACTATGGATTCACCACTGCAAACCCCTCCATTTGTCCTGCTTGGACTGAGCTACCTCACCTGGCACCAATTAGGAACACCTGGCCAGGTGACCCAAGGGCACTGCTGCCAAAGTTCTAAGCAGCTTTGTCAACCTATCAAATGCTTATGAGTCTGACTTGTAAAAAGCAAACCATCTAATATGCCAAAGGCTACTAGGTGGTAGGTCTGAACAGAGTCACTGAGCTTTATACCTCAGAACAACACATGATAGTTGTGGCTTGGCAGTCATGGTTGTTCACCTGACCCTGCCTATATACAGCTGAAGTAATGGTGCCCAGGGAGGCCAGTCAGTTCTGGATTTTGGACTGAGCACAGTTGGGATTCAGTCACAGTAAGGTTGTAGTCAAGCCACTATGGCCACAAGCAGCTCCAAAGGTCCCATCTCAGTCCTGTCCTTTCTGTAGAGTTCATTGCCTCAATCATCCCATAAATCCTTGCAAGTAACCCAACATGGATCATGTTGTTGTTGCTGTTTTAAACCTAAAAGAACCAAAGTCATCTCCCTTCTTTGTAATCAAGCTCTTTTAGTAGAGAGATCATCAGCATATAGAATAACTGTCTCACTATTTGAGGAAATGTGAGAGTAACATGAGAATGAGTTCATATTCCCAGTTCAGTTTGAAAGGCCAGTTCCAAAGGCCCAGTGCACTTGTGTATGTGGCCCTGAACTGGTTCTGAACTTGTCTAGGTCCTGACAGAAATAGTCATCACTATTACAAGGCATTCCCAGCTATCGAACTCTTCTCTTTTGTACCCACATAGCTTATCTGTAAGTATTATTAGCTTAATGCTGGAGATGTGGTCCCAGAAGTATAAAAATGAACTCAAATTGTAGGGTAAGTGGTACCTGGAACAAATATTGGGACAGAAGAGCTTACCCTGTGCAAACGAAACTATGGTAGGGGGCAAACTGGTTGTTTGGAATTTTCCTGTTAAGAAGCCCTTTCCCCAAGGCAGCCATGTAGAGGGCCCACGGGGTGCCTGGTTCACGCAAGTTCATGGCACATGCACAAGATTTCTGCTACCATCATGCTTCTAACAGAAGCCATGTCCATCACCATTACTGGTACTAAACACTTTATATACACTTTGTACACATGATATACATTATACATTGAGCTGGTCAATAAACGCTTAAGCAACAAATGAGTTACAAGATTCTTACAAAAGCTCAGGAAAGCAAAACTATTAATATCCTATGCATCCTGCATCTTAAGGGTAGCTTTTGAATTAACGGGCATTGATTGAACACCCAACACAATGATGGGGGTAGGAGAGGCAAAACACACACAAAAATAAGTAAATGATATAATGTACCAGAAGATGTTAAGTGCCATAAAGAAAAAATACAACATCTCTTCTTGGGATGGATCCTAGGCTCAATGGTTTGCACCCCCTTTCTCTCAGGTTTGAGGAGCCTGCAGGGGAAAGTGTGCTAATATATTCCAGAAACCAACCATCCTTCAGTGGACTTTGGAAACGCACTGCGGGTAAGATTAGGGAACCTTCCTACATGGCATTAGGAAACTGCCATCTTTAAATGTTAATAATATGTAAGCTTAGAAATAACACATTACACAAGTTTGTTGGAATGAAGGGTGAGGTAATGACAACTGGAAGCAGACAGGGGACTTATTATGGAACACAGAAAAAGGAGAGAGTTAGAGAGGAAGAATTTGTCAATGGGTTCCAGAACTTTCCAGGCCAAGGATATTTGGGCAGTGAACTGGTACCTGCTTGGTCAGTGGGGGACCTAGGGTCTCAGATGAAGCAAGAAGCAATGTGTATGTGTTGTCTCTGTAATGGCTCTTATTCATCAAAAGGCCTGTTTTGACGTTCCATGCCCAAATGAAAAGTGCATTTCTTAAACTGATGGTTGCTGCCTTTCTCGGGGGCTGTTTTACTTCATCACAGTGCTGGCTAAGAGCTGCGAAGTGCTGGCCAGCAGCTGGATGCTGAAATCAAGAGGATGCCAGGTTGTGGTGGTAGAAGTTAAGATGAAACAAGATACAGGATGTCGCCCTGTTCAGAAGAATTCGGGTAAATACATTTCTAATAAAAGTGGGATTGCCAGTCCCACTTCTGGGGTGCTGTCATCCTGCAGGCCATATCTGCCCCCACCTAATCTCAACGTTCCTTTGGCCCCTAAAGTGACATAGACAATATATACCAAGGGCCACAGCAGTAAGGGTAGAAGAAAGATGACTGTTAGGGACTGTGGGAGAAAAGAAAAACAACAGCTGGTTAGAGAGCAGCCAGACATGGGCCTTTCACTTTAGGAGTCTTTTCCCAAATAGCCAGAACATAAGTCATAATTATTTGGTGTGGCTGTGAAGTCTTTCCCCATCATTGAGGCAAAAAAAAAGGCTCTTCTGTGTTCAAAAGGTCATCTCTGCTTTCAAGTGGTTACCATGCAGCTTTTCTAAGCTCTTGTGTCCACAAACTTCCAACATGTGTGTCACTTCCCACACGTGCAGTAAATGACAAGAGGACGTTGATGTATGAAAGTGTGTATGAATGCAGGGTTTCTCTCTCTGGTAAAGCTGTGTAATCCATAACTAAAGTTGTATCATGGGCTGAGAAGTCAGACTGCTTGCATTCAGATTTGCATTCAGGTCTGTCATTTGGATAAAGGACCCAAGACTCTAAGCCCAAAATTGGGAAAATAATAACCCTTGGCTCTGTTGTCATGGAGATGAAGCAAGATAAAACGTTGAGTGCTGAGCACATGACCTGGCATGTGGTACTTTTGTAACTGCTCTGGCTATAGAAGTGGCATTAACAATCATGAATCCTTGGATAGAAGACATGCTGATCCTCCTTATCTGTGACTAGCTTAAGTCTTCAGTGTGGGTCATACTCTCTTCATAGTACCACATGACTAGCAGAATAGGAACCTCTGAGGAGAACCTAGGCAGTCCCCTGCCTGTGGGACTGACCATTCTCAGCAAGACCAATATGACTACTTGACTTTCCTTGGACAACCTTCTCTTACACTTGCAATATTCTAGCATGAAAAGAGATTTTCAAATTTATGTTCACACAAAATTCTCCAACAACTTGTTTATCTCTCTATGTAAAAAATATACCTAAATTAAGAGCACACTGATCCAGTGTAATTCACATTTGTTAAGTCTCCCTTTGGGAAGGCACTACCCATTGTGCCCCAAATACTCTGTAGGCCACTGGGACAGAAACTTAATGCTACCTCTGCAGCAAGGTGTTTAGTGGCAGGGAAGGATGGCAACTGCTAACTTTTCATGAATAGCAAGATGAGAATCATTTGAGTTGTGAGCCTGTGGGCCACACCAAGACTGGCAAGGAGAAAAAAAAAAAGAAGACTGTGAAGCAATTTTATGCTAGATCATGGCAGAAGTTCCTTTTATTCAAGGCAGCAGCTGGGCTTAGAGTCAGCCAATCCAGGAATTCACAGGAGCAATGAGGCAATTAGGCTACAGAGCTTATATAATATCCAGAGAGTGCATAGTATGAATGTATACCTTGTCACCAGACTGAAGGAGCATATATGTCCCTTTGTCATGAGGGAAGTCCCAAAGTTGGCATTCCATTTACTACTACACTCAAACATTTTATCATCTCTCAAAAATCCTTCTATGAACATTATGTCATCCATGAAACATGACCTTCACAAAGGGAGGCTTCTGTATCAACATAAGAGCAAATGGTTGTTAATCCCAGGTGAAAACTTATTCTAATGGGGGCCCTCCAACCCCCTTCATAGACCTGAAATACAGATCTATGGGTGTTATGAGCAGATTTCACCATTCAACTTCTGAGTCCACTGGAAACAACATGAAAAAATATCAGACCCTAAATTCTAGACCATGGTTAGCCATGAGCAAAGATACTATTGGCACAGATGAACCTAAGAGTCTGAGACCCAAGGATTCACCATTGACAGGTGCATCAGCAGGAAGCATCCAGGAGTATGGTTCAATCACTTCTGAGGATAAGGCAACCAAGGCAGAAAGAAGCCTTTCTCCTTTTTCTCCCTCTTATATGTTCAATCTGTGGGTCTGAGGTGAAGTGCCTGGTAGTGCATGTGCTTAGCATATGTGAGATCCTGGGTTCAATCTCCGAAAGTAGAAAAATAAAAATGTGAAAAAGTAAATACTGTTGTTCAAGGTGTAAGGGGCTACACTACAACCATAGCAAGAGGCAAAATGATGACTCCCAGTCAATGTCAACGGCTCCACATTAGCCTATCAAGCCAACACCAGGGATTTGTCTGTCATGTATCACAGGAACAACACAAAGTATTTGCCTTCTGAATGAATGTATGCTGTTAGTGCCAATAATAAAAGGTGTGTTTGAGGATAGTATTAAAATGATGTCATCGGTTCCTGCTTATCCACTCTTCTGGAAAAAAGTAGAAAGATTACTCCGGATGTCAGATTTGGCTTTGAAATATTTGCTGGCTTACATTAAACATGATCTGTCAGATATTTCAGAAGCCATTTCAAAGCAAAATATAAAAGGTGAGTTATGACACATTTCCAATGAAATGATCCAGTTTTCCCACCTTGGCCTCCCACTCTCAACATGTTACATTCACCCACACCTTGGTCTTGGCAAAGAATGTTCACACTGCTCCAGAGCCTCTGCCAGCTTCCACACTCCCAGTTCACAACACTGGCTTCAGCCCTCAGCTCAAAACCACTCCCTTCCCAGGGACATCATTCCCAGTGCCCACAAGTGTGTTAGAAATGTCTTTCCTATGCATACCAAACCCACACATTACAGAATTGATTGTCGTACTTGTTCAAAGTAACTATTAGTTGGGTTTGTGAATTATCATACCGGAGAGTCTGTAAATTATTTGAAAGAATAGCCCAGGTTGTTTCTGAGTCTGTGTCTCTGTACATTACAACCTGTGTCTACCAATGACAGGTCATATGATAAGTCACATAACTTAATGACAGGGCTATGTTCTGTCATTTGGCAGTTTTGTTGTACAAGCATCATGGAGTATATCTGCATAGACTAGGATGGGTCACCACATCACTAGGTGACATCATCTTTTGGACCTACCATTGTATGTTTGATCATCATTGAATGAAGATTGTACAGTTTGTCACTGCACATATCCAATATATAATTGTGGTTTCAGCTGAATGACTAGCTAATAGTTTAGAATTAAATACTGCTTAGGATTTTAGGAATCAGTAGTATGGGTTTTTAAATGACTTTTACTCAGAAGGTGTTAAGAAGGAGATAATGTAGTGGTACAACATTACTTGGCACATAATACAAGTTCAATAAACATGATGACTAAGCAAATGAACAAATAGTGAATGGTAGTACATAAACTACGAACAAACCACGTAATTATTAAATGCTAGTGTTAAAGAACTATAAAAGGATTTAACTACAATAAGTATAGCTGGTATTGCCAAACTCAAAATCAATTTGTACTAGTGTAATGAGCATTAAATTCCAAGAAACACAATTTGGGCTTTCTTTTGGAGATCATTTGGACGCAGAACATTCAGTCCTTTTCTGTATTAAATTGAATGATCCTTGTTGACATTTCATTTAGTCCCTACAACTCTTTATCATCCTCTGTTTGAACATTTTTGTGTGTGTGTGTTAGAACTGGAGCTTGCACTCAGGGCCTGAGCTTTTTTGCTCATGGATGGTGCTCTACCACTTCAGCCACAGCTTCACTTCCACCTTTTTGAAGCTAAGAATCTCACAGACTTTTTTTTTTTTTGACTATACTGGCTTTAAACCAGGATCCTCAAATCTCAGCCTCCTCAGTGGCTAAGATTATAGCCATTAATGCCTGGTTTGAACACATTCTTGAGGAAGAAGTTACAGCAGATTCCCTAAGAAGAGAAAAATTGATGCTGAGAGCACTGTTGCCTGCAGTGTGCTGGGGACCACACCTATCCATTACCTGAGAGCTTGAGAGAAATGAAGTGTCAAGGGTCCTATCTAGGGACCGATGTTTTAAAAAGATTCTTCTGTATGAGGTTTAAGAACCACTGGCAGGCCCAAAGAAACATAGGTTCCATGGTTTCCCTTATTTACAATAACTAGAATATGTCTAGGACAAGCAGAAAAGGTCAAGAGCTATATACATATGACCATATAAGATGATGCTAAGCAAAATGAACCCCAAGATAGGGACACAAGTAGTTTTATCTTTCTTGCTATTGTTTTTTAATGTATTTATAATGTACTATCTGATTTTTTTCATATGTTCTTCCCCTATGGTATTACCCCTGTTTTCAGTGCCCTGCCATCTTGTATATATGGTTTTCTAATTTGGGGAGGTGAAGGCAATAACAAAAATGCTTAAATAAGGATACTGCTTGGCCCACTGTAACAATGAGATGTACAAGACACTATGTTGAAAATGAACTTTCCAACTTGTGAGGGGAGGGGGGAATAGTCAGGAGGGTGAGGAGGGAAGGAATGGTAGAGGAAAAACAAAGGAGGGGGTAACAATTCTTGATAGGAAATGTACTCATCACCTTACTCATGTAACTGTAACCCCTCTGTATAGTATCTTTACAATTAAAAAAATATACAAAAAAAAAAGAACCATGGGCAGGTGGGCACTGGTGGCTCATGCCTATAATCTTAGCTACTCAGGAGGTTGAGATGTGAGGATCACAGTTCAAAGCCAGCCCAGGTAGGAAGGTCTGTAAGGACTGGGAAGGTGGCTTAGTGGTAGAGTGCTTGCCTTGCATGCATGAAGTCCTGAGTTCTATTCATCAGCACCACATATGCAGAAAAAGCACTGTGGCTCAAGTGGTAGAGCGCTCGTCTTGAGCTGAAGAGCTAAGGGACAGTACCCAGGCCCACAGTTCAGGCCCCATGACAGACAGACAGACAGACAGACAGACAGACAGACAGACAGACAGACAGACAGACAGACAGACAGACAGACAGACAGACAGACAGACAGACA